>NC_086158.1:74878940-75214565 GCF_035149785.1 Candoia aspera | reverse complement strand
CAGTCTCTCATTCAGACTGAAGGCAGCGTAGCATTGCTTCAGATATGACTCCACGTAACCCAATCTGACTACCTGTGTGTTTGTTTCTATTGAAGTGAAAGCTGTACCATTTTTGAGGAATCTCTTCTTAAGACCGTTCAAAGGTTTTCCTAAAACGCTGAAACATTAACACACAACATACATATGTGGTACTGTGACTGAATGAAAGGATGGAGGGAGAGGCATGTCAGTGGCAGCATCTTTTTCTGTTCCATTTTCCTGTAGTAAATAGACAAATAAATGGTGTAGTAAATAAATGGGAAGATTGTCATAGCCATCTTTCATCCTGACAGATAAAGTGACATTCTTGTAATCCTCTTAAAAGAAAATGTATCAATAAATCTGGTTTTGCAAACTCAGTTTAAGTCACATGGTCAAATAAGTTACTAAGAGGTAACCTGTTTAAGCCCCATGTATTTAATGAGCCTTTCTCCAACAATTTATTCCATTAGATGATAGTGTGTAGGTCCAAGTGAGTCAGGAGATCTGAGATGGTCAAGAAAGGGGGCATTCTTGGGCTTGGAGTCTCACTTAAGGCTTACAAAGCTCCATTCCCCACCTGGTTTTACTACATTTAAATGCAGGTACTTAAAATAATAACTGGGAAGGAAGCATGCTGCAAAACAATCTATTAGTTTGGGGCGTCATTTTAATTTCCCAGAATGCCTCTGGGTCTCTGTAATGGTATGTGGGAATGACTTTGGGAGATGGGGGGAAGAGATGCTGCCTAGGGAATGGTCAGATAAGGGAGGGCATAGTCCGCAGCTCCATAATAGGCAGAGAAAAAGGCTCAGAAGGGACCCTCCCTAACTTCTCAGACTGTAAAGGAGACGGTGGGAGATTTATACTTTCAGACTTGCAAGATTCTGTTAATGTAGCTTTACAATAAAGTAGTACCAGCTCATCTAGTTATGTTTCCTGTCTGGTCTGCCTGGGAAGGCTGACAGTCTCAGATAAACTCCAGCAGTGACATATTTAGAAAAGAAAAGACATGGGTGTTTTTCTAAACAGAGCAGTGCTTCAAGTAAAAGTGTGACCATGTGACCAGAAAATAAACAAACAAACAAACAATAATAAATAAATAAATAAATATTATCAGCCTGAATCAATCCACTGCAAGATGGAAGTCTCTTCACTGAAGGGGTGATCGGGCTTCCAGTGGGAATGGCATTTTGAAAAATGTCTCTTTATGAATTAGCTTCACAAGTAGACCTGGCAGCATGGCTTTTTAGGGCTCAGGAAGGATTCCCTGGAGCCCAGAAGTGTTCCCTGGATAAAGGGGAACCCTAGGAATTACCCCCTGTGTCCTCCAGATGGCTGGTCATAGCCAGAAGATTGTAAACATAGTTTATAGATCAAGGTGTGAGTGATCAGCTGGGAGGTGGCTTTCCCAAGCCACACTGCAGCCATTAAACAGACTTTAAAATTGACCACCCCATTTCTTAATGCACCAATTTATTTGCCTTTTCTTTGTTTAAAAGAGGCTTTTTCCAACACAGAGATGAGATTTCTCTTGGTAACTTTTACATTATTTTTGAAACTTAACTGTTCAGCATTCTTGAGCTGTTTTAGTTTCTCTTCTTTTTTAGACTTGTATTCTAACTGTTCTATATTCTGTATTTTGTGCTTTAATTGTATCTTGAAAATTAATAAAGCTTTATGAAAAAAAAGGGGGGTTATCAATCATAATCTACCACCCTGGTCTAGTGCAAGTTGGTAGACAGATGTTTTCCAACTTCTGTCAGCCCTTTGAGGTAGTCCAGACAAAGAACCAATATCATGAGTACTAACACCACCTTAATTGTAAGGTTACTGTAACAAAATCTTGCAGGTCTGAAAGCACATCTCTCCCCCCTTGCCTTTACTTTTCAGGGAACTAGGGAGGGTCCCTTCTGAGATGCTTTCGTCACCCTATTCCTTCTGTGGGCTGAGATGTCTCTTATCTGACTGTTGCCCTGGCTGCAGCTCTTCCTCTTCCTGTCTCCCACAGATCATTACAACTTCTCAGTCTAAGGTTGAGAGAGGGTGACTGGCCCAGAGTCACCCCGATGACTTCTGTGCCTAAGGGAAGACTAGAACCTAGGTCTTTCCAAACCTAGCCTAGCACCTTAACCCCTATACCATGCTGATTCAGACTGACTCCCTATCCTCCCCCTGCCCAACTCCCTGAGTTATAAAAGGGAGGGCAAGGAAAACACAGGCAGACTTGCAAGATTCTGTCACTGTAACCTATCTCAATAAAGTATAATTCTAGTCAGTTTCCTCACCTGGCCTGCCTCATAGGGCTCACACACACACACACACACTATATGTATGTATACGTATACGTATATGTATACATATGTATATGTATATGTATATATGAATGAATGAATGAATGATAGGGTAGGAAAACTCTCAGTAGGCTAGAGATTGGGACCGTCTCACCAACAATGGTGCCATTTGTGATTACCTATGGGTTTCACAGCAGCCATTCTGTGAGGATGCTTGCAGGATGCTTTCAATATTTCAGATGTTCCCCCACCCCTGGCCCAAATTTGCCAAGCCCTGCTCGGAAGGATTTTACTGGCCTCTGTCTGAAACATTTTCTTTTACAGGTTCTGTTGCCAAATCTCTAGGCTGCACAGAGAATCGTAAAACCAACTGCATACAGTGCGTAGAGGGTAAAGAATATATGGATAAATATAATTTTAACCCTGCTTGTCTACGATGTAATCTCTGTGATGCAGAACACGGTATGTACAATCAACAATATTTTATTTCAACATCCATGAATTTCAGGAGAAAAGAATGTTAAGTTCATTTGATTACAGAAAACCCAAGACATGGATTTAGTCCAGCTGCAATGTGACTGTCCCAAGCTGCAGATATCTGTGAATACCAGCTGGGTTCCTGTGCAGAAAAACAGATTACAGGTAGTCCTCACTTAACAACCATTTATTTAGTGATGGTTCGGACTTATGACAGTGCTGGCTTCTGGCAAGCAAAATCAGTGGGGAACCACATGATTTGCTTAATGACCACATGATTCACTTAACACCCACAGTGATTTGCTTAACAACCACTGCCAAAAAGGTTGTAAAATCAGGTTGGATTCACTTAATGACCACTTCACTTAGCAACTGAAATTCCAGTCCCAATTGTGGTTGTTAAGCGAGGACTACCTATGCTCTGAATACAACTTAAAGAGATGTAAGCATATTTGTGTCCTGATTTATGTCAATTGGAAGTAAAATACATACTCGAATCACTGAGGTTTCATGCAGACTTGAACATTTTTAAAACCTTACAATCCTAGAATTGGAGGGCAACTTGAAAGCCACTTCGTTTAAGCCCTGGTTTGATGTAGGAAGTGCGGAGTTAGAGGACCTTCACTAGATGTCCGTCCAACCACAGACAAGGCTTCAAGTAGAGATTGGTTTTAGTGAAGTGCTCCTGATTTAAAAGCTTCTCTGAAAATTCAGTCAAAATCTATCACTAATACATATGTGCATATTACACGGGCAGTGGCAGTGCAAAGCATAATTCTCTTGCCTTTTGTTTGAAAGCCCTTCATGTATTTGAAGAACAGCATTATTTTCCTTGAAAGGGTGCCTGGTCTTCAAAACTGGGTAGGTATTTAAAAATGAGGTTTTTAAAATTATTTGAGTAACAAAACGTTTCAATTTATTTTAGGGTTGGAAACTGAAAAAAATTGTACCATCTACCAGAATGTAATCTGTAGGTGTAAGCCACGTTTCTTTTGTGATTTGACTACAGCTTGCCGCCACTGTGATCCGTGTGATGAGTAAGTTTTCTGTACAACTACTAAGTTTTCTGTACAACTACTGACAAACCTAGATGCTGAGAGCTTTCAGTTCAGCCGTGACAATTAATCTCTCTTTGCCAGAAATTCTGCCTTCCTTTTAATAATTAGCTAAAGGTTATATGCAGAACATCTTAAAAGCTGCTTTATTGTTAACAAGAAGTCATAGAGAGATTTCTGACTGCAGAACCCAGAAATCAAGCTGATAGATACACATAACACACAGACATATTCCATAACAGTGTTCCTCCCCCAGGTTTAAATTCTAAGCCATTTCTTTTCCCCTTTTTGGGTCAATGGGAATTTGGCTATTCTCTGTCAGGCCTTGATATGGGGAACACCTGTTCAATCAGGGAGAGGTAGACAGGTATACAAGGGGGGATATATAGTCAACTCCAGCCAATGAAGAGATGAAAATCCTCTCCAGTCCCTGTATTTCTCAGGCTGGAGGAGGGAGGGCTATAAAACCCTAAAATGGTGTGGGGGGAAGAGATGCCTTGGTAGCACCAGCTGTCAAGAAGGTAGAAACAGGGAGGGTAACCTCTAGCCATCCTCCAGCTGTCTACAACCATTAGAGGAGGAAAATAGAAAGGAAAGCTGTGTTAGATCAGATAGAAAATTCAGGTGGTCCCATTTAATGTCCACTCATTCTGCAACTGTTCAAACTTAGGACAGGGCTAAACAAGTGATAGTTACGACTGCACCTTGTACTTATGGCTGTTTTAGCATCCCTGCAGTCACATAATCATGATTTGCAACCTTCCCTGCCAGCTTCCCACAGGCAAAGTCAATGGGGAAGCCAGCAGGAAGTCAGAAGTCGCAATCACGTGAGGTCCTCACTTAACAACCTGCATGGTCCTCATTTAATGATGATGTGATGGTATGTGAGAATGACTTTGAGGGACAAGGGAAAGAGATGCTGTGTGGGAAACAATCAGACAAGAGAGGAAGAAGCCCCCAGTGGCTTCATGGTGAGAGAAAGAAACTTAGGAAGGACTGCCCTAATTGCTCAGGCTGTTAAAAGTGTCAGTGGGAGATTTGTACTTTCAGACTTGCAAGATTTTGTTAATGTAGTCTTATAATAAAGTAGAATTAGCTCATCTGGTTGGGTTTCCTGTCTGGTTTACCTGGGAGGGCTAACAGATGGAACCAGGACTGCCAGAACTGCCATTGCTAAGCACTTTTTGCTAAGTCATGTGGTTTTTCAACTTACATCCGAGTCACTTAACAGAGTTTCCACTCCCAATTAGCATCATTAAACAAGGACTACCTGTAGTGATTTTTCAGGCTCAAGAGAATGTCTTTACACGTTGAAGATAAAGGCCTATTACCTTTTGACTTAAGACAAGCAGAAGGAAATGCCTAGACTTTGAATGCTGAAGCCCTTACCTATATTGCTTTACTGGCTGTGTACTGGATGCAGGTCTTTTGTGTGAATAATAGTATCCTTCTTGTCTGCAATAAAGGAACTAATCTAGCCATGTATCAGAAAAACTTCTGCCAAGAAATCAGATCCTGAATAGTATTAAGGGCTCGAAACATTAACATTTACTGGCAGGTCAGGCATGAAAACTGAGCCATGGTCATATATATGTAACTCTCTATAATTATTCTGGTCTCAAATACATGGATTATCCATGTGAGAAGACTGTGAGATACATAGATGACCCTAGGTATTTTTCTGCCTAAGATGAAGGACAAGATGTTGGCCCCTCTGCTTCTATAGACATTGCTGACAAGATGGATAGCCAACTTTTCCTTCAGCATCTTCCATTATATTAGAGTACTTTAGGTTGTACAAGACAGACCATCTAATACCTCCTCTATCCTGTCACTCTCCATTTCTACCATATAAGGCTACTGCCTTGCCTTCTCTGATAAGTACTGCCTTATTCTCTCTAAATCTTAAATCTTACTGTTTTTCTAAATCCAGAAAGAATGGTAGGTTTTATAATATCGGGGGAGATGCTACTTTCAGTCTGTCTTTACCTTGGAGACAAGATGCACAATCGTTTCCAAACACCAGGTGGCACCTTATGGTTGAGAATAATAATGGGTTATGAGCGTGCGCTTAGTGCATTCAAACAACCTATCTGGAAGTCCAACAGGACCTGTCTGCTCTACCTAAGAACGTTTTCCTGAGCGGTCAAGCCCATTTTTATAAACTGGCGAGATATTTACATTATATAACTGTCTTCAAATCCCTACGGGCATTAACTCTAGCATGTTGCAATGCTCTTCCCACAGCAGTTCTGGAGGGCCAATAGAAAAAAGTTCATGTGAGCTGAGATTGTGCCTCTGTGGACAAGGGGCTATTGAAACTACAGCTCATGTCCTGCTATACTATATCTTCTATAAGGACTCACAAACTCCTATTTGATAAAATACCCAGGGAATTCTAATCTTTTTAATGTATAGCTGTTGCTATCTGATCAGTATGATTCAGTTTCTTTGAATGTAGCTAAATTTTTTATACTGTCTGTAAAATTAGGCAGACTTTGATTGTCCATTGATGATCCCACCATTAATATTATCATGTTTTGTTTTGTTTTAATGCATCTGTATTTGCATAAATTTGTATTTTATTTCTAATTCTGGTCTGTGACCATAATAAAATTTCGATTAATTGATGGTTGAGAATATCAATATCACTTTGTGTCACAAGTTACACTATTCCATGCCAGTCTGTGGTTTTTTTTGTTTTTAAAAAAAGTCATAGCTACAGCTGTGCAAATATAATAAAATAAAATCTGGTAAGATTTTTTTTTTTTACTTCCTACTGGCATAATCTGATTTTTCTTCTTTATCATGTGAAACCTGGAGTGCTCCAGTTTTGGGGAATTCCAGAGACATGACCTTATCTTATCCCTGACATGTGGGTTGATATTTGGCTATCAAACAAAACATGCCTTTTCTCTGAGTGTTACAACATCATTCTTGTCATTTTAAATATAACTTTTTTTTAATGGCAAGGGCTCTGCTGTAACTTTCTCAGTTTAAATGCTATTTATTTATTCACTGAATTTATACTTTGCCAAATCTCCTGACTCATATCAGCAACTGGCAAATCCTAAAACTGATGCTGGTTGCCACAGAACTTCTTTTTTACAGCTGAGAAGGCAGCGAAGAGCAGAGTGTACAATCCTTACTTTTTTCCCCTGATGTTCCCCTCCACAACTTGATGGACATCACAGGAACCTTCCTTGTCAGCAAGCATTTCATTGCACCTCTCACCAATCTGACCCATCAGGCTGAAGGGACTGCAGAATAATATACCAAAACTCAGGAAGGAAGAACTTGATCAGATGAACAGCTTTTTCTTATTGAATCTCTCCATGATTACCCACTGCTTTATTTATAGATGTGAAAATGGCATAATTGTAGAAAAGTGCACCCAAACCCAAAACACGGTATGCGGAAACAAAGGTAACTATTGACATGTTTGATTAAAGCTCCAGAAAGGAAGGGGTACAAGGGGTGTCTGCAGGGGTGTCCAAAAAGTCAAGATGGCAGCCGTAACTACATGATGGAAGCCCCACCCCTTGTTTGTGATGCACATAAAAAAGGGGTGGGGCTTTGATCACATGGTTATGGCCCCCATCTTGACTTTTTTTTGACACCCCTCCCTATCGAAATGCAATGGGAAGAACTACATTTGGATGTGTAAGAGGCCAGGTTTCAGCCCATAACAGCTCTAATAGCTGTTCAATAGCCCATCTGTCCAAACTCTTTCTCTGCTGTTACTACCCCGGCCTCAGCTACCATTTAGGTATTCTGTTCAATAGCAAGCAAAAGAGACCTGAAAAGCAGTGGAGCCCAGAATCAGTCTGTCTCTAAAACTCAATAATATGGTTGGATATAAGCTTGTGCTGGATGGACTTCTGCCACCTTTGAAAGAAGGGGTGCCTTCCAACACTGCTTCCCATTCAAAACCCTTGGAACGACCTCAGAGGCAGTGAGGAGAAGGGAGAATTAATGCACACTGCTGTGCTGCATCTTCTGTATGGATGGACACCTGGATCCTCTGTCAGTCTTTCCCAGCAGGCATCAAAGCCACCCTTGAATGTCATTAAGTGTAATTAATGAGTAACAGTTTGCACAAAGAAATATTTATTGCATTTCATCCCACCATCTCACCTGCCTTCTTCCTGCCTCTCTCATTCTTCCTCCGCCCATTGAGAATTTCAGAAACCTACTCCCTTATTAATTTCCTCAATATTACACACAAACAGGGTAAACTGAGTGGAAGCAAGCAGTTTGGCCTAGCACTCATTTTTGAAATGATTGAAAATCTAAAAGAGTTAAATTACACTTTTCACAAGTTTCTCACATCAAAATGGTGAAAACCCACACCAGTGATGTTCACCAAATGTACCCCCCGGATTTTGCAAATTCTTGGCCAATCTTCTGAAGAGTCACTTGGTTGATCTTCTGAAGACTTTGAGCATTTCTATAGACTTTGAGCAACTCTACAGAGCTCTTAGATGTGTCCAAGAAGTCACCAGGAATTGAGCTCAACTCAAGAGACTTTACTTATTTACTTATACCTAGAGTGTATTGCATGCTATGGCTATGTCTGTTCAGGACATAATTGGACATCAACATGAGATTAGCAAAAACTTAAGTTTCCATAAATTGAAACAGTAACATGAATGGGTAATCAATTGTATTCTGTTTGATTTTGTCTCTTTCAAAGGGATGTTTACAGTTCTTCCAAGTGTGGTTTCTGTTTGCTTAATCATTATGTCTATGAAATGCTTTTTTAACAGAACAGAATCAGATATCTGCAAATTGACACATGTGGATTTGGAAAATATGATTTTATTAAATATTCTTCTTCACAGAGAATGTCCAGGGGCGTTGGATAGTTCTGCCTGTTGCTGTCATAGTGAGTTTGGGATCGATTTTATGGATTTTATGGATTTTATGTAAGTTGAGCTCACTTTCCTTTAAAAATCACAGTATACTCTAAATTTTATTGTTGTTTTTAGAAAAGTCAGCAAATATGCAGAGGGACAGCTCTCCCCAAAAGCTTTCATTCAACATTTAAAATGTAATTGTCTCCTCTTTCAACAATTTTGGAAGTCAAGGTTCTTCTTTGAGATGGAAACTCTCATCTTGGACAGCAAATTAAAGGGGATCTAATAGTATCCCCTTCATTTTGTTCTAGCCTTTGGCATCACCTGATTTAAAATTATGGGCCCTTATGGAATGCATCCAAAATGGGAAGATCTATCCTGGCCATCAATTTCAACCATCAGTGTTTGCTTTGAGGCAAAATTTGGGCCAATGCTCTTGTTCCTCCTGATGTACCAGCTCTTATGTTCTTATATCTTTATTGTCCTAAGACACATCAACCCGATTTTTGTAGCTTGCACACTACAAAGGATATGGAATTGGGCACAGATAATATCCCTAAGCAATGGGAAGCAGCCGCAAGGTCCTTATCAGGGACTGGCAACTTGCAGTCCCAGGGCTATATACGCCATCTCACTTCAGTGTTCGAATCCTTCTCCCAATATCCATTTTCAGCATTCTGAAATATGTTATGGTTGTATTAATTATTATATTTTATTTTTTAAAATTTTAATTTTTTTAAGACAGGCATACTGTGTTTTCCCAAAAAATCAGAATTTTGGATTAGGCAAGCCTTTTTATAATTATTGTTAGAGCAACTACAACAACAACAACAAAACAAGTACATTTGAACAACAACAACAAAAAAAACACTTTGTGTCCTCTGGAAAAAAAAGTTCCAGTTAGCAATATGTTTTTTATTGCAGTTAAGATATATTACTCACTTTTGTTTTCATATGATTTTACTGTTTCAGAAAGCTGTACCAACCCTTGGTGAAAAGTTGATAAAATATTACATATAAGTACCCAGAGAAAATCAAGTAGGGTCATCTGGTTTGTGAATGTATACATCAAACAAATACAAAGACAATGTTAGGTTCTTTAGCACACTAAGGTAACATGTCTTCAAATTTGTCAGTCCTACCTAGATAAAAAAACCATATTTCCCTCTGCTATAATATACCAATAGTAGCAGGCTCCCACTACAAGACAGAAAACTGAAATTTTCAGAAGTACAAAGCTACTAAATAACATTATTTTACATTAAATTGTGGCATTTTACATTTAGTAGAAACACAAGAGCCAGTTTGGTGACGAGAACCGGTTTTGTGTAGTGGTTAAGGCACCAGGCTAGAAACTGGGAGACCGTGAGTTCTAGCCCTGCCTTAGGCACAAAGCCAGCTTGGGCCAGTCATTTTCTGTCAGCCCCAGGAAGGAGGCAATGGCAAAAACCTTCTGAAAAACCTTGCCAAGAAAACTGCTGGGACTTGTCCAGGCAGTCTCTGAGAATTAGACACGATTGAATGGATAAAAAAAAAAGCTACTTCTGGTTATTTGAAGACTATCTAGCAAATACTTCTTTGTGTTCCTTTGTAGTGCACAATAGGCGGAAGATGCCAAAGAATCAAATGGTCTTTAACCACGAATCATATGTGAGTCTCCTTTTTTGAAGTAATCCAGGGAACTAAGAAAGGCAATGTGGGAAAACTAAGACATTGAACCAACAATTACATACTATGTTGGCTTGTGTCTAGCTTGGTGATAATGATGTTTTTCTACTGTTGATACTTCCTTTTGGTTTTTATCTTTAAAATGCCAAATGGTTTGGGGGCTTTCCTCCAGATGTTCTTTCCCATTCTTGAGTAAGGTGTTGGGCCCAATCAGTGGTGATGACTGTCTGTGCAGGGACACCTACTGGGGGTCAAAAAAGTCAAGATGGTGGCCATGACCATGCAATCAAAACCTGCCTCAAAAAACAATGGGATGGGGCCCCTGCAGACACCCCAAAACTGTAATACACTTTTCTTTGTCAGATAAAGAACAGATTCTCTCTGACATTTTCAGAGTGCGTTTAGAACTTCATGCTATACTATTTTGCTACTTATTATCCTTTTATTTATTTATTTGGGTGCTGAGATTGTTTTTAACTTTGCCACTAGTTTTGTTGAACAACATGACTTTTTAACACCATAGTGTATTGTTTTGTATTTTGTTTCTCATTTACTTATGCATTAGCCAGTAAGGGGAAGGTGTGTACATGCATAAAACAGAATGCCAGAAATCAAGCTAGAGATGTTAACTTCAGAGGCTTCATCTCTGCTGGGATAGTGCTGACTAAAAATGATTCCTGAGTATGTAGTAAATTCAATACATGTTTTGGCTGGCTCCACGCCAGGTAGCTCAATGAACTGTTCCAGGGTGTAGAGATTCCTGTTGTATATTTACTCTCCTCACCACAAATTGAAAATTAATTTGGTTGAAAAGGGAATATTTTAATAATATTATGATAACATTATAATTATATATATATTATATTATATTATATTATATTATATTATATTATATTATATTACATTACATTACATTACATTACATTACATTACATTACATTAGTACTATGATAATATGAAAATAATGATAATAATAGGAGAGCCAGTTTGGTCTAGGGTTAAGGCGACAGGCTAGAAACCAGGAGTCCGTGAGTTCTAGTCCCGCCTTAGGCGTGAAACCCGGCTGGGTGACCTTGGGCCAGTCCCCCTCTCTCAGCCCAACTCACCTCACAGGGTTGTTGTTGTGGGGAAAACAGGAGGAGGAAGGAGTACTAGGTATGTTCCCCACCTTGAGTTATTTGTAAAAATAAAAGCGGGATAAAAGAAAAATCTGAAAAAAAAGCCATCAGTTGAACACCATGGGTCCAGGCCTATATATATTTATATGTGTTGAAATCCAATGAAATGGTTGGGATTGAAGTATAATTGGTAAATCTTATCAATTTCCTATGAATTCAGAGCTACCCCCTTGTTTCATAATGTGATTACATCAGGGCCCACTTTTCTATTATGAAGAATAGTATCAAATTCAACCCGAGGATGTTGCTTTTGGTGGGGAGTTCTTCAGATATGGTGTGAAACTTCACTGTTGGAGCAAAATAGTGTATTTTACCTACTACTGATAAAAAGTGGCATTCGCTTTAGGGAATTTCCACTAACAGGGAGTGTTGTAGAAGTAACAGGAAGCAATGGTTGGCTATGTGGATCTTGTTCATTTTTTGTTTGTTTGTTTCCCTTTAGGAACATAAGGAAGTCGAGTATCCAGGTACATAAAAAACCAAAACACAATCATTGCACTGTATGTTTGTATGTGCTTGCTTTTATGCCTGGGCATAAATTGGGCTATAGTAACAGCTCAGTTATGTCATTCCACCACTAATGTTTGTTCTGTGCTGGACTGTCCTTCACTGATGCAGTGTAGTAGGTAGGTTGTCCATCCCATTTGCCTTGACTAGGGCTACCAGATCTAGTAACTCTTTGCTGCCATCTCATGGTTCTCTTGATTTTTGCAATCCGAGTATGGTAGCCCTAGCCATGATAACTCCAGCATTGAATTGGTTTCCAGTTTCTTTTTAAGCCCAATTCATACACACTTGTGATGACCTTCTAATGTAATTTACAACTTGGGACCAAATGATCTCAAGGGAGAAGTGCTTCCTAGCCATAAATGAATCTGCTTGCTTGCTAAATTCAACACTTCAGTTCTTCCCTGGACACAGATAGTATTCTTAGCATTCATACTTAGGCTCTAGAATTTGCTCCAAATAAAAACATTTGCTTCCTCTCAACTATCCCACTGAGCAATTTATGAACCACGTGCAGCTTCTAATACCAGCTTTGCAGTTCAGCAAAGGTTGCCACAGTTCTCTGTCCTCTCACTGACATTGTCTTGCTAAATGCCATCCTCAAGCCTTGAGAAGATTAGCAGCCATTCTGGTATGGCTCTTCAGTGTTTGATCAGTGACCTCATCTAACCAAAGCAGTGGTTACCTGGTGTTTTGATAACAAAGTTCTGTGATTGACTGTGGAATAGTTGAAAGAGCAGATTTGGAGGAAAGGGAAGATGGGGGACATGGAGAGTGTCACTGGGACATCATAGGCTCCATTACACATCCCTCTTGGCTGCATGTGTCCAGATGTGTGACTGGAAATCAGATTTCCAGATCAGATCCTGGAAGAAGCCTGTAGGTGTTGCACAGATACTTCTATCCAGTGTAGCTTTTTTAAGTTTCTGAACCTTGCACAATTTTATTTATTAACCATATAGGAATGCTGTATCTGGACCGCTGCCACGGTTATTCTGTCATTCAGTTGCTTCTGATTCTTCATTAGCTGATGAACATTATTTCAAGAGTATTTCTGTCAGGAACTGTGTCTTTGAATTCTTGTATGGTCATCCTTCTGTCATCAGTGACAGTAGCTAACTACCTTGTCTTTTGTTGGCCTTTTTAAAAAACTGCTTTTGAACCTTCTCTAATGATTCTTTTTAAGCCCAATGCCTTTGCATTAGGTGTCCAAAATGTTTAAGATTTTGTTTCATGGCTTTCTTAACAATTTTCTCCAGCACCAAGTTTGTTGTTGTTGTTGTTGTTGCTATTCAACCTCTCTGATAGTCCATATTCGACAGCCATTTGTTACATCATGGCCTTAACAATATGTTCCTTCCCCCCCTGCATCAAAGTATTTGTTATGTATAAAGGTTTCCGTCTTAAGCTAATTAATTAATATTAAAATCTCCATTGTCTTGTAAAATACATGTTAATAAAAGGAAAAAATAGATAAATGGAGCAAATTTAATAAGAATTAAAATACCACAAGTAGTAAAAGAGAGAAAATCCTATTAGGTTTCTAATTGCCCTCTATTTGTACATTTTCTAATTTGCAATATTTGCAGACATTTATGCCTCCTCGAGGAGCCAAACTGTAAGTGGTTATATTTGCCCAGCTGCATGGGTTGTAAGTATGGGAGCCATTCCTGCTTAAATTTAGTTGAACTTCTATTGTGTAATAAGTATCTTAGTTTTTAGGGTCAAAGTCTTTTCACTTTGTTATCATTTGGATGTCTCTGGATCATACTTAAAACTGATTGAGGACAATGTTGTTTACCCATTTATACATCACTGGGTACTACACTTCCATGCCCTTTTTCTTATTTTCCTTTGCAGATATTGACTTGAGCAACCACATTGCAGACATTGCATACGAGATGAAGTTGAATGAAGTCAGAATGCTTGTTCGGAAACTGGGTGTTCATACGGCTCAGATCGATGGGATCGACCATGAGAATTTGCATGATTCTTCTGAGCAAAAAATTAAATTACTGGAATGTTGGTACCAAAAGCACGGGACCAGAGATGCCTATAAGGCTTTAATCACCACTCTGAGAGAACTTCAATTTCACGTCACTGCTGATAACATTAAGCAAAAAATTGAGAGGGAATTGAGCCATTCAGAAGATTAAAAGAGGTAATCTTTCAAATGCTCATAAAAGTGTAAGGCTTTTCAGATAAAAAGCCACAGCTGTGATATGTAGCAGAACTGATTGCACAGACAGCTGTCTTGGGAAACTGATCTCTCATTCCCATTTTTTTCAGGACTATAACCAAAAATGGTAATTTTTTGGTTTATGTCATCTTCCATATTCTGAGGCAGCATTCTCTTGTTTTGTTTTGCCTTTCAGATGTCACTATGCAATCAAATTGGACTATGTCGACATGGCATACGTTAGTATGCATAACATCAGTATCAGGACCAGATGATACAGCAACGTTCCCTGTCACCCTCGGGGTCCTTTGTCGATTGCAAGATCACTGTTTTACAAGAACAACAGACGTTATACGGGTCATGAAGGTCTCCTTCCAAGAGAAGAATGGCATGTTGTATGTAGGCAAACAAAGCAACCACACCAAAAATTTTGGTGGTGGCACACTGATTATGTTTCAGCAGGTAGCAGCATCTGAAGTAGCATGTCTGGGCTCAGAAGCTAAGTACAGGGATAGAAGATCTCCAAGGCTGTAGGCTAGACTAGGGAGTTAAAAAAAATCCAGTAAAAAGGCAGTGGCAAACTGCTTTTGTATTGTTGGTAAGCATATACAGTTAGTCCTCGCCTAACAACCACAATTGAGAATTTTGGTTGATAAGCAAAGCGGTCATTAAGCAAATCCGACCTGATTTTACTACCTTTTTAGCAGGGGTCATTAAGCAAATCACTGTGGTTGTTAAGTGAACCACATGGTCATTAAGTGAAACATGCAGTTCCCCATTGATTTTGCTTGCCAGAAGCTGGCCAGAAAGGTAGAAAATGGCAATCACATGACCACAAGATGCTGCAGTGGTCATAAATATGAACTGGTTGCCAAGCGCCCAAATCATGATCACGTGACCATGGGGATGCTGCAACAGTCTGTGTGAGCACCAGTTGTAAGTCATTTTTTCAGCACCATCATAAGTCTGAACCATCACTAAGCGAATGGTCATTAAATGAGGACTACTTGTACTACATGGTTATGTTCATGAAGTCACCAGCAGTTGAGCTCAACTTAAAAAAGTCTTGCTTACCCCAATATAGAACGCTTTCTCTGCAGATGGTACCATTTCTGGAATTATCCATGTACTTCATGCATTTTAAATACCTGCTTTTAAAGAAGCAAATATTCTTTAGTTTTAGTTCCTGTTATTGAAATGTTTATTTTTGTATAGTTTTGTTTGGTGTCATTGTATTTTCAGCACTAAGAGAATTCTGTACCTGAGTGAGATATTAAATAAGAATGGGAGGATGAATGGATGGATAAATAAATAAATAATTTTTTTCCAGACAATGTCTTTTTCTATACAAATTATAACAGTTACAAATTATGAATCATCTTAAAATGAACAGTATCTAGAGTTGTGCTGATTATACCAAAATTTAGTTTCCACAGATAAACTTATGTCAAAGTTTTATACCATTTGCACCACTAATCCTGTGTTTTGTACTTACAAGTTAAAGAGTGCCCCCTTAACTATGGGGAGATATATATATATACACGCACACACACACACATCCATCCATCCATCCATCCATCCAATCATGTCCGATTCTTGGAGACTGCCTGGACAAGTCCCTGCAGTTTTTCTTGGCAAGGTTTTTTGGAAGTGGTTTGCCATTGCCTCCTTTCTAGGGCTGAGAGAGAAGGACTGGCCCAAGGTCACCCAGCTGGGTTTGTGCCTAAGGCAGGACTAGAACTCACAGCCTCCTGGTTTCTAGCCCGTTGCCTTAACCACTACACCAAACTGGCTCTTTATGGGGATATAGTTACCCTCTTAGCTTGCAAAGTCTCAAATCTGTAACACTGAGCAGAACAGGAACGATACAGTCCCTTTTTCACACCTCTGTCCAGGACATGCAATTATTCTCAACAAGAACAACAAAAGCAGAACATTGCTCCAACTTGCTTCAAGGATTTTTTGCTAAATTTTAGCAATGAAAACTTGAGGGGTCCCAACCCACAAAAAAGGGAAGGGGCTGGACGCCACATACACCCCCAGGCTGTAAGCTGCCCATCCCAATCCCACACTTCCCTTGGCTTAACCATGCTTTGTGGTTGCCATAGACTTGCACCTCTCACAGAATGTCAGCCCTTCGAGATAGTCCAGACAAGAAACCAAAACCATGAGTACTAATGCTACCTTTATTGTACAGTAACAGAATCTTGCAGGTCGGAAAGCACATCTCTCCCCGCTTGCCTTTACTTTCCAGGGAACTAGGGAGGGTCCCTTCTGAGATGCTTTCCACTCCCCTATTCCTTCTGTGGGCTGAGATGTCTCTTATCTGACTGTTGCCCTGGCTGCAGCTCTTCCTCTTCCTGTCTCCCAAAGATATTCCCACTGCACAGGACGAAGGGTTCCCATCCCTCTCCTGGTGGTTGTGATGTTGCGTTATAAATGGGCAGTGAGTGAGTCTCTCATAAAACAGAGAGCGAGCACACTGTATCCTTCTTATGTCTTAGGTTAATATCTTTCTAGACAACCATAAAATAAAAATAACTTTGTTTACTCCCCATTTCCTTTCATAAAAGTTGGACCCAGCTTATATTTCCCTTATGCAGTGAACTACAGGTTTGTAGGTCATGACAGTCACATGGCTTGACTTGAAGTAGTTTCAAAGCTTTGTGCTGTAATCTTAATGTGCAATTTCCCCAACAATTAACTGCTATTAAAATGTTTTGTTTTTAAAAAAGAGCCTCAGTGCATGAGTCATTCCTTCAAAAAAAATTGCAACAATCTCACAAGGACTATTTCAACTGGAAGAAATAAATTTCCTATACTTAATCGGCATTCACAAAGGGGAAAGCATGAGAATCACATGGAAAGTGTGTCCATCAATGATTCCTCATAAAACTGGAATGAAGTATCAAGTGGGGTGCTACAAGATTCGGTCCTGAGTCCTGTAGTTTTTAATATTTATTTTAAAAGCCTAGACAAAAAGGTGGAGGAAATGCTTACCAAATCTGCAAATAACACAGAATTGGGTAGGCACCTTAAAAGTCAGAAATGAAATTCAAAACAATCTTGATAAGTTAGAAAACAGCCTGAAAATAACAGAATAAAATGTTGCTGAGACAAATGCAAAGTTGTGTAGTTAATAAACAGAATTCAAATATGGAGTGGGGGATATCTGGCTTGGTGATGGTACTGGTGGAAAAGATCTTAGAATACATACTTGACTGCAGACTGAATAGAGTAGGAGTCAGCACTTTGATGTGGCTAGGGAAAAGAATTGCAATTTTGGACCAACTCATCAGCAGTAGTTTCCAAATCACAGGAAATGATCATTCCACTTTATTCTGTATTGGTCAAGCTCTACTTTGTGTCTTGTGTTCATTTCTGCCATGCTTTAAGGATTCAGAGAAAAATGGAACAAGTTCAGAGAAGGGTCATAACAAGTAATGATCAGGGAAACTAAGTCCTCTCATGAGTTTCTGAGCTCTGGACCATTGCACATAATAAAACTTGCTTTACTATGAAGTCAGATGGGAAGACTTGGGAATCATTAGCCTTGAAAAATAAAAGTTAAGAAGAAGAATTCAAACCCTGAGAAGAAATCACCCAGAACAAGGTTGAGAGCTTTCTCTATCATTCTACAGTGAAGGACACAGAATAAGAGATTTAAATTATAGGAAGGCAGATTTCATTTAAATTTAAAAAATCTTTCTAACAGGAAGAACAGTTGGACAGTAGAACTAATTATCCAGAGAGGTCATGGGTTCCTCTGGATGTGTTCAAGAACAGACTGAACAGCCATTTTGGAGATGCACTACTTTGGATTCCTACATGGAGCAGAAAGTTAGGCTTGATTGACTAATTGGCACTAATTGCCACCTTCCAACTCTATAATTCTGTAAAACTATTATTGTAATTTTATTTGCCCTATGTTGTAACATACAGATTAGACTGTATAATGTATTTATCTAAGGTTCACTTTGTCCAATTACCTGGTTTTCTACGACATACTGAACCTCACAGTCACCACACAGATTGGGCAAAAATATGGAGGGCTAGTTTGTGACACAGTGTTTTATGCCAACTCAGCCCTACCATGCCAGGATGCATAGCTGCACAGATAGCATTAGGCAGAGAGAATGTAATAATAGGAAGTGATAAAACATTGCAGTGATCCTCCTGAAGTTGTCATTCCTTAATTTGCACAAGGAAACATTGCCTAGCGGGGGAAAACCAAGCCCTGACACATCCCGTCCTAAATGAGAACTGTAGAAGTCTTCAAAGGACAACATGATTCATGCAGAAAAAATACAGAAGAACTATGTTGCAACACACCAGTAATTCCTGTAGGAGGGCAAAGGTGCTTGTGATGGAAACACAAAAAGGAAAGAGCACTAAGAATTTTCCCCACCCCACCTTCTCGAGGACTCAGACTCCACCCAGAGAGTCACAGAAATAGTTAGCAAAAGGAAGTTCTTCTTCACACAATGCATCATTCACTTCAGGAAATGACAGCCACGTTCCCCTGGATGAGGACTTGAATGGAAAGGACAGTGTGAGATCTGTGATTCCAATGGCAAGTTAAGTTAGTAGGTCTGCATGACTTAGGTTGGGACCACGCCACTGGGAGAGGAGTATTTAGCTGTCCCAAACAACCTTTTCCCAGTTAGTCCCCAAAATTCGATATACCATTCAACCAATGGCCACAGTTTTCTCCATAGCTGGATATAAAGTAAGGGATTTGAATGATTTTTCGGGCAGGGGTTGGTGGGGAAGAAGACATCTCATCTGAGAAAGGCTTGGTGGGAAAAATAAATGCTAAATCATAGTTGCCCTGGCTTTTTCCAAGATGACTTCAGGAGGAGCTGGCTTGCAAAGGGAATTAAAAAGAATTATGATGTATGTGTGTGACAGAGAGTGCCAGGACCATATTCCCTCAAATAGTTAACTGGTTCAGCAAAAAAGACTAGGTTCCATCACTACACTCTAAAAGGCGAGAAGCCTCCGAGTAAGGCTAGCAGATAAGGGTTGCTAAAGCTCTTCCAACTTTCTTCCAACTCTCTTGCCAATTCACATTCCATCTGCTGTGAATCTTTCCTTCCTTCCTCCCTCCCTCTTTCTCCTTCTCCTTCTCCCTCTCCTTAACTTGGAACAGCAACAGCAGTCCATTGCTTTTGGACCCTTCCTTGTTTGTATCTGCTTTTTTGGAATCCACCTAAAGGCAAAGAAAGGACAAGGAGGTCTAGAAAGGCAGGCAATACTGAGGAAGTGTTTAAAGAAATTCATCCCGATACCAGCAGCTGCTGATTGAGTTTGTTTGTTTATTGCTCACATTTATATGGCTGCCCATCTCACACAAGGCACCTCTGGGCAGCGTACAACAATTTAATAAAAACAGCAACAATTGCTATAAAAAGATAAAAGTAATTATTAAAAGAGGAATATAAATATATAAATATAAATATATATAAATATATACACACCAACCCCGTGGAGAGAGCAAGAATGTCAATCATAATAGAGCCATCTGTTCTTAACAATTAGAGAGAGCAGCCTTTCCCAGTTGGGCATTCTCTCTGATTTCCTTGGCCTGCAATTCCCAGAATTCTGAGGATTAACTGGGAATGCTGAGACTTAAATTTGGAGGATCACAGATTGGAGAAGTCTGGCATTAAACCTCTCCAGCCAGTGGGGCATCATCCACAGAGTCCTGAATATATAAGTTTCAAATTCAGCTAATTTAACTTCTTTGATCAGAGAAAAAACAACATCTGCATTTATGGCTGACTGGAAACCCTTTATAGACTTTTTGCATGAAGGCGAACAAAATGCACTTATGATTTGTGGTTTTGATCATTAGAAAAAAAACTGGACAATAGAAAAAGGCGAGGGTTTTTTTTTTTGTAATCATAGAGTAAGAGTTAATTTTGTACTTGTACTTACATTTGTCACAGAAGAAATCAGAAGCTTCTTTTTACTTCTTTTTGTTCTCCCTTTTTGCACTTTTTCTTCTTTCTTCCTTTGTTTCTTTTACTTCTTATTAGTTTGTGTTAGTCTTTATGTTCTTTGTAAAACTTTTAATAAAATTTATTTAATAAATAAATAAATAGGTTTCAAATTTCAGTACATACTAAATGTTGGGACACCTAGGATTAGATCAGGTGCATAACATACTAGACCAGTGTTTCTCAACCTTGGTGATTTTAAGATGCATGGACTTGAACTCCCAGAATTCCCCAGGCGAAGTCCACACATCTTAATGTTGCCAAGGTCGAGAAGCACTGTACTAGACAGTGGGCACTGAAATCCAAACCTTGGTTCCAAATCTTTCTTACAGACAATTCATTTGACCAACACACCACCCTGTGTAGCTGCCCTCCAATTTTTCAGTCGGAAGTGCAACCATGCGAGGGCTCTCATCTAACTGAGACCACTGCAATGTGGTGATTAAAGCTTTTCTGGCTACAATTATTACAACACTGTTCCCACACACATACATATGAGCCAACTGAGGTTTTTTAAAAAAATATTTTAAAAATCTGCGTGTGCAGAATGACGATGACAGAATTTGGCAGACCAAGTGTCTACAGGAACATTGGCATTCCTATCTGAAAGGCAGCTTGCATATATCTTGCAAATTTCTATTGTTGTATTTCACAAGATGTGGAGTAGATTATGCTTCAGATGCAGAAAGCCTATTTCAGACAATTTAGCTGGACATCAACTCTCTCAAAAGTTAAAATGGGAGCGGTGGTCAAAGTTCAGAAGAGGTCAACAGGTTAGGGAAAGCTGATATAGATATTCTATGCACAAAACCAGAATGGAGATCAAATATCTCTGCAGTAGGATCTTTGATCCTGTTTGATTGAGTGCCTAAGAGACATCCTTGCATTATATAGAGAGGTTTTGAAGTCTAGTTTATTATTCATTTAAAAAATAATAATCAATATTAATCTGGAAGTACTACTTCAAGTCTGAATGTCTCACACTTACAACCTTCAGTTTGAAAATTGTATAATTTGGAATTAAGCCCCCATCATTGTTCCAAATCTGGAACAAAAGTAAAGAAGTTTTATTACTAAATAGTTTATTATTTTGTACCATCATAGGGGAAAGAGCTAATATGAAGCCTGATGAAACAGATCCATTTACATTTAGTGGTTAGGCATTTTGCATAATTAAATGAAGATGACTATTATTGTTATTGTTATAATATTGTTATTTCAATGCAACAGTGGTTGGATAACCATGCCCGTGTTTACATAGACATAAAGATCCACCAAAGTCAATGAGATACATTCCCAAGTATTAAATGTGTGTAAGATTGCAATACTACAATCTTTTTTTTTTCTTTCATTCACAGAAATATCCACTAGATGGCAGGTAATACCCTAATCAAATTGCCAATGAAGACATTGGTGTCAGACCTGCTGATTCAAATACTTGGTCTAAACTCTTTGATAGTCCAAAATAAAATGATCTCTTTGTGTGTAATTAATAAGAGGTAAGGCCTACCACTTTCCCGGCCAGTAGCTAAGAACTTGACTACATTTCTACATGAATTCAAAATCAATGATCATTTTGAAAGAAGCAACCAGCCATAGAATGATGAGTATCATTATGAAAGGCCGGTTTCACATAACTTGAAGGTGGCTACAAAAGTCTTATCCATCATCCTTACAACTTTGCACTGAAATGTAATTTTTAAAATGATAGAAAGTGAAAATGATCTAAAATGATTGAATTTGTGGGGACTAACTATAATAACTGTTGAGGTTTTCCTACTAACGATTAAGACTGCTATTGTACCTCATCATTTTGGCCGGGTGAAGAGGTTGTATTTGATTGTCTCCTTTCACGTGCTTCATGCAAATCGCCTGGGGGGAGGATCCTGCCCAGACTTGTTTCTTACTTCCTCTTTTTCTCTCTGCCGATATGTAGCAAGCCAGGAGAGCTAAGTCCTTTAAATTTTGTTTTACTTTCTATAAATAAATTATTTTTATAGATATGCCTGGTGTGTGTGACTTTTCTGATCTCTCCTGGGCTAAAGGCTTTCCCAGCATTCTGCCAACAATAACTACATTAAATCAACTTAAGTTTGGGAGAATTGTTGCTGGCACACAACTCAAAAGGTATTCCCGCCTCAGACAGAAGGCTGCAAAATTGACTAGCTTGATCTGATCAAGATATTTTTATTCATCAACAAGTTTCCCCAATTAAGTGAATAGCAGATTTAAAAGATACACATTTTAATCAAGGGAACAATAAGAGCTGCATTGTTTTAATAAGGACTTCCTCCCTTGTCTACAATACAGGAAGGACTGTCTCCTTGAAGAACAAAGTGCTTACTTGCAAACGTTCTGGCTACCAGAGGATCCTTCCGCAACAGAGAGGCGTGGAAATAATGGAGGATGAAACTAAGCTTGGAGAGGGGGTAAGCTGCACCATCTGAACATATCTATCCTTCCCTCTCCCTTAGAGACCCAGAAATGTCCAGCTAATAGCGGGAAAAGGCTCTTGGCAAGAGTAAGCAAGTCAAGCTTGGCCATGGTGTTTCCTCATCTCCTATTATCAGCATAGGCTTGGGAGTCATAGGCTGCTATGAAAATAAAATTAAATGAAGAGGAAGAACAGCATTTCAGAAAGAGGACTACGGTCCTTTTTTTCTTGTTATTATTTTTTAAAAATCCCATTGGAATTCTTTAAAAAAAAAAAAAAAAAGGAAGCCAGTCTTCTGAATCCCTCAATATCAGACCAGGACAAACATAATCTTCTGCACAGTTTAGCAGCCTGTTGGCCATTGCATGCCCTTCAGGAATTCCTTTTAAAAGAATTTACAGAAAGGTGTGGCTTTGGAGGCATCTGTGGGATGGAGGGATAGTAGGGGGTAGCCACAAACAGAAACCAAGAGGTGCCAGTGGTTCTCCTTAATCTAGGAGTAAATTGTTCTCCTGACCACAGATGGTTAAAAGCAGCCGTGTATGGTTTTTCCTTTCTCAGTTTAACTGCTGCTTGAGGGGGCATAACAACTTTGAAGGCTCAGAGGTAGGATTGGCTTTAGGCCTCATAAATAATATTTTCATTGCCACAGATGTATTTCCACTGAAACCCTGAAAAAGTCCAACTTTTCTCCAAACTTGCATGTTGTTCATATAGTCTACGTGACTTAAAACACCACACTGAAATGGAGGAGGAGGAAGAAGAGGAGGAAGGAGGGAGGGAGGGAGGGAGGGAGGGAGGGGTTCAGGTGGCTCTTTATATTTTGTTTAAATACAAGAGTGGTGTAGCCCTTATAAATTCTAAAGGGCAGGTTTTTGCAGCTGATGGCATGCAGGGTTCAGTGTAAATCTCTGAGAAGAAGGCATAGCCCAGTTTTGAGTTTTCAGACACAGTGCAGTCTGAAGGCTGCAATTTCAAAAGTTTGAGCAGGGATTATGCACTGCATTAAGCCATAATACTTTGGCATTCATGCAATGCACTTGCAAACCCAGCCTCTGTGGTTGTAAATTTTATGTATTAGCATAACACGTGAGCCCTGCAAATCGTAATTTATTCTTTTAAAAATGACTAAGCATATCAGTAGTGCAGAGTCTTTTCACAGTGCTGCACTGAAATGCTTTCCACCATTCTTGAGTCAGCAGAAAACTATACTGGTATAAAATCTGCCATCCCCATTCCTGATCTCTCTCCTGTCTCTTCTACCTCTATTCCCAGTTAGCTGACAAAGTTTAACAGACTTTTTGAAGGCTGTCCTTGGACAGTGTTGGAATAAGAAGGAAAATACTACTTCAAACAGCTAACAATGACTGACCACAATATCACCTGAGCTTGATTGATGATGTGCCTTCAAGTCGTTTTTGACTCCTAGCGACCACACAGACAGATCTTCATGAGGTGCTGTCTGTAACCTGGTCTTTCAGGTCTTTTGAGCACTGTAACTGAGTCCATCCAACTTTCTGCTGTCATCCTCTTCTTGTCTTTCCTTCCACCTTTTCGAGCAGAGCCTTCTCAAACAGTTCGGTCTTTGCAAAGGTCTGGGTCTAGGGTCAAAGGTCAGGACCCCTGGGTCCAAGGTCAGGGTTTGCAACAGCACACATGACAAGGGCTCAGGGGGTCAGTCTTCTTTCATTCTTGTCTGTCTGTTCGTCCATCTGTTCATCCGTCTGTCCATCAGCCTGCCCATCCATCAGTCTGTCCATCCCTCCACTGGTCTGTCCATTCATCAGTCTGTCAGTCTGTCCATTCAGCCCTCCATCCATCCATCTGTCCTTCAGTCAATCTGTCTGTCTGTCCGCCTATCCGTTGCTCCATCTGTCTGTCTGAAATAATAAAAATGTAGTAAGGAAAGGCATATAGTAAAGCAAATGTACAAAGTAAAGAAAAAGAAAAGAGATATATAAAGGACTTAAACTTCTCTCCCTCATGAGCTGGGGATGAGATGAAAGCAATGTCTGGAAGACATGACTGGGGGAAAAAAATGGATTTAAGTGCAAGAGAAGCCAGATGGAATCCAACTGAGTTTCCACTTCCTCATCTGTCATCATAAGGTTCTAACCTTATCAAGTGTTGGTATTTTAAGGCAGTGTTTCTCAACTTGGAAGCTTTAAGATATGTGGACTTCAACTCTCAGAATTCCCCAGCCACCATGCTGGGACTACATGCTGGCCCAGCAGGTCCCTGGTGCCAATGCTTGAGGCCCTTTTCCTACCATTTACCAGAGAGTGAGAAATCTGAAACCTCTTGGCTTCATGCAACCTTCCAACTCCATTTCTCCTGCCTTTGAAGATACCTCCAGCTAAAATGACCAACAATGCAGGCCATGGTTTCTTGCCATTTTTATATAGGGAACCCAAAATATTTTAATCCCTAAAATATCCTTAATATCAGGACTACAAATTCTGAGCTGTAAAAATGCAAACCACTAGATGGAAGCAAAGAGTTAGACTTTTCAATATCTCTTTGCTGCCATCTAGGGGTCACATGGCTCTATGCAGGCCACATCTGGTAGCTATTTAACATTCCCTCTGAACTCCCATCTCCAAAGCACAAGAAAAGAAAAACCCAACAACAACAGAATCCTGGCCCCACCCACATGAGTAATGTATGGCCCATCTTCTTTCCCTATTGTCCTGCCCACTGGAGACCTCACCTTTGGTGCGAAGCTATCTATACCTCATTGTAGCAGCAGTAGTAAACGTGGTAGTTAATTATTTATGTAGCACCTATGGCCAAGTGCATTACAAGATATACATCAAAAACTACCAGTGCAGAATAAAATACTTTTAAAATCAAATTATTCTTCAGCACAGCAACCATCTTAGTTCCACAAGCTAAAGTCTAGATAGTGCATATCCTATATAGATAAAATAAGCTACGGTTTAACTGGCTTATATATTCCATTGATATAATACATATGCAAATAAAAATCATTAACCAATAGAATACACATAACCTATTTTAAAAATTTCAGTCTCCACCAGCTTCCATAAATGAAACACCACGTAATATCATGAGATCACTGTAAAATAGTGGCAGTTGGGTAACCCCATTTTTAGCCTCTTCTTAAATGTTATTAACTTGACTCCTTAGGAACAAGCTGCCATCTCTAGAAAGACAGGCTTAGGGAAGACTGGAAGATAGAAGTGCTCCAGACAACACTGACTGTCTTCTGGAAAAGAAGCTTGGTCCTCTTGTGGTGCCTTGATAGCAACATAATTAACCCAACTCACCCAAGAGACTCTCTCCTTCCTATTGGGGAGGACAAGAAGTTATGACATGTCAAGTAGATGCTGGGCTCACCTATCCTTTCTGTTCCCATTACCAAGCAGCTAAGCAGCACCAGTTTTGTTGTTAGCAGTGGCTGGTCAGGATATAGTGAGCACCACTCCCTGCCCTGCTTTAATGGAAAAACAACCTCTTACAAAATGTGGACCCTGAACATTATTTCAGTTTTCCATGTAAACCACAATAAAGCAAGTGAAGCAAATGCTTCAGAGGTAGAGTTAGAGGACAAATGGGGAGAATAGGAGGACACATTAACTGTTTAACTTTCTTGGCATCCGCAACAAAAATTACAGTGAAAAGCTGAAAAAAAACAGAGTACTGAGGCCCACAAAAATTACTTTTTCCAGCATCAGAAAGACTGGTTTTTCCATGGCAGGAAGTTGCTAGAGCTGGTTAGGAGGGAAGAGCCTTCAGTGTATAACTGATGCAGCCTTTCTCAACCTTTTGACCCTGGAGGAACCCTTGAAATATTTTTCAGGCCTCAGGGAACCCCTGAACATTCATGCTCAAATATAGGCCAGAAGTTACAAAATTATTGCAGTATATTTGTTAAATGTGTAGGCCTGTATATATGCACTAACAGTGTTCTTAAAGTAAAGAATGAAACTTACCTCTTTAATGTGAAGTTGCCCAAATTCAAAATAATTTTTAAAATAAATCATGATCTCCCAGGGAACCCCTAGTGACCGCTTGCAGAACCCTAGGGTTCCACAGAATCCTCGTTGAGAAACCCTGGATTTAAGGTCTTGTCAATTTTAGGCAGTGGCACAAGCTGGCCAGAGGGTACCAATCAACTAATTAAGGTCATAGAGCAGAACTTGTTAACTTGCAGTTCTCACATACTAGGGAAGCTCTGCCTGTGGAGAAAAGCTGCTCAGGCAGCTTGTTAGATACTCAAAAAGCCTGACAATATTTTATGTTAAAGCTATACCTGCTGGACGGAGGACATGAGGACTTCCTTTTGCTGGAAGTGTGGTAACCCTATTCAGAGGATTTTTACTGGATGAATTCTAAAACAATGGCCTTTTTAGAAGTGATAAACATGAGCATCGTTCCCCAAGGTTTCTGAATTTCCAAATTCAGCAGGCCATTAAGGAAGTTTTATCTTAAGAAAATGTCTTTTTTTTTTCCTTGCAAAATACAGTAATCTGATTTCTGGAAACCTAAATATAGTCTAAGATTCCTGTACACTTTAGAAATACAAAGAGGAAGGAAGGAGAGAAAGATATCCATTATATATTATGTACTTAAAACATTCTTTTGAAATATGTCATGTTTGCCTTTATTATGTTGGGGAAGAATATTACCTTTAACATCCAAGCAGAAAAAATCAACATAAATTCTGTATCAGCCTTGAAGTTCATCCAAGCTACTTTCTATGGCGCACACTGGCAATAATTATATTTTATTGTGCATCAAGTCTTGAATGAGCTTGTAGACTCTACACAAAAATGATCTGAGCCCAAACCTTCAGCCCTCTAATGTCCAGAAAGGTGACTGGGCCTCTACTCTTCCTTTCAATTTTGTATGACAGGAAAATATTCTTAGAGTTTCAAAATCAAATTAAGCAAGAGCACAAATGAACACGTAGACTCTCGCAAACCACAGTCTCCAAGCTAATGGTAAACAGTAGAGCACACTTCCCCTGTGTTCACGCAGGCAATTTTCTGAGCAATCTAACATTTCCTCGAGGTTTTAAATATCACATTAAAAAGAACTACTGTATAACCACTTGACTGTCAGGTAGCTGCCTGTGTAATAAGAGGGCTAGATTAGGGAGGGTCTTTGTGTACAAGTCAAGTGAATGAAAAACCTAAGTCTGGCTTTCACAAGATGGCCACCTGAAGATTAATGTCATTCTCCTTCTTGATTGTTCTACAGAACTCCTAGAAATGGCTATCAAAGAAGCGTTTTTCCTATGTGACCATTTCAGGAGCATCAGGGGACTCTTGCTGAACTTGCAAAGACGATTTGTGGTCTTTCAGTACCTAACATTGTCAGAAGAAGCCTGACTATGTAGCTCTGTTGTAGTAAATAAAACAGGATCATTTTGCTCCAATAATGTAGATGTGGTAGGATGGGCTAAAGCAAGGATATATAGTAGCTTAGCAAAGATGACCCAGGTACAATATCTTAAACCAGGCCTTCCTGTTTTTATAGTTCAATCTCTCTGTCCATTATATTTGTCATCTGAAAATGTTTTATTCTTTCATTTACAGACACATATTTTGTCAAGGAAAAACATTACACCTGCTCTAGGCCTCAACTCAATCCAGTTACAGATGTAGACATTGCCAGTTTCAGGGATGCATAGGTTCCCCCTCACTTCCTCCAAAATGTGGGAACAGATGGGCTTCCAAAAGTTGTCACCAAACTATCATTTGCAAGGGGAAATGTATTAAGTTAGCATTGCTAACTTATTTGATTAATGTTACTCTCTATTAACTAATTTTTCACATCAACTAAATCACGACAAATTTTGTTTTTGTTTAGGCCTTGTCTATTTCATTGTACTAATCTCATCTACTCACAGAATCATAGCATCATAGAATTAGGAGGGACCATTTAGACCCCTTAGTCCAATGTTTTTCAAACTTGGCAACTTTAAGATGTATGGACTTCAACTCCCAGAACTTCCCAGCCAGATTCCCTAGTCCAATCTCCTGCTCTATGTAGGAATCCAAATTTGTATGGATAGCTATCCAGATTTTGCTTGAATGCATCCAGTGAAGAGGAGCTTACCATTTTCAAAAGTAACTGACTCCACTGTCAAAATGATCCTGTTACAAAAGAGTATCATTTTTCAAATACTCAGAAACTGCTTTCCTGTAACAAGTCATTATTCCATGTTGTCACTCTGGAATGAGGAAGTACAGGTCTTCATCTTTTCTGTGACTTCGTCTCAAGTACTTGAAGAATGCTATTATATCATCATCTTCTTAAAATGTGGTGCCCTGGACCCAATGGTTGATGTGGGATTCCTGTTTCCTGAGATTTATAAACAATACTTGATAGATTTCTTTATGATCTGCTCCAGAATCTTGTCAGGTATTGATGTCAGTCTGACTGGATCCTTTTTCTTCCTTTTTTTGAAGATGGAGACATTTGCCCTCTTACTGTCATCTGTATTTCATTCTTTCTCCATGATTTCTCCAAAGATAATATGCTAAGTTTTGGCTAGAACATCAGGACCTAGGATGTAATTCATTTGGACCTGAAGATTTAAATTCATTCAGAATAACAAATATTCCCTGGCCAGGCGTCTATCAATCTTCAGCTTCAGCCCTGCCTCTTCATTCTGTTCTTCACAGATTCACCTACCCTTCTGCTAGAGAAGACAAGACAGAAGAGGAGCCAAGTAGCTCTAACTTTGTCTTGTTACCTGTTAGCATTTTGCCATCTTCAATGAATAATGGTATACTGAGTCTTTTTTCAGAAGTTGGAATATGCCTGATTGCCCTGAAGCTCTGGTTGAAAATAGGCATCTTTTGGACAGAACCAGGGTTATTATCTTATCTCCCTACAGATGCCCACATCCTAGAGGCCTCTGCTAGCTCACTGAGCTCACTGTATTGGGCTCACCTGTTTGTCCTTAGCAGATATGAGTCCACTGTCCCACTAATAAAGCAAAGACAATGGGTTATATGTCTGTTTATAGTTGTTTATCTTGCTCATCCAGCCAGTTTGGCATGCTATTTGAAAAAAAACCCAGCTACCTATCTTAGCCCTCCTGTAATTAATTATTTGCCTTTTCTTGGGCAAGATTGAACCTACTCCCCATATAAGTTCTTTAAGGAAGTTATTCTGGGATTCTCCTATCCTTGAAGGAATTCCATATATTGAATAGGCAGGCACCTCTGAGGAGCTTATTCTTCTGTACTGTGTATTTTTCACTGGAACTGACAACATCCGTAATGATTGCATTCATTTTCCCTCTGTTTTAGACTAAATATTAATTGAAATATAACATTACAATGAGAAAGAAAATTGTTGATAGAAGTATGATTTCATGGAAGAGTGGTTATTCTAGGTTATTGCAGTTATAGTTATTTACTATATTATTGTTACTTGCAGCTGTATCTTTTGTTCTGTTTATCTGTTCTTGTCTGGTCTACCAATTGCATTAAAGTTTGTTGTTATTGTTTATCGAATCTTTTACTTTTATTTTAAATAGACATAACTAAGCCCTTTTTGTTTAGCATCACAAATATTTCTTGTAGTTGCCCTTGGAACAACATCTAAATGTCAAGTAATCAGCAGAAATAATCAGCAGATTATGGAGGAGAAGAGAGCCATATCTTTAGGCAATTAATCTGATACAGATCACAAGTGAAGCAGAACAACTCTGATCAGTTAGCCCATGTAAAATGCTTCATTCAGAAATTCAGTGCCTGTTGATTGATTTGCAATTAGTTATATTAGGAATTGTTATGTAATTTCACATAGCATCAGGTGCTGCAAGATTGTAACTGTAAGTTATGTTTTCTTCTTCTTCTGCAGACTAGGACAAATACATGAAAAAAAGCCTAAAGTGGAAGCCTAAAGTCTCTGCCTCTTTCCAGAAGCAAGCTCAAAGACAAGGCATCATCCTTGCAATGCTGCTACTTCATTTATTATCCAGTAGATGGATCTGACTTTTAATGGAAATTTTAAAATGTACTTTAATCTACTACATTCTCTTTGTGTGTAGTGGTATGTGTAACAATCACAAAAGAAACAAGGAAAACACAGAGATACATAGATAGTACAGACCTCAAGTATTTAACCATGAACTTAAATCAGAGGCAACTAGAGCCAGAATAGACTGAAGGGAAGTGTCTTACGTAATATTGAAACAAGACACAAACAATAGCAAGAAGAAATAAGCATTTGAATGCCAAGGATCAGATTCCAGGAAAATTTTTGTCTAGGCTGAAGTAAGATGGCCACACAAGTACAGCCAATAACAATTAATTCAACACGGCTACTTCCAGGAAAATCAGCTTCAATGGGTAATGTAATTTCTTTGTTCCATCCTTTCCAAAAATATCTGCACTTGATAGTTCCTGATAAGATCAATTGCATACAATCACTCCACCCCAATAAAAAGCTATAACTTGTTCAAAACACCAGATATTCTTCTCTCTGCTGGCTGTTTCTTCTTCTATAGAGGACCTGAAGGAAGGTCATTGCTTCCTCTGCTTTGCCTGAACACTTCATTATGAACCAGGCTTTTCTAAAGCCCTTAAGGACAAAGGTCTGAAATCACTACGGAACCTAATGTGGATTCAAAGTACCTATTGAACTGAGAAGCATAATGATCCATTTCAAAATACAAAAACTCATGAAATGGAATTGAACACTTTTGCCACACCAGTCACTAGTTGTTGTACCTGTAGTCATTAATCTTCTTTATATTTAATTTTATTCCCATTTTTTCATTGTGCTCCTTTGTCAGGGTCAGCCTCGCTCCAAATAAGACACGGACTCACTCAATAGGGATTAAGGATTTCTGGTTTATTGGAACGGTGCTTGACAGAAAGAAAAACGGGAATGGAGGTGTGGTGGCATGGTGTTCTGTTTATACCCTCTTGCCGGACCCCGTGCTCCTCCACCCTCCATTGTCCCTATTCCCCTGACCGGACGGGAGATTTAGGTGTTGATGGGATTCGTGATGGCTGGTTGGGCGTTTTCCCGGCTGCCGTCTTGGTCCCGTTGGTGCAGGTGCATCCTCCGGGGCATAAGGCATGAGTCCTTCTGTGTCACCGATGCTTATCTGAATTGCCTTGTGATGTCCTCCTATTAAACTGTAGATTGGTTCATGGGTGTGGGTGCTTGGGTGATTAGTTGAGCATCGATTTGATTATATCCTTCCTCTTTTCCCTGATGATCATGATCCACATTGTGAGGCTCTTGTGTGCCTTGCAACGGGGTCATGACATGCTGCCCCCCGAAGATGTCTTTAGGGTGCTGGCTTTCCTGGGTATGCCTCGTGGAAGCGTCTAGTCAGTTGTTTTGCTAAGACGTGTTGTGCCTGGACCCACTCTGGGTGTGGGAAATGCTTCCATTTGATGAGGTATTGTAGTGTGCCCCTTTGCTTTCTTGAGTCCAGTATCTCCTGTACTTCAAAATGCTGTTGTTTGTCTATCATGATGGGTGGAGGCGGGGGGTCTTCCGTGTGCCATTTGGAGGGGCTTTTTGATTTCAGCAGGGCACAGTGGAATACCGGATGGATCCGTCGTAAATTGTGGGGCAGTTCTAGTTTGAATGTGACTGGATTGATTACTTCTGAGATTTTAAAGGGTCCGATGAATTTCGGTGCCAGTTTCTTCGAGGGTTGTGAGGTCTTTATGAACTTAGTGGAGAGGTAGACCCTATCTCCCACTTTGTAGTTCGGTGCCTCTGCCCTGTGATTGTCCGCAAATTTCTTGTACGTGTTTTGTGCGTCCGCTAGGGCCGTTTGGATGACTGGCCAGGTTGTCGCCAGCTGTGCCGCCCAGTCGTCTGGTGAACAGGGTGGGGCGTCCGGTTGAGGTAGTTCTGGTATCGGTACAAAGTCCCTTCCGTAGACCACCTTAAATGGGGTGTGGCCCGTGCTCTGATGTACTGCATTGTTATAGGCTACCTCTGCAAAAGGTAGTAGGTCCACCCAGTTGTCCTGTTGGTAGTTTATGAATGCCCTTAGGAACTGTTCAAGGGTTGAGTTTAGGATTTCTGTAGATCTGTCTGCGTGTGGATGCCACGCAGCGGACAGTGCCTGTTTGGTGCCAATGATTTTTAAAAATTCCCTCCAAAATTTGGACGTGAACTGTGTGCCCCTATCAGTCACCAAACGAGAGGGGGCGCCGTGGAGCCTGTATATGTGTGTGAGGAACAAACGTGCCAGTTGTTGTGCGGTGGGGATGGTCGTGCAAGGGATAAAGTGTGCCTGTTTTGAAAAGTAGTCTTTTACCACCCAGATGACTGTTTTCCTTTGGCTGGGTGGTAGGTCTACTATAAAATCCATTGAAATTTCTTCCCAGGGGCGAGCGGGGCTGGCTACTGGCTGCAGCAGCCCTTGGGGTTTCCCCCCCTTCTGTTTGGAGGTGGCACATGTGGGGCAGGCGGCAACATAGTCTTTAATGTCTTTTCTAAGAGTTGGCCGCCAAAATTGCCGTCTTGTTAAATGTAGGGTTTTTACGAACCCGAAATGCCCTGCAGTTTTATCACTGTGTGAGCAATTTAAAACTTCCCCCCGCAATGACTCTGGCATGTACAAAACTTTCTCTTTCCAGGCTAGGTTGTCTTTGAGAGATACATGGTGTCGGTTGTTTTGCAACCATGTATCCATTTGTAGTGCTTGAGCGAGTCTTTGTTGCCAGTCGAGTGAAATTGAACGGCAGCTCCGTTCGTTTTCTGGCGTTCGTGCTGGCGTGCACTGATTCCTCTGGCTGCGCGTGACAGCTGGGCAGCCCAGTTGTTTGTCAGTCCATACTGTCCCCACGATGTCCGAGGCTTGCGTGGCGTCCTGTGGCTGTTGGGAGAGGGCATCCGCCAGGAATTTCTTCCTTCCCGGTATAAATTTCAACGTGAAATTGAACTGGCTGAAGAAATGTGCCCAGCACACCTGCTTAGGGCTGAGGCGTTTGGGCGTGCTGAGAGCCTCCAAGTTCTTGTGGTCAGTCCAGACCTCGAAGGGGCAGGAGGCCCCTTCCAGTAGGTGCCTCCATGTTTCCAGAGCTGCTTTTACTGCAAACACCTCCTTTTCCCATACGTGCCATCTCCGCTCCGTTTCGGAGAATTTGCGGGAAAGGTACACGCAGGGTTTCAGCTGGTTGTCAGAGTCCCTTTGGAGCAGGAGAGCTCCGATGGAGAAATCGGAGGCGTCTACCTGCACCACGAAAGGCCTGGTGGGGTTGGGGTGTTGTAATACTGGCTCTGCTGTAAATAGGTTTTTTAGTCTCTCTAACACCGTTTGGCAGTCAGCTGTCCAGTTTAGTAGCGCCCCCAAGGTTTCTTGATTTGCGAGTGTCCCCCAAGCCCTTGGTCCTTAGAAGGTTAGTCAGGGGTAGTACAATCTCCGCCAGCCCCGGGATGAACCCCCTATAAAAATTCGTGAATCCGAGGAAACTTTGAAGTTGTCTCCTCGTGCGTGGGCGCTCCCACGCCAGTATAGCTTGGACCTTGCTTGGGTCCATTTCTATTCCTTTTTCCGAAATCCTATACCCTAGATAGTCAATTTGTTGTTTATGGAACTCGCACTTGGAGAGCTTGGCAAACAGCTCTGCCTTGCGAAGTTTCCTGAGCACTTCCTTTAACAGTCGTTCGTGCTCACGCTCTGTTTCTCTGTATATTAATACATCATCGAGGTAAACCAGCACCCCCTTAAAAAGGTGGTCATGCAGGACCTCGTTGATTAATTGCATAAATACACCCGGTGCCCCTGCCAGTCCGAGTGGTAGCACCTTGTATTGAAACGACCCCAATGGGCAGTTGAAGGCCGTTTTTCACTCATCCCCCTCCCTTATTCTTATGCGGTAATAGGCTTCCCTTAGATCTAGTTTAGAGAATACCTTACCCTTTGCCAGGTGGGACAAGATGTCCTTTATTAGGGGCATTGGGTATTTATTGGATACAGATGTGGTGTTCAGGCCCCGGTAGTCTGTACAGAGCCGCAGTGACTCATCCTTTTTCTCGCGAAAGAGGACTGGAGCTCCTACTGGAGAGTTTGCAGGCTCGATGAAACCTCTCACCAAGTTCTTGTCTATGAACTTCCTTAATGCTGCCAGCTCCCTCTGGGTCATTGCATATATTTTGGGTTTGGGTAGGGGTACCCCCGGGACCAGTTCGATGGTGCAGTCTGTTTTCCTGTGAGGGGGGAGTCTGTCCGCCTCCTTCTCGCAGAAGACATCTGCGAAGTCCGCGTAGTTGGTTGGCAGGCCGTCTGGCAACGCCGCCTCTCTGTGCTCCGAGGTCGTTGCCCGGGGAACCCTGTCCCCTGTGGGTGCTTGGTAGCGCCCGTCAGAAAACTTGATCTCTCTAGTTTTCCAGTTGATAACTGGGTTATGCTGCACAAGCCATGGGATCCCTAGTATAAGTAGGGGTTGCCCCACTGGTGCCACAATGAAAGCCAATTTTTCCTCATGGCTACCGAGTCGTAGCGCGATCTCACTGGTGTATTGGGTGACCGGGCCCCCTCCCGCTGCTGATCCATCAAGCTGCGTAAACACTAAATGGTGCTGAAGTGGATAGCAGTGGAGATTAAGTGCGGCTACCAGGTCTGGGTGCATTAAGCACTTAGAGCAGCCTGAGTCAATCAGTGCCCAGACCTTTTCTGTCTTTTCCCCATGGGTGAGGGTAACACGGACATAGAGGGTGGGGCATTCTTCACTCACCCCTCCGTCGGTGCGCCTGTTGTCCTTTTCCACCTGTCCTCTGGCACCCCTTAGGCCAGGTGGCTGGCGTTTCCCATCGGCTCGTCGGAGTTGCTTCCCTCCTCCTCTGAGCTGTAGGGGAACTGTCTGGCTCTGTTCTCCCCCATCGCCACTGGTCATTTTCTTGGTGCTGGGGTTGGCGTGGCTGGTGCCCTCCGCGTGCTCTCTCTGGGTTTAGCCTTGGGGCAAGCCACCGCCTTGTGATCGTCCTTGCCGCACTTGAAGCACTCGCCCTTTGCGAATCGCCGGTCCCGTTCTTCCTTCCACGGATGGGATCTCGCCTTCCCCGGCCCTGCAGCTGTGCGTGATGTTCTCGTTGCCTCCGCCTGCTGCGCTTCCCTCTTGGCTTGGAGGAAAGTTTCTTGGGCATCCTCTGCTTCCCCTGCCAGACGGATCCACTAGGTCAGGGAGTTGGGGTTGTTGCGGCAGAGTGCCCACCTGAGTACGTTCAGGTTGAGTACTTCTTTAAATTTCTCAATCAGAGTTGATTGAGACCAGACTTCCACTTTTCCGGCCAGGGCTTGAAACTCCATGGCATACTCTGCCACGGGGCGCTGTCCTTGCCGGAGCGTTTTCAAAGTCCGTTTCACTCTTTCTTTCTCCAGGGGGTCCCTGAAGTGTATTTCCATCGCTCGAAGGAACTCATTGCTCTCTTGCAGCTCCCGGGCGCCTGATTGGCACAGTTCGACGTACCAATCAGCGGCCAGTCCTTTCAATTTTCTGGCCAGGGCATTAACTTTGCCCCTTTCTGTCCTGAAGCAGGGGCCCCACTCTTTGAGGTAGTACCTGGCATTAGTCAGGAAAAAGGAGAGTTTCCACCCCGTCGAATTTTATGCCAAAGTCCTTGGCTGCCATTCTGGTCTGGCTCCAGGTCACATCTGGGCTGTGCAGCGTGCATCGCGGGGGCTGGTGCAGGTCGTCTCATCTCCTGGCGTCTGGCGGTGTTGGTGTCCTCTCTCGCCGGGTCTCTCCGTAAGCCGGTCGTCCCATCGACAGGGTGGGAGGGTGGGATGTCACCCATATGGTAGGCTCTTGGAACCGGGCTCTTCCGTAGTCGCCGCCATCCGCTGGGTCATTTCTCCGTCTTTCCTCCGGGTGCGACTCCGGCCATCTGGTGGGCTCCTGGAACCAGGCTCTCCCGTAGTTGCTGCTGTCCTCTAGGTCGTGCCTCCGTCTCTCCTCCGGGTGCGCCTCCATCGTCGGGTGGGCTCCTGGGACTGGACTGTCCCATAGTCGCCGCTGTCCTCTGGGTCGTCCCTCCGTCTCTCCGCTGGGTGCGCCTCCGGACCTCCGCCGTGGAATTCCTGTGCCGCCGTCAGCTTCTGGAGCAGCAGCTCTACTGCCTGCAGCCCCTCCTCCAGCATGCTTAGCCTCGCCGCCGTCCCTGAAGTCCTCTGGGTGTGCTCGACTCTCCGCTTACCCTCGACTTCGGCCGCCGTGGACGACGGTCCATCCCTCGGTTCCTCGGGGGTGCTTGGTGAACCTAGAGAGGATCCCCCCATCTCGTCCGCGGTGGCCCGCAGGCCCCGGGACGCCTGGGTGTTCCCCCCCCTTTCCTCTTCCCCCGAGCTGGATCCCCCGCTTACCTGGGCGTTGCGCTGCCGGGACCTCAGGCGCATCCCACCTGAGGGGAGGGGAGCTTCGCCGCTGGTTGCCAGGTGGTCGCGTCGCCGCACTCCGTTGCTCTCCATACCTAGCTGGGTCCCTCACAAGCTGGTTGGATGGGTGCTAGGTAAAATTTTTTTGTTAATTCCTGTTTTTATGTCCGGGTCAGCCTCGCTCCGAATAAGACACGGACTCAATAGGGATTAAGGATTTCCGGTTTATTGGAACGGTGCTTGACAGAAAGAAAAACGGGAATGGAGGTGTGGTGGCATGGTGTCCTGTTTATACCCTCTTGCCAGACCCCGTGCTCCACCACCCTCCATTGTCCCTATTCCCCTGACCAGACGGGAGATTTAGGTGTTGATGGGATTTGTGATGGCTGGTTGGGCGTTTTCCCGGCTGCCGTCTTGGTCCCGTTGGTGCAGGTGCGTCCTCCGGGGCATAAGGCGTGAGTCCTTCTGTGTCACCGATGCTTATCTGAATTGCCTTGTGATGTCCTCCTATTAAGCTGTAGATTAGTTCACGGGTGTGGGTGCTTGGATGATTAGTTGAGCATCGATTTCATTATATCCTTCCTCTTTTCCCTGATGATCATGATCCACATTGTGAGGCTCTTGTGTGCCTTGCAATGGGGTCATGACATCCTTGACTACTACTACTAGAGCCTGCAGATCCTTTGTATTTTCAGCTATCTGAGTACTGTCGTCAGCACAGATTATTGATGTTTCTTCCTCCAGTTTTAAAACCATGCTCATCTTCTTCCAATCCAGCTTCCCTTAATATATCCAGCATATAAATTGAATGAATAAGGGGAGAGTATACAGCCTTGTCTCACTCTTCTCCTAACCTGGAGCCAGTCTGTTTTGCCATGTTCTGTCCATACTGTGGCTTCCTGACCTGTATATAGGTTTTGCATGAGGACAATGAAATATTCTGGGATTCCCATTTTTCTAAGCACACTCTACAGTTTGACATGATTGACATGATTAAAGGCCTTTCTATAATCATTGAAGCCCATACTTACTTCTGTTTTATATTTTTTGGCTTTCTCAATTACCCAATGTGCATCAGCAATAATGTCACATGTTCCTTGGCATTTTCTATAGCTAGCTTGAACATCTGGCATCTCCAACGGGAGCTCACCCCGCCGCGCGGTTTCAAACCACCGACCTTCCGATCGGCAGCTCAGCGGTTTAACTCGCAGCGCCACCGCGTCCCTCCATATTTCCTAGAGAATACCAATATTTTTGTTTTAGAGTAGTTTATTTCAAGGTGTTCTCTAGGGCAGTAAAATAATAGAGTTTTAAGGCATCTTTGGAGGCCTACTTGGGTTACAGACAGTATGGCTGCATCATCAGCATAAAGGAGAATAGAGATGGGGCAGGGGGCAAGGGACACGGTGGCGCTGCGGGTTAAACCGCTGAGCTGTTGATCAGAAGGTCGGCGGTTCGAAACCGCGCGGCGGGGTGAGCTCCCGTTGCTAGTCCCAGCTCCTGCTCACCTAGCAGTTCGAAAACATGCAAATGTGAGTAGATCAATAGGTACCGCTTCGGCGGGAAGGTAACGGCGTTCCGTGTCATCATGCTGGCCACATGACCCGGAAGTGTCCTATGGACAACGCCGGCTCTAACGGCTTAGAAACGGAGATGAGCACCACCCCCTAGAGTCGGACACGACTGACTTTACGTCAAGGGAAACCTTTACCTTTACCTTTTAGGGGGCAAGGGAGGGAGGATGGAATTCTGGCTTAGCACATGTCTCAACAAAATTGGTAATCTAAAATTTGAATAATAGTGGGACAAGAATACAGCCTTGCTTAAAACCTTTGCTAGTAAAAATGGCTTCAGTTAAATCACCAAGGATATTACCCTTAATTTGAGTGGTTCTACCATGGTGTAATAACATTATTACCCTAAGAAGATGGCAGTCTATAGTTGTAGTGGCTAATCTCCTCCACAGTCGTTCTTGCAGAATAGAATCAAAGGCTGCCCTCAAGTTATAAAGGCTACATAGAGGGCACCTTTGGGCTAATTGTAGTATTTCTCAGCTAAGTGATATAGTATGGTATATTGATACACGGTCGAGTGTTCAGACCTGAAGCTGTCTTGCTCCGAGGCGAAATATTTTCATAGGACATTCAGTCCAAAAGTTTATAATATAGAAATCTAGCATATAATTTCCTAATTACAGATAAAAGGCTAATTTGCAGGGTCACATTTATCACGTTTCGTGTAAATTGGGATAATAATAGAGTTAAGCCAATCTTTAGGGAGACATAAGGAATTATGGCTGTGAACAGGGGAGCAAGCACAGACGCCCACCATATAAGGTTTAATTTTAAGACTTCTGGTAAGATTAAAACTTGGAGCTTTACTGCTTTCCAATTCAGAAATTAGATTTTGAACCTCTAGGGGTGAAACTGGGCACCATTCAGTGAGAGGTTCATCAAATAGCTAGGTAGGAAGTTCACTGCCTTTAGATGCAGTGGATAAATTACAAAAATATCCAGTCCAAGACTCAAGGGGAATTAGACTGTTATTGCTGTCAGCATTTATTTGGGGTGAAAATCAAAAGACAAGTTGCCAGAACAGGCAATCGTCTTCATTCAGTACTGCTTATTGGACTCTGGTCCAATAATTTTCAAAAGCGTAACTATGATTTTTCTTTTAAATTTTTCTTATAGTCCTTTTTTAGTGTGCAAAAGTTTTCATATGAGGGAGAGTCATTATAGATACAGGCATTCCTGTGAGCAAGAATTACCCATACTTTGGCTGTGTTACTTTTTGTCAAACCAGCGTTTGGACCAGGGGTTAGATCAATGTAACAAGAGGGAATGAGTAGGCAGGGTTTTTTTTGTTTTGTTTTGTTTTTTTGAGAAAGGCTAATGATTCTCTGATAAAATGAGATTATTTCAAGGGCATCACTGACTGTACATTTAGACTGTCTCAAATCAACAGTCAAAGGGGATGACTGTTTGAGATGAGATCATAGCCAGTCTGTTTGTCCAGACAGGTCTAAGGTACCTGTCTGTAGGGGGTTAATCATAGGCTGGTAATGAGCAACTTGGGCTCAAATTTGGTCTAGTGGTTAAGGCACCAGGCTAGAAACCAGGAGACTGAGAGTTCTAGTCCTGCCTTAGGCATGAAAGCCGGCTGGGTGGCTTTGGGCCACTCACTCTCTCTCAGCCCAACTCACCTCACAGGGTTGTTGTTGTGGGGAAGAGGAGGAAGAAGGAGTGTTAGATATGTTCCCCACCTTGAGATATTTATAAAAATAATAAAGGCAAGATAAAAAATTCTAAAAAAAAATGACCCCACTATCAGCAGATGGTCATTCTCTGGATGAAAGGTCACACTAAAGCCTTTGCAATGGAAGTCAAAGGCATTGGTAACTAGCATGTAGTCCACAGCTGATACCTCTCTAGGATCCCAAAAGTTGAGTTCACCCTCTGGGTCCCCTGGCACAGATCCCTTAAGAATCTTTAAGTCAATTTTTATTGCCAGTAAGAAACATTTCCAACCCTCTGTATTAATGCCAGAATCCTAAGATTTCTGGGAAGTCTCCTCATCTGAGGAAGAACATGCTGCAAGACAGCCTTATCATTACTTGTCAGTCTGACATCGAAATCACCAGCTATTATTACTACAGAATTTGGAAACTGAGAGGTTAAATTCAAGAGCCAAGATTCAAAACAGCACAATCCACTATTAATTTGAGAAATATGGGTAGAGGGTGGAAAATACACACTTATTGGAAGCAGACTGGTTTGTCCAACTTTCAGGGAATAGCAAAAGCAAGTTGTTCAAAATAGAAAACAGGTAAAGTGTAGACATTTAGCATATTATATTAAGGATCTATATACCAGGTCTCTTGTAAAAATAGAACTTCAAATTGTTTAGAGTAATCTGTAAATGCTGGGCTTTGTCATATGGAGCACCATCTCGTGACGTTTCAGGACAGGAGTTCTATTGTGGAAGAGGAAGATGATTGTCAATTAGAGGAAACAGTCCAGGTGGCAAAACCTGTGGTACTTGCAGGTGTGGAGGCTGGAGAGTTGGATGGGGTCTGAGCAAGCAGGAGACTGGACCATGAATGACAGCTTTTGCCCTTAAAGTTCAGCCGTATTTTGGGGAGTGCCCCCAGAGAGGAGTAAACCTTGTCTTGTAACAGTGTAGTATGGGTCTTCACAGGAGCAGTTTGGTCCACTGTAGCAGAAGCTGAGGGTACTGATAATGGTTGTTCTGTTTGGGTGATGTTTTTCCTAGATAGGCAAAATGAAGTAGTTACATGCCCAGTGGGGAAGAGGTGTGTTGTGTTTGATAGGTCACTGAAGAGAGTAATGCAGTTATCATCATAGTTGCTTTTTTATTGGTTGCATCTTCAAGTTTGCCTGAAAGCAAGCGTGAGTCTGCAGTCACAGTAGTTGTCCTCTCAATGGAGAGCAGACTTGCAATTTCCTCCTGCAAGCCCTCTAATCTCTGAAGAACATGGTCTTGTTCATTCCTGCATAGCAGGGCAAAAGACTTTCTGACTTCTGTTTCAATTGCCTTGGTAGGAGAGTATGGGGGAGTTAATTCATCCAAGCTTGAGGTGTGGTTTTGCTTTCCCAGGGTCAGCCTCTCTGGGACAGAAGCCAGCTTGTTAACAGTACCTTGCTTGTTACTACCAAAGCTATGCTTGGCAGAGGGCCCAGATTCAGAAGGCAACAGCAGAGGCTTAATTATCATATCTTTGAAAACCCAGTTAAGAGAGATCTGAAAAGTGGCCAAGTAGTTCCTCATCTTAATCAGCACTGATGAGCTTATGCAAGTATTAAATGTAAATAAGATCCTACTGGCACCCCTATCATTGGAAGGTGTTCCACTGACTCCAAGTCCACCTAGGAAATTGGGATATGTAGCAGCAAACTCAGAGAGTGCTGTTTTCTTAAAGGAATCCCATTTATGAGTATTCAAGATGTTACTGCGAATGGTAAGCATGATTTCAGTTGATTGTATGATAAACTGTGAAGTTTTTGAGGTTGTTTCAACTTGAGTGTCAAGACAAGTTCTTTGATCTGGTAGAGAACCTTTTGAGGAATATCTTAATATGCATAGTAGGGAGTCAAGTTTATTGATGTTGCTTGAGTTTGAATACATCAGAGAAACAGTATCTGCAATAATTAAACACTGATTTAGCATAAAATCAGTCTGAGAGGAGCCAGCTGGCACAGGAAAGGTTGCATTGTTATCTTTTAGTCCTTCTGTTAGCTGTTGTGAGAAGGGAGATTCTTGTAGTAGGCAGGATGCAGACATGTCTCGATTGCTGGCAACATCTGCCTCTGCCAGTAGAACTGTCTCCACTCATGAGTCAGCCAAGGCATTGAACTGATTACTTATAGTAAATAAATCAGCGGCACTTACTGGCATGCAGTCAGGTCCAGGAACCCGATCATCAATTCTTAGCTGCTTCAAGGATTTTCTTGGGCTTATATGCCCAGTGTCATGTTCTCATTATAATGTTTGGTTAACATTGTAACGTTTCACATGTCTTTTTCTGTTCCGTGTTCCTTCACCCGGGGTTTTTCCATTCCTTCGCCCTCCATTGTTTTGAGGGCTTGGAATGCATGTTTGGGTTTGCGCTCCTGTTCAAGGTTACTTTCCCAGGCGCGTCTAACGGCTTCTAGCACCTGGGGGGGGGAGCGTCCTGACGGGCGACGGGGCGGGACCTGCTCACAAGCAAGGCTTTTAAGTTTGTATTTGGCGCGCTTTTGCTCATTCTCAGCTTTCTCTGTATTTGCATACTATTCCTTTAATAAATCAGTTATCTTTAAGCCCGAGCTTGTGAGACTGAGTATTTGGGTTTAGGCAATCGTTACATAAAGCTGAGAATCATTTTATCCATTTTCCGCTAGCCCCATCCAATCATTGGATAAGAGGGTACGCTAGCGATGACAGAACCTCAACTTCGCGCAAGTGAGGGAAGCGAAGAGGAGCGGGAGGCGGCCAAAAGCCGGCCAGCGCTAACCTCGAGAGCGCAAAGAGCAGCACGTCGGGAGTTGCGAGATATCCAACTGGACGAGCTGCTGATATCCATGCAGGAGAGTCTCAGGAGTGAACATAGAACTGTTATGGAAAGAGCACCGGGGAGGGGGTCTCCACAATTGTCCTGGGAGCACGAAGTCCCCTTGTCACCGAGGGTGGTGGTAACCAACCAACCCTCGGAGGAGCCGGTCACTCCGGCCCGTATGAGGGCATTAGAAGATAAAATGGATTTAATAGTGACGATCCTCAAGGATCTACCCAGAGAGGATCTACCCCGAGAGGCAGAGCCCACCCCGGAGGATTGGGAAGAAGAGCCGTCACAGTACCCCAGGCACAGTACCATGTCGACCCGGGGGAGAAGCAAGACTCGATCAGCCCGTCAAGGGGGGGAGCGAGAGGCAAGACCTCCTAGGGATCGACCACCCATGGGGGCTCGGCGCACGCTGACATTCGCGGCACCGCCACAGCCAGCTGAGCCGGCAAGAACCTTTCCACCATTTGGAGTGAAGTTCGATGGGGATCCCACAACGCTCTCCTTCTTTATTACTAATGCCAAGCATTATATAGAAGATTGGGGTCGAAACTTTCGCTCTGAACATGGCAAGGTCAATTTCATTGCCAACAAGCTGAGAGGAAGGGCAGCGGATTGGTATGTGCAACTATGCCAAGCTGAGGCAACTGAGTTAGAGGACTTCGATGACTTTTTGTGGGCACTCAAAGAGCATTTCGAAGACCCCCTAGCTCAAGAAACGGCCAAAAATGACCTGCGGAAACTCTACCAAGGGTCCCTCTCAGTTGCCAAATATGCGTTGGAGTTTAAAGCTTTGGCAGGAAAAGTGGAAGACTGGTCTGAGCCAACAATCATCGAATTGTTCAAGCAGGGGCTGGAACCCGAAATCCTTCGATGGGCTCTGGGCAGAGATGATCCTAAAACGCTATATGGGTGGATTCAGTTGGCGGGAAGCGCAGAAAATGCCCTACGAACCTATGCCCATACCAAAGAGCTTAGACAAACACGTCTCGCTAGAGGAGCGCGCACATCTGGACTTGCCAGCCGCCCCAAACCGAAAACCTGGGAAGAAGAGAGGGAGCAACGGTTCTCCAAGGGTCAGTGCCTCCGATGTGGGAAAGAAGGGCATCGAGCCACGTCGTGCCCGAGACGCCGTCCAGAAGAACGACAGACGAAACCCACGGTAAAGACGCCTGCTCCTGCTCCACCGCGAAAACTGAAGGCAGCCCTCGCGGAACTGGACCCCCCAGACCTTCCCTTCGGAGAAGAGGAGGAAGAGTTGCAATTCGAGCAGCCGGCGGGAAAAGCCTACCACCTGCCCTGAAGGGCGCCCTAGGGCAGGTGGAAGAAACCGGGCGTAACCATGATTCGGTGAGTGGAAACTTCCCCACACTGACTGTTAAAGTTAAACTGACCTCAAAAACCAAAACGGTGGAAGTGTGGGCCATGCTAGACTCGGGTTGCTCCCGTTCCCTAATGCACCCTGATGTCGTAGCGGCTCTGGAACTGCCCACGTTCCCTTTGCCAAGACCCATGATTTTCACCCAATTGGATGGAACTATGGCGGGAGGGAAAGCAGTCAATCTTTCCACGGGACTGGTTGCCTTGCAGATGGGCTCCCATCAGGAAAAGCTGCCATTTGTGGTAGCTCCAGTGGGAGGTCCTCTGGTAATCTTGGGGATGCCTTGGTTTGTGCAACAAAACCCTTTCATCAACTGGCTGCATAGAACCGTGACGTTTGCAGATGGATTTTACAAAGTACCCGAAAAGGACCTACTGGAGGACATGGAGGGTGGAGGGGTAGCGTATACCACTGTGCAAACGCTTCAACCTCTTGAGGGACTACCCAATCAGTACCAAGATTTTGCTGAAGTATTTGGGGAAAAGGAAGCGGATCGCTTGCCACCCCACCGGAAAACGGACTGTGCCATTGAGTTTTTACCAAATGTAAAATTGCCTCACCCAAAAATATACCCCATGTCTCCCAAAGAGCTTACCACGCTAAGGGAGTTCATTGACAAAAATCTGGCTAGGGGTTTCATTGAGCCGGCAAATTCCCCGGTAGGAGCTCCCGTCCTATTCAGGCCAAAAAAGGATGGGTCATTAAGACTTTGTACCGATTTCCGCGGGCTCAATGCGGTCTCAATATTAAATAAATATCCTTTGCCCCTGATCAAAGATATGTTATCACATCTGGCCAGAGGCAAAATTTTCTCAAAACTGGATTTGAGAGAAGCTTACTTTCGCATTCGCATAAGGGAAGGGGATGAGTGGAAAACAGCGTTCAACTGTCCTCTTGGGGCTTTCCAATATAAAGTCTTACCATTCGGTTTATCTGGGGCACCTGGGGTTTTTATGCAACTAATCAATGAGGTCTTGCATGACCACCTATTTAAGGGGGTACTGGTATATTTGGATGATGTATTGATTTATACTGAAACCATGTCAGAACATATCCACTTGGTGCGTCAGGTACTGGCTAAATTGAAAAAAGCAGAGTTGTACGCAAAACTGTCAAAATGTGCATTTCATCAGTCACAAATTGATTACCTAGGGTACCGAATTTCAGCTCAGGGCATTGAAATGGACCCTGCAAAAGTAGAAGCTATCGTGGCATGGGAACCTCCCCGTACCAGGAGACAATTACAAAGTTTCCTTGGATTCTCTAATTTCTATCGGGCATTCGCCCAAAATTTTGCGGAACTCGCCCTCCCCCTTACTGAACTGTTAAAAACTAAAGGACAGGGGGATACGCGACGTTCAAAGAACCCAGGCGCGCTCCTTAAATGGACTCCAGCCTGTCAGCAAGCGTTCGAAGCGCTCAAACAAATCTTTACCACAGAACCAATTTTACAGCATCCAAACCCCTCTGAACCCTTCGTTGTACAAGTCGATGCTTCTGATTTTTCCATAGGAGCAATTCTATTACAATCTGACCAATCTGGCGCTTTAAAACCCTGTGCCTACCTCTCTCGCAAATTCACGGAAACAGAGAGAAGATGGCATGTTTGGGAAAAAGAGGCTTTTGCTGTAAAAACGGCTTTAGAGACATGGCGACACCTATTGGAAGGCACTTCAAACCCTTTTGAAGTCTGGACTGACCATAAAAACCTGGAAGCGCTAAGCACCAGTCGGAAACTCAGTCCCAAACAGCTGCGCTGGGCTGAGTTTTTCAGCCGCTTTGACTTCACTCTTAAATTTATACCAGGCAAGAAAAACTTTTTAGCTGATGCACTCTCGCGCAGACCCCAAGATGCTGGCCCAGGGCCAACGGTCCAAGGCACTGTCTGGACCGACAAACAATTAAGTTTGGCAGCAGTGACTCGCAGCCAGACCCGAGCGCAATCAACTCCGTCTCCACCCGCTCTGCCTTCCAGCCGCCCGCCTCCCTTGTCAATTCCCTCCGATTTGCAACAACAGTTGCTTTCCCATCTTAAAACAGATACTTGGTTGCAAACCAATAGACACATTTTAACTTTCACCGATGATCTTGCCTGGCGCAACGATCGTCTCTATGTACCCGAGGCAATGCGAAAAACCATACTCCAGCGCTGCCACGATGACAAGCTAGCTGGACATTTTGGCTACGTAAAAACTTTGCACCTCGTTCGCCGCCAATTTTGGTGGCCAACTTTACTCAAGGACTTGAAGGAATATGTCACTGCGTGCCCTGTATGTGCGGCGATAAAGCGCAAACCAGGCAAACCCCAAGGTTTCCTTCAACCCGTTGCCACTCCATCTGTCCCTTGGCAGGATATCTCCATGGACTTTATCGTTGATCTACCACCTAGTCAACGCAAAACTGTCATTTGGGTCGTCAAAGACTTTTTCTCCAAACAAGCCCACTTTATCCCATGCGCTTCTATCCCCACCGCACAACAGCTGGCACGCCTCTTCCTCATCCATGTGTACCGCCTCCACGGTATCCCCGCCCGTTTGGTGAGTGACAGAGGCACACAATTTACGTCACAATTTTGGCGGGCATTTTTAAAACTTTTGGGTACAAAACAGTCGCTTTCCACCGCCTGGCATCCGGAAACGGACGGATCTACAGAGGCGGTTAATTCTACATTGGAACAATACCTCAGAGCTTTTGTCAACTACCAACAAGACAATTGGGTCGATTTACTCCCATTTGCTGAGGTCGCTTACAACAATGCCATTCATCAAACCACTGGTCAAGTTCCCTTTAAAACGGTTTTTGGACGTGAATTTGTTCCGATTCCTGAACTTCCTCATCCTCAACCACTACCAGCCACCCTTGCTGACTGGGCAGACTCTCTCAAAGACTCATGGTCTAATATTCTACTCGCTCTCCGCCATGCCCAGGCTACCTATAAACGCCATGCCGATGCAAAGCGTTCCCCAGAGCCATCCTTTGCGGTCGGGGATAAAGTCTACTTATCAACTAAGTTTATCAAGTCCCCTCAACCCTCTAAAAAACTTGGTCCTAAATTTGTCGGTCCTTTTCCAATTGTTGCTCAGCTCAACCCTGTTACGTTTAAACTTGATTTGCCTCACAACCTTAAACGTTTACATCCTGTTTTCCATTGTAGTTTACTCAAACCCTGCCTGTCGTCGGACCGTTGGCATCCGCAACCCATGCCTCCACCTCCCCTCATGATTGACAACCAGCAACACTTCGAGGTGGCATCTATCCTCGATTCCAGACGCCAGCGCTCCGCTTTACAGTACCTCGTCCGCTGGAAACATTTCCCTCATCCTGAATGGGTTGCTGCTCCAGACGTGCATTCTCCTCGTCTCGTAACCCAATTTCACTCTGCCTATCCTGACAAACCGGCTCCCTAGTTTCTTTTGGGGGGGCAATATGTCATGTTCTCATTATAATGTTTGGTTAACATTGTAACGTTTCACATGTCTTTTTCTGTTCCGTGTTCCTTCACCCGGGGTTTTTCCATTCCTTCGCCCTCCATTGTTTTGAGGGCTTGGAATGCATGTTTGGGTTTGCGCTCCTGTTCAAGGTTACTTTCCCAGGCGCGTCTAACGGCTTCTAGCACCTGGGAGGGGGAGCGTCCTGACGGGCGACGGGGCGGGACCTGCTCACAAGCAAGGCTTTTAAGTTTGTATTTGGCGCGCTTTTGCTCATTCTCAGCTTTCTCTGTATTTGCATACTATTCCTTTAATAAATCAGTTATCTTTAAGCCCGAGCTTGTGAGACTGAGTATTTGGGTTTAGGCAATCGTTACACCCAGAGTTTGAGTGAGTCTTCTTCTTCCTCCTTCCATTAAGATTAAGAACTCAGATAAAAGAAAACCAAACAAAGCTGGACACACACCAGTCAACAAGATATAAAAGTTGGGAGTTAAAAATTGAAGGTTAAAGAAACGAGTTAAAAGTTAGGAAAGATTTAAAAAATATGTATTTAAAAATGTTGGAGTTGGAGATGAGAAGGCTCGTGGTGGTGTCACCCCATCTTGGGGGGAAAAAAAACTTATCCAAACAAATTTGCACACCTTGCTTGTATGTTCTATCAATTTCAAACTGAACTTGATCATAAAACTCATAAAACTCCTCTTCTCCTGCATCAGTGGCTGGAGCATAAACTTGGATGACTGTCATATTAACGAGCTGTCCGTGAAGTCTAACTGACATTGAGTTAGTGATTAGTGAAATCCTGTTCTTGCTATACCCTTCCTAACAATAAAACAATGCCATTCCTTGTTTTTCATGTCCTGTAAACAGTGTGATCTTCTTTTTTTTACAAGAATTTTATTAAGTTTCAAAGAAAAATAAAAAAACTACAGAAAAACAAAAAACTACAAAGAAAAAAACTAGAAAAGTGTGAAAACACAAGAGAATTTTTTTTAAAAAAAAGATATAGAAAGAGGTGACTAACAACTTTCAACAGCAAGAATATATAACAATTCCATAATCAATGCCTTACTCTATATTAAACCAAGATCACATTATTTCTATAAATCATACCATTAGCACATTAAAAAATCACTAAGTAAAATTGCTCCATCCCATTATATTAAAATAATATATTTTATATTTTATATCCCAACTGCAGTGCAACAACACAGTAATAGCAGAGCCACCAACAGCAGAAACGGAACAGTACTGGAAGAACATATGGGAGAAAGAGAAGTCACATAACACAAGTGCAAAGTGGCTGCAAGACCTGAGAGCAGACCACAGAAATATCCCAGAGCAGGAACCAGTCACCATCACAGTAGCAGACATCCAACATCAGGTCAAGAACATGAAGAGGTGGACAGCACCTGGCCCAGACATGATCCACACCTACTGGCTAAGGAAACTAAGAGCAGTGCATGAACATCTAGCAGCATAGATGAACCAGCTGCTAGCAGCAGGCTCCCACCCAGACTGGCTAACACAAGGTAGGACAGTGCTGATCATGAAAGACCCTAACAAGGGAACAACACCATTTTAAATCCTTATCCCACTTCAAAATAAACCAAAGCATTTGCATATCCCCACAATACACACAGAGCTATTTTCTTAAAGAGATCAAACAGCCCAACTGCCCCCCTCAAAAACTCTGACTTCTCTTCAAAAAACCTCCCATACATAATAACCCCTTCTTTTCCAAGACATTCCATTAGAAAATCAATTTCACTTATGGCTTGCAACTCAGTCTGTTTCTTTAATTTCTTTAACTCCACTGTCCAATCTTCCCCCAGCATCTCAGCAGAAGTCAAAAAGACATTCCTAACGCTGTTAAATTCCTCCATTTCATCCACAACATCTCCAACCAGATGAGACATTTTAAAGCACATATCTTCCACCATGTCCTGAATGCCTTGCATAAAAACTTGGTAAGATTTGCAAAAATCTGCTTGAAGTCTCGGCGGAGGTCAGAGAAGATCTGCTTAGAATCCTCCATGTCTCAAGCAATAGATTATGGTGCACCCTAGGAGCTTAACCAGCAAAAGTCAAAGATATGAAGGAATGTGTTTACTTAAGCAAGAGTGAGATTAGCAGGCAGTTCCCCAAGGAAAGTAGAAACAGAAAAGTGGAAGTTCAAAACAGCCGATTCAGCGTGTAAGAAAATGGTGATTTCTTCAAATTTAGTAGAAAAATAATAACATGGAGACAATTATTTACTCTGAATCCTCCTTAATATTTGGATAGAAAACAAGCCAAAACTGAAATTAAAAAAAAAAATTAATCACAAAAATAACAATAAGCACCAAGAGAGTTCATTTCTCCTTGCTGTAAAAAGCCTCTCTTAGGGTACATATACTTTAAGAAAATGTAAATTAGGTGATTAGAAATGGGGTGGCTGGTCTTAATGTCCCTTTAAGGCTATAGCATGGCTTGGAAAATGGTGACATCCCAGCCTCCTGTCAACTCTTACTAGTCGAGTATGAACATGGTTTGCAATCTCCTGGCTGCAAGCTACCATTCCGGAGGACAGATGGGGTGATTCCAGGTGTTTTCCTTGCCTGGAAAAATGTTCCTGGGCTTCAGGAAAAACCTGCCTGAGCCCCCAAAAATGGCCACATTGTCAGTTCTGCCCACAGAGCCCACGAGCACAGCTGTTCAGTCCACCATGTCCCCATCGGAAGTGCCAACAGTGTAATCTTCTGACTGAAAGTGTCCAATCCCAGTCCATCTCAATTTGCTGATGCCTAAGATGTCAGTTTGGAGTCTTTTCATTTCATCTTTCACTGTCACTATCCACATCATAAACACCATTAGCACTCTGAAAGATCCTCAGCAGTTCTTCAATAGCATGTTGAGTACCATCCAACATGATGGTCCCAGCATCTGGCACTATATCATCCATTATTTTCTATTTTTTATCCATGTAGTTTTCTTGGTAAATATGCATGGGTAGTTTACTGTTGCCTTCTCTTCTGCAGTATGAATTGATGCCTTTGCCATTGTCACTAAAGTGATCATCTGCCTCCAGCATCTTCTCTAGCATTGTTGCCTGATATAGGTGACTGCTTGTTCAGCTGTGTTTCTGGGATGACTTTCACACCTTTGGGTGATTCTTCTGGGATTACATACTGTTGGCCTATACTTCTTCACTCATCCCTTCCAAGAACAACCCCCCCCCCCTGATAGGGCAGCATAGCAGGACTTGGGGAGATACGGTTATAAATGAAAGATCATTGTTTCTTATCCCACCTAACTGGCATTAACATCATTGTTCCTGGTTGATGAATTTGCTGGCATTTACAGAATGCTGCTGTCCCATGCTGAACAGCAGTGTTGAATTCTTGGGGGAAAAGATATTACTGTATTACACTAAATGTATTATTTTAATGACTCTTCATAGAACATTTGATCAGAGGTCAAGAACTCATTTGTTAAAAAAACTGTGACATTACTTGGCTTAATTCTTAGCAAATGAATATGACAATGAATCATAACTTCTCTATTATAATTCTAGAGAAATGAAAGCCGGAAAGCTGGAAATGTCAAATCTTGTACCCTTTTGTCTCAAAAGGAAAAAAAAAAAATCTTGTAACAAAATAGAGGAGGGGGGAGGAGGAGGAGGAGATCTTGTGTTTCATAAAGTATGCCATTTTTGTAAAGGTCCCAGGGGTGTCCACAGGCAGGATTCAGGAACCCGATCATCAATTCTTAGCTGCTTCAATATGGCAGCACAACATGTGATCCCACTCCCTTTAAACATATGTTGTGTGCATGTAAAAAATAAATGGGTCTTTGATCGTGTGGTCATGTCCATCATCTTGACTATTTGACCTGCACCAAAGATCCACAATACCCCTCCCTTTTCTTTTCTTTTTTAAAAGACTATTACAGTTTCAAAGTATAGATAAAATACAAAATATAGAAAAGATTGAGGAGAGACTAAAATAAAGAGAAACTAAAAAAGTGCAGAAATAATTAGGAAGAAATACAGAAAGAATGACTTCCGACCTTCTCCAGCACAGATACAAATACATAATCAACATTATTTCTATAAACTGTAACAACCTAATCATCAAAACCTTTAAAGCCTTAAATGGCATGGGTCCAGGTTACCTAAGGGACCGTCTCATCCCCGTCACATCAACCCGTCCCACCCGGTCATGCAGAATGGGTATGCTACGGACCCCACGTGCAAGAGAATTCCATCTGGCCGGGTCCAGGAGGCGGGCCTTCTCTGCAACAGCTCCCGCCCTTTGGAACATCCTTCCCCCGGAAATGCAGTTGGCCCCCTCTCTTCTGGACTTCAGGAAACGGCTGAAGACCTGGTTTTGTCACCATGCTTGGAGTGGGGAGAGGAAGAGCCACCCTTGGGGCTGGTTGGTTCCCTAGTCCTCCTGGGACCGGTTCCGGTCACCTTTGGTGGAATTAGATCTGCCATCACTTGGATTTTATTATATTTTATATGTATATTTATTGATATTATTCTGATTTTATTGTATTTTATACTGTTTTATTGTGAACTGCCCAGGGTCCCCCAAGTGGGGGAGATGGGCAGTAATAAAAATATGACAAGCAAACAAACAAATAAATAATACATTAGTCTTTTACTCTAATTCTAACCATAATCAACATTATTTCTACAAACTATAACAACCTAATCTTCAAAACCCAAAATAAAACTTCATTTTTTTCTGATACAAGGAAAAAGTCCAAAAGCAGTTTGCACCTAGAAAAATACCCCTCCCTTTTCTAGTCACTTCTATTTAACCAATATTCAAGGCTTCTTGTGACAAAGAATGGGGGTTCAGCATGTGAAGAGATGATCCCCTGGGGAGGCATTTCACCCACATTTTGCAACAGCTGCATTCACTGCTAATAGGTTCCTAGGCGTACACTTACCACACAAGGTTGTTGTGTGAAAAACATAGGAGGTTGGAGCACTGTGTAACTGGCTGAAGCTCCTGAAGAAAAGGTGAAATACAAATTTAACAAATCCACAGGGCTGGTTTTTCAAACACTTCATGATTTGAGTCCCTCATGCCCACACCAGTTGGAGATAAGCTATCTTCTGCTCTGTCTGGTTATTGATTTACAGGAATGTTTCTCAACCAAGCACCTTTTAAGATGTGTGGCCTTCAACTCCCAGAATTCCCCAGCCAGCTTGCTGCCTGGGGAATTCTGGGAGTTGAAGGCCACACATCTTAAAGTCGCCACGGTTGAGAAACACTAATTACATCATCTATTTCCATAGATTTTTATAATACCCTCCAGTCCTATTTTGGGCAGTTCACAAAAAGAAGTAAACAATTGATACGAACATCCAAAAGGGGGTAGTGTGAGGAAAAGATCAAAAAGTTAAAGTTATGAAAGCTGCATGAACCTATCAGCAATTGGCCTCGAAATTAATGCTGCGTCTTTTCCTGACAGCAATGGTCACTGAGGCGCCCCAATCACCCCACCTCACTTTCATTTTTTTCCACGTGGCGGCGGCCGCCCGCATAGCTTCACGTACTCGCGCTGGCGCAATGAGCAGCGAATGGAAAATGGCTGTCCCCCCCCTCCCCCTCCCCCTCCCCCTCCCCCTCCCCCGTTGCTGCGCCAGCCGCCTCTTCCTTTTATTGCTGTTGCGGCTGGGAAGAAAACGGAGGCAGACGTTTTCCTGGTTTGCCGGGGTGGAGATGGAACGTTTCCTCCCAAACAAGGAATGTACTGGCAAAAGTGGGACTTCTGACCATCGAAGTCCGTGGGGAAGCAGGAAGGAAGACTTGGGCTGCTCCCGTGCCCCGACGCTCTGGACTAATCCAGACTTTTCCAAATGCCTGGTAAACCTAATTTGGATTGCCTCAATTTATAATCCAGGTCGTTTTGCCCTGATGAAGACCTTGAGGTGGGCTTTCTGGCTGTAAGACTGTAAAAATTGATAGCAAGAAAGTAACACACACAGACACTGTATGTGCGTCGTGACATCCCCAGCATTAGCTGCTTAGGCACACCTTACAATTGGAGCCTCCATTCCAGCTCCATAAAAAATTGTTTATCCCCCCGCCCGCCCCGCAGGAGTTAGTACCTTATGTAACCCGACCCCTATATAGGCGATTGCCTGTTTCATCTATGTGGATGAGCCACTCCTGCAAGCTAACCGGTCTGGCAATTGTATCTTACTGCTATATTAGTAGTGGGACAGACTATCTGATTTCACAGCTGTCCCTTCCTATATTACCACTGTGTCCCCTGAAGTCTCTGCTTGAGTGCTTGGTGCCTTCAATTAAATGGTATCGTTAATCCTGATTGGTAACTGCAGATGCAGCTGTTTAGGCAACATGTGGAAATTAGTGAAAAAGAATAGCTGTTCAAATAGATGATCCGGGGCAATGGAGCAGTTTCCAGCAGTCACAACTGTTCCACTTCTGACATTCCCCTAACCAAGGAACTACCAAGGAGAAAACCGCACCCCCACCAACACAGGCAGGGCAAGCTACTGTATATAAACGGGGCAAACGCCACACTCACTTGCACTGTCGGTGTCACCTAGTTGGGTAATAAAACATCTGCAAGCAAACAACCAAGCTCAGAGAGCACCGAGGACCCCACACTTCTGACGTTCATTTAGATAATATAATTTTCCGAGGCTGGTGGCCAGTGTTCCAGCTTCTCCTTTTTTCCCAGATTTTTTTAAAATTAGAAATAATGATGCCATTCTCAGTCTCTGATTTCAGTCTGTCATACATGTTGATTGAACACTAACATTTAGATGACAAATTAGATTCTGTGTGGTATAGATGCACAAAATCAAAAATCCAGATACTGTAACAAAAACATACATTTTTGCAGGTTTCCCTGTTTTTATTTATTTATTTGACAGAAGATTTTTGTATCTTGCCATCTGTTCTCTAGCTTGAAGAATTTCTCCAGGCAACTGCCCAGAGTTGGTGGGAGTTGAGTGGCATATAAATTTAATAATAATAATAATAATAATAATAAATTATTATGTTTTTCTCTTGGATTTATCTGGGAAGGCATACCATAGAATTAGTCATATACAGTATCTTCTTATTTCCTTCTTTCTTTAGTCCATTAGGTTTGCATTAACATTTTAATTATAGGCCCGCTGATTTTATTCCTTTTTTCAAAGATACCTCCATACAGTGCTCAGAAAGTAAATTAAGTTATATGGTATAAGACAAGGCAACAGAATCTTAGTAGCATGGGGAGAGACATCTTCCTCCAAACATGACAAATCAAAACTTCATTTTTTTTGTTTTTGTTACAATTATGGAAATGCTATTGCTGATGGATTAACTCTTCACTGCAAAATGTTTGAATTTCATAAGACATTTGGCCAGTGGATAAGAATGTGGAATTCTCAGGAGCTAAGCAGCATGGAGCAGGCAGTATTGTGTATATGCTGTATGGCCAGTCATACGGCTCCTATACTTACCAGCTGGTTTGAAGTATTATGAAGGATTGTTAGTATTGAAGGAAACTTGAATTCTTCACTCTGGTCAAGAGAATGGAATTGGAAAGACACCTTCTTATCCTTCACCTCAGAGGGCAAAATGTTAGTTGCTGGTCTAGACCTGTTTTCATGCTGTGGACTTCCTGGAAGCATCTGGTTGACTGTGGTAAAAAACAGGATGCTAGGCCTTCACATGGTCCAACCTTTATCTATGCATTATTCATACCCACCTTAAAAATTCTAGAACTATGAACTCTTCAGAATTTTTTTAGATCAGTGTTTCTCAACCGTGACAACTTTAAGATATGTTTGGGATGGGAAACAGTGATCTCAGACAATTATTGCTTCCACATTCACCCATTAAAGCATACAGTCTGGAATTATTTTCCCTATCCAGTTCTGTTAGGAGAACAGTTTTTGAGGGAATGTAAGAGGAACTGGTAGGCGTAGGATGTTACCAAAGATGTTACTTTAGAATCTTTAGCCCTTGTGTAATTCTCTTATTTACAATTCTGGTAAAACAGGTTTTTTTTAAATCTAGTGTAGCCTTCCCCAATCCTTTTTTTTCATAGAGCTTTATTAATTTCCAAGATATAATTAAAACACAAAATACAGAATATAGAACAGATAGAATACAAGTCTAAAAAAGAAACAAGAGAAACTAAAACAGTGCAAGAATAGACAGAAAAACATATGAAAGGTGGCTTCTGACCTTCTCTAACACAGATGTAGAAGTACATAAAAGTTAATCTCTTGCTATTAATTAAACATTTAGTAACATTATTTCTCTAAAATCAAACCATTTAATCATCAAAACCCAAAATCAAAACTTCATTTTTTTGCTTTACAAGCAAATAGTCGAAAAGCCGCTTCCAAAGACAAACAAATCCAGTTACAGTATTTTCTCTCACCAATGCTGTCAGTTTAGCCATTTGTGCCAATTCCATTAACCTAATCATCCAATCCTCCATTGAGGGAATTTGTGCATCCTTCCATCTTTGAGCATATACGAGTCTTGCTGCTGTTATCATATATAAGAACAGAGTTCCGTGTTGCTTTTCAAGCTGTTGGTCCATCAAACCCAAGAGAAACAGCTCCAGTTTCAATTGTAAGTCCACTTTGAGAATCTTTTGAATAATGATACATATTTGATTCCAGAATTTCTTAGCTTTTCCACAAATCCACCATAAATGATAGAAAGTTCTTTTGTACCCTGTAAACATTTCCAACAAACATTAGATACCCCATTACACATTTTGGATAGTTTTTCAGGAGTTAAATACCAATGGTACATCATTTTATAAAAATTCTCTTTCAGATTATAATTCAGAGTAAATTCCATACCTTTATTCCACATATTCTCCCATTGTTCAAGCATAATATTATACCCAAAATTCTTAGCCCATTTAATCATACAATCTTTAACATATTAATCTTCTAAATTCAACTGCAACATTTTATACATTTTCTTAATAAGATGCTCATCGTTTGTACAAAGTTCCATTTCAAATTGTGTTTTTTCATGAACAAAGTTATATACCTTCTTATCCAAATTAAACCGTTTTGACAGTTGTGCAAAATTAAACCAGTGACAAATATGACCTTCCAATTCTAGTTGTTCCTTGTTTTAAGTTTAGATATCCCTTCTTCAAAATTCAGCAAATCTTCATATCTCAACCAGCTTGGTTTGCCTGCCATCTCTCTTCTATAAAAAGCTTGAGGGGATAACCACATACTGTAGGTACATTAGGAGACAATATTGGTTTATATTTATTCCAAACCCTCAGCATGGCACGCCTAACAAAATGATTTTTAAAATCTTTATTAACCTTAGCTTTACCATACCACAAGTAGGCATGCCACCCAAATCGGAGATCATGTCCTTCTAATTTCAATAATTTCTTGTCCTTCAAAGTCACCCAATTCTTTATCCATAGCAAACAGCGGGCAACAAAATACAATTTCAAATCAGGCAAACCTAGACCTCCTTGTTCTTTGGTATCTTGTAACAATTTATCCTTGATTCTTGGTTTCTTCCCTTGCGAAATGAACTTAGAAATATCTTTCTGCCATTGTTTAAACAGTAAATCTGTTGTCAAAATTGATGTTGTCTGGAATAAAAACAAAATTCTAAGTAAAACAGCCGTCCCCAATCTTGTATCTTCCAGATTTGTCTGGACTGCAATCACAATTCACCAAGTATTTTTTATATTTTTTAAAATCTTTTTTAATATTGTTAGCCACCCAGAGTCATGTACTGAGAGGGGCGGCCATCTAAATGTACTAAATAAAAATAAAATAAAATAAAAGTAGAAGGAAGCTGATTTGGTGTATTTTTATGCTTTGAGTTTCAAAATAGCATGTGTAAATCAATTCTGCTAACACGTTAGTATACCAGGCACAGATTCTAAATATTTGCAAACATTGCTGCTTATTTTTATCATGAAGGGCAAAATCAAACATCTTATGTTAAGGCTGTCTAAACCCAGAAGGAAGAAAATATTTTGTCATTTCCATCTGGCATGGCTTCAGCTGACTTCTTTACAAGGAAAACAAACATGAGAAGACAGAAAGAACAAGGGGTGATGAGGACCTGGCTGATATGACATATTTGTTTGCTTCAATTATTTCCTTAAAAAGAGGAACATGCAGTTTCGCAAATGGAAATTACATAAGCTAACCATTATACCAGGACAAAAAAAAGCTCATATTTATGAGTGTGTGGAAGATGCATAAAACTTAGGACTAAACCAAAAATTTGTAGGATTTTTAAAAGCTGCATTGGTAGAAGTATCGTTTCTGATCAAGAGAAGTAGTTGTTCCAGTTTATGGCATGCTATTTTGGAGTACTGAATCCAATTCTAAGTAAGATACAAAGAAACTGAAATGAGTTCAGAGGAAGGAGTAAGAAAGATTAGGGAAATGAGTATGTCCTAACAGCCAGGAACCATGCTGAGACAAGGAATAGGTCTCTAGTGTTTTATTACTGCTACATAACAGAAAATCCTAACAAACTGAAGAAGCGTGGGAAAAACCCAGACATAGAAACCCCAAAGGCTAAGGAGGGCCCGATCTGTGTCTCTTTGAATGGCTACCTAATTCCTCAGTATTACGCATGCGCTTTACAGCCTGGATGGGAGCCCCCTGCTCGCCATCCTTACTCATGACATCACCCTCCCCTCCAGATTCACATTCCATTTCAGCCCCCTCCCTTCCAGAGGCTTGATAAGATTCAACGTCTCCTTCTAAGGTCCCATGGGTACTGGGCAACGATGGAAAGTCTTCAAAGGAAAACTCCTCCAAGGACGAATCGGTGCTGCTCTCCAGGTCTGATAACGCTTCTGGCCCAGGTGGCTGCTGCTGGAAAATAGCTAGATAATTAGAAGAGTCATCCCCCCTCCCACCTGGGAAATGCACGCCTGAGGTGGAGGGCTGCGGGACCCCCCCCCCCCCTCTGTAACTGGAGTCAAGGCTTCAGGCGGGGGTGGAAGGTGCAAACTTACGAATTCCTCTGCCTGCTCATCCAAGTGAGGAATCTCTGGTAGAGTGCGAGGCTTGGGTTTGTGAGGAAAAAGCTGATGGAATCGATGAACCAGTGCTGGAGCATGTACATCTCTGGCATTCTCCCACGTGCGCTCTTCCTCAGGGTACCCTTTCCAGTGTATGAAATATTGGATGCCCCTTCCCCTCCTCCAGAATTTCCTCGACTTCGTATTCCTCCTCCCACTCCACAATTACTGGAGGGGGGGGCAGTTGCGATCGTAAGGCACTTGGGGGAGGGTCTTTGGCTAGCAATGATCTGTGAAGCACTGAATGGACTTTCATGGATGCTGGTAGCTGTAAACGATAAGCCACTGGATTTATCTGCTGTACCACAGTGAAAGGGCCCACAAACTTAGAGTCCAATTTCTTGGAGGGTCTGGTAGAGTTCAAAAACTTGGTAGAGAGCCACACTCTGTCTCCTACTGCAATCGCTGGCCCCTCTTGTCTGTGAGTATCTACAGCTCTCTTGTAAGCACTCTTTGCCCTGTTCAGCTGCTCCTTTAACAACTCCTGTGAGGCTTGTTGCTTTTTAAGAAAATCAGTCGCGGCTGGAACAGCTCCCTGCTGGGAAGAGGTGGGCAACACCCGAGGGTTAACCCTGTAGAGTGCCTGGAAAGGGGACATCTTGGTCGAGGATTGGACCGAGTTGTTATAAGTAAATTCTGCCATGGGGAGCAGGGCTGGCCAATTGTCTTGCTGATAAGTGGTGTAACACCTGAGATACTGCTGTAACCATTGGTTAATTTTCTCGGCTTGCCCGTTACTAGCAGGATGATGCAATGATGACAGGTGGATCTGGACCCCTAATGACTGGAAAAGGGCCCTCCAGAACCTGGAAGTGAACTGTGGGCCTCTGTCACTCACCAAGTGATTCACCATGCCTCTATACCTAAAAACATGGTCCATGAACAACTGCGCTGTGGCTTGTGCAGATGGGAGGCCCTTGCAAGGAATAAAATGTGCCATTTTTGTGAAAAGGTCCACCACCACTAGTATGGAAGTCAGCCCCTGGACCGGGGGTAAATCAGTGATGAAATCCATGGAGATTGTATCCCAAGGCCTACTGGGGGTGGGTAGGGGTTACAAGAGTCCTGTGGGCTTCCCTGGGAGAGGCTTGGCTCATCTGCAGGTGTGACAAGAAGCAACGTAACCCTTTATGTCTGCAGCCATCTTAGGCCACCAGTAGTCTCTCAGAGCTCTATGGAGAGTTTTGAAAACACCTCCGTGGCCTGGCGTTTGATGGTCATGGCAAAGTCTCAGTACTTCTTCCCTCAATGAAGGGGGAATATATAATCGCCCACTATGCCAGAGGATTCCTGCCTCCACATTGAATGGGGGGGCAGTGTCTTGCGGGCCACTCTGGAGGTCATCCATCCTGGCCCTGGCATACGGGTCCTGTTGCTGCTGAGCTCTGACTCTTGTAAATAGGTCCTCTGCTTGTCTGCCTGCTGCTAAAATCTCTGTTTGGTTCCCCCTCATAGACTGATCAAAGTTGTGAGGTTGGAATATAGTAGCCTGTGCCTCCTGGTGAGTGGCGGGGGTTGCCTGAAAGGATCGAGACAGGGCGTCTGCCAAGCAGTTTTGCGCCCTGGGCACATAAGAAATAACAAAATTGAAACGGGAGAAAAACTGGCTCCATCTGATTTGGCGTGGGGTGAGGGATCTGGTGTTTTGTAGAAGCTGTAAATTCTTGTGATCGGTGCAAACTTTCACAGGAAATGCTGCACCTTCTAGCCAGTGCCTCCACTCTTGGAATGCTGCTTTAATTGCCAGGAACTCCTTGTTAAAAACATCATAGTTTCTCTCTGCTGGTGAGAGCAGGCGTGAAAAAAAGGCACAAGGAAGCAATGTACTCTCAGTTTTGTTTGTATATTGCAATAACACCGCCCCAATGGCAATATCGGAAGCATCTGAATGCATTATGAATTGCTTCGTGGGATCAGGGTGTCTTAACAGCGGCTGGGATGCAAAGCGTTGCTTAAATTCTTGGAAGGCTGCTTGCTGTCTCTCCCCCCAAATGAATTTTGACCCTTTCTTCAAAAGCTGTATGAGGGGTCTAGCCCTGTCACTAAAGTTTTTTATGAACCGCCTGTAGAAATCGCAAAATCCTAGATATCTTTGTACTTCTTTAACATTTCGGGGAGGTGGCCAAGAGAGAATTGCCTGGACCTTAGAAGAATCCATGGATATGCCTTCTGTTGATACCTTATAGCCCAGGAAATGTAATTTAGTTAAATCAAAGGCACACTTCTCTAGCTTGGCGAATAGCTTGTTCTCTCTCAGTCTTTGTAAGACATTACGCACATGGGTTACATGAGTTGTAGCATCCTCAGAGAAAATTAATATGTCATCTAGATAAATGACCAGATACTTGTCTAGTAAATCAGAGAAAATTTGATTCATAAATCGGGAAAATATGGCTCCTGCATTAGACAAGCCAAAGGGCAAAACAAGGTACTCAAATTTACCAAACCTGGTGTCGAAGGCAGTTAGATATTCGTACCCCTCTTTCATCCGGATCAGATTGTACGCATTCCTGAGATCCAACCTGGTAAAAATGCGTGCTTTCTGTAAGCAATCCAGCAGATCAGAGATTAGAGGCAGTGGGTAAGTTTCTTTTTTTGTTAGTTTATTTAAAAAACTGAAATCGTGGACCACTCTCATGGGTGTCTCCTGGTTTGCAGGTGCCAACGGGTCAGGCTCCTTTGGTACGAAGAAGGTAGGAGCAGACGCTGGGGAAGTAGATGGTCGGATGAACCCCTTTTGGAGATTAGAGTCCAAGTAATCCTTTAAGGTGGCTAGTTCCTTGGGAGACATGGGATATTGTTTCCTTGCTGGAATCCTGGCTCCTGGTATCAACTCAATGGTGCAATCACAGTCCCTATGGGGAGGTAGTGCTGTGGCCTCTTGTTCGCTGAAAACGTCAGCGAAATCTGCATACTTGGCTGGCAACTGGACCCCCCCTGCTTCCGTGACTGCATTGGTTGCTGGAGAGCGGAGAGCGGCTTGAATCTTGTGGTGCTGGCATTCCTTAGCTGGGAAGGAGATTGCTCCCGTAGTCCAGTTCAGCAATGGGTTGTGGATCCTCAGCCAAGGTGTGCCTAGGATTACAGGCACATTAAGCGATGCAGTAACATAAAGCTGGATCCACTCAGTGCGGTCTCCCGTTGTCAGTTGCACCGGTTCTGTGAACCTTCTAATCGGCCCTGCCTTGAGGGGCTGGCCGTCAATGGTCTCCACTTCTATGGGACATGGCAATTCTATGGTCGGGATGTTGAAGTCTTGTATGGTCTGCACATCAATAAAATTGGTTGAAGCTCCGGAATCCACGATGGCCTCTAGCTTGACCTGGTGCTCTGGGTTGACGTGCATTATTACTGGTAAGTAGTAAAAGGATTGCCTGGAATCCTCGGAATGAGCCCTCCTTAATTGATTGATGGTCTCCCTGCTGAGCTCTGTGGAGGGAGGCCAACGGAGTTTCCCTGGTTGGAAGCAGAGGTGGAGATGGCTCTTGTTTCAGCTGCTTGCCCTGGGGGTCTTACTGAAGTTGCTTGGCTTCTCGCTGGGCAAGCTCTCACCATGTGCTCCTGGGCTCCACAGTAAAAACAAAGGGCTCTCTCTCTCCTTCTCTGCCTCTCAGCCTCGGAAGTAAGGCTCCTGCTCGCCCCGTCTGCATTGGCTCCTCTGGTCCTGAGTGAGTAGATGCTACAGAGAGAGCTGGAAATCCTGGAAGCGCTCTGAGGGCCCTGCTTCTCCCCAGCTGCATCTGTCTGAGCTCTTCTAGCCTGGCATCTATGACCACAGACAACTGATATAAGGCTTCTAGGTTAGCTGGTGTTCCCTGGTGCATTAATTCATTCTTAATTTCTTCATCCAGCCCCTGTTTGAATTGGTCTTTTAATGCACTCTCATTCCAGTCCAGATCTCCTGCTAACAACTTGAAATCAGCAATGTAGATTCCCACCCTCTTGTTACCTTGCTTGAGCTTCCGAATTTCCCGGCTGGCAGTGACCTCTCTGATCAGGTCGTCAAAGTGTGCTCGGAACCCTGCCAAAAAGTTCTGGTAGTCATTGAGAATTGGGTCGTTGTTCTCCACCATGGGAATAGCCCATTTGGCTGCTGGTCCCTTTAGCAGACTTAGGATGAAGGTGACTCTGGTTCTGTCTGTGGGAAACTCTGCCGGTCTGCTGTGGAAAAACATTGTGCACTGTGTGAGAAAGGTTCTCAACTGTCCTGCTTCTCCTCCAAACTTCTCTGGTAGACTGCCCTGGGATCTCAAGACTACTGGCGGAGCTGCTGCTGCTGCTGCTGGCGCCGGTTGTGGGTTAATCAGAGCTGGTTGTTGTAACTGCTGTAGCATGGCAGCTTGTAATGTGTTGACCTGTAGATCTACCTGTTGTTGGTGTTGTTGCAGGGCTGCTGCCAATTGTTGGATGGCGAGCCGAATTTCTTGGTTTTCTGAAGACATTTCCAAATGTCTCCCCTTTAAATTCTTTGTTCCTCCCTCTTTCGATGGGAGTAAGAGTTTGTTAGGATTGATGTCCTAACAGCCAGGAACCACGCTGAGACAAGGAATAGGTCTCTAGTGTTTTATTACTGCTACATAACAGAAAATCCTAACAAACTGAAGAAGCATGGGAAAAACCCAGACATATAGACCCCAAAGGCTAAGGAGGGCCCGATCTGTGTCTCTTTGAATGGCTACCTAATTCCTCAGTACTACACATGCACTTTACAGCCTGGATGGGAGCCCCCTGCTCGCCATCCTTACTCATGACAGAGTATGCTTAGCCTGGAGAAGAGACGATGGGAGGAACCCTCCCAGAATTATTTGTGTGGGCCAGTGAAGTCCTTCAGGGCTTTAGTTTATCTCTTCTTCCTTTGAACACCAACATAAAGGCAGTAGGAAAGATCATCTGATCATTTTGTGGCCTGATTTCAGCATTCTGTCTATTACCCGTTGTTATCTGATAACTAGCTATATTCTGAAGAGTTACCTGGATGAACTAACAGAGCACACACAGCTATAGCTCAATCCTGATAAGACAGAGTTGAAATGGCCAGGTGACAGACCTGGTTCTAGAGGTTTGAACACACCTTGTTCTGTGTGGAGGTGCCTTCCCTTTGAAGAATCAGGAGCACGGAGCTTCCAAATTCAATTTTGCTCCTTGATGCTTAAGTGGCAGCTGTAGCAAACTTCCTTTTCCCATTTCAGTTGATCTGCCAATTGAATACCATAATGACCACAATGACTCATTCCTTAGACTACTCAGTCACTTCCTGAAGTGTATACCAGTTCTGCAGAAACATAATATCTAGAGCACTCTCCCAAAGCAATATGGGTTAGCTCCTTTATTGCTGCACTTTGATTAATGATAGAAACTTGAACATCAACAAGGACCCATTTCCTTGGGAAAAAAAGGGGGGTCACCTGCCAACGGACACTGCAAATAAGCACATAGTAGAAAGAATGTAGTGCTCTTTTTCTTTTGATTTTTTTTCTCTGTTCTTAGCTTTCCTCCCTGCTGTGGAAGAAACAGGTAAATTTTCTAATTAATCTGAACTGATGGCTTACAAAAAGTTTTTAAAGTCAGACTGAGAACTATGGAAAATTAGGTTGAAGGTTGTCCAATTTAGTTCTTTGGAAATTCACAACACTCTTAAAATAGCTCTTATATGGCAATGTAGTTTGCTTGTTCAGACCTTTTTCTGGGTGACTAGTCTGTAGGGTTATTGAGGATGGAATCCCTATCTTGCATTGTGTAGTCCAGCCCTAGCAGGTTCACTATTGTTGTTCAGCAGAGATCTTCAAGCCAAAATGAGAGAATCATTGGCTGGGTATGCTCTAAATCTGGATTTCCTTCATCAAGCAGGAGATTAAACTAGGTGGACCATAGGACACCTACGGCTATATGATCTTAAGATAATATTATGGATCACTATTTAGTTGGCCTATGTGAGATAGCTGTGCTTTACATCTATCTATCTATCTATCTATCTATCTATCTATCTATCTATCAGATCTTACATAGGAGCAATACAGTTCTTATTGAGGTTAGGCTATCCACTTCATATTGATATGGCTCTTTGGATCATGGCACTTTGCAGTTTCATTATTAGTAATATGTTTCTACATATGCTGGCCAATTGGTACTGGTCAACACAGGTACTGGTCAACCCAAAATGAAGCAACATGGCCCTTCACTTTAGAAGTAAGTGGGGGCAGCTTGTTTTAGGAAGCCTTCAAATGTTTATTTTGCATGAATCTTCATTGAAGTGAAGTATCCCTTCAACATTTTGTACAGCTTAATATTTAAACAACTCTTGGGCCTGATTCAGAAATGTACAGATTGACTTCTGTACATTTTCATAAAGAGAGTTCTGCTTGATCAGTCAAACAGCTCATCTAGACCAGCATTCTGTGTCCCACTGAGGACAACTAGATCTATTCAAGAAGCTCAAATATGACCTTGTAAAACTGGTGCTCCTTAGCAATTAGTACTTAAAGTATGCTGCTGGTAATTCCAGAGGTAGTAAACAGATACTAATCTTCCATGAAGTTTCCTGTCCCCACTTTTAAACTGTTTGGATAGTGGCCATCTGGCCAGTTCTACAATAACTATGAGTCAGTTGCTTTTCAGTTTTGAATCTGCTCACATTTGATTTTCCCAGGTGACCACAAGTTCTGTTTTTTTCTTTTTCTTTTTCAAATAATTTTATTAAGAATTATAAATGAAAAGAATAAAAGTCAATACGAACTACAGAAAATACAAACAAGAATAGGGCGGGAGGGAATGTAGAAGAGAAAAAAAGAAAGAAAAAAAGAAGTAATTTCCCCCTTCATCCCAGCAGGTAAGAACAATTTTAGTAGCTTATCACCATCTCTAAATAAAACATAATCACTTTTCTCCTCATTACTCATCTCTTAAATAATAATCATTTTAAAAAATGCAAATGCTTCATCAATCATTCTTTGTCAGCAAAAGTCCAGTAAGCCCAACCAGATATAACTATTTTCCTCTTTTAGCCCTGGTCAGATAAGCCAACCTTATAAACCTTCCCTGAATTTTTAAAATTATTCTTTAATTATTCTTTAATTATTCTAAAGCCTTTGACTGTGTGGACCATAACAAATTGTGGCAAGTTCTTAGCGGTATGGGGATACCAAGTCATCTTGTCTGCCTCCTGAGGAATCTGTATAACGACCAAGTAGCAACAGTAAGAACAGACCATGGAACAACGGACTGGTTTAAGATTGGGAAAGGAGTACAGCAGGGCTGTATCCTCTCACTCTACCTATTCAACTTGTACGCAGAACACATCATGCGACATGCTGGGCTTGAGGAATCCAAGGCTGGAGTTAAAATCGCTGGAAGAAACATTAACAATCTCAGATATGCAGATGATACCACTTTGATGGCTGAAAGCGAAGAGGAACTGAGGAGCCTTATGATGAAGGTGAAAGAAGAAAGTGCAAAAGCTGGCTTGCAGCTAAACCTCAAAAAAACCAAGATTATGGCAACCAGCTTGACTGATAACTGGCAAATAGAGGGAGAAAATGTAGAGGCAGTGAAAGACTTTGTATTTCTAGGTGCAAAGATTACTGCAGATGCTGACTGCAGTCAGGAAAACAGAAGACACTTAATCCTTGGGAGAAGAGCAATGACAAATCTCAATAAAATAGTTAAGAGCAGAGACATCACACGGACAACAAAGGTCCGCATAGTTAAAGCAATGGTGTTCCCCGTAGTAACATATGGCTGCGAGAGCTGGACCATAAGGAAGGCTGAGCGAAGGAAGATCAATGCTTTGGAACTGTGGTGTTGGAGGAAAATTCTGAGAGTGCCTTGGACTGCAAGAAGATCAAACCAGTCCATCCTCCAGGAAATCAAGCCAGACTGCTCACTTGAGGGAATGATATTAAAGGCAAAACTGAAATACTTTGGCCACATAATGAGAAGACAGGACACCCTGGAGAAGATGCTGATGCTAGGGAGAGTGGAAGGCAAAAGGAAGAGGGGCCGACCAAGGGCAAGGTGGATGGATGATATTCTAGAGGTGACGGACTCATCCCTGGGGGAGCTGGGGGTGTTGACGACCAACCGGAAGCTCTGGCATGGGCTGGTCCATGCAGTCACGAAGAGTCGGAAGCGACTAAATGAATAAACAACAACGATTCTTTAACACCTTCCAAAAAAAGTCGCAGAAGTAGTTTGCTAGTCATCTGTGTATCCAGGCAAAAGTCCTTCAGAACTTTAACAGAGTTATCAGTTAGGTAAAGTTTATCCTTTTGTTTGTCACTTCTAAAAAAGTCTTTCCAAACCTTACCAGAACTCCTTTGTATATCCAGAAGAAAAAAATTATCCAAATCAGTTTCCTGCTTTACTATCTGTTCATCTCCTTTAAGGAATAGGTCATCCATCAGATCCATTTGTATTACATTTAAATCCCCTTTCAGATTAATTTCAGAGATATCCATTGCAACTTGTTCTTGTTTTACAACTTTAGTAGAGCATGCTCTGACCAGTTTTTCAAGCAACTGATCGTTCTCTTCAGTAACTTAGCTGAACGGTATTCAAAAGTTTGCACTAAGGATTTCTGCTCCATTTTCTTTATCCTCTGACTCCCTGTAATGTCCAACCTTCAAGGCCTCCTTATCATAAAAAAAACCAAAGCAATCACCATTTTCCCATCAGAAGATATCTTCCAATTAATTCAAAACTATAATTCCAAATCCCTCTGGCCCCTTAATCCAATATTAACTTTCCAAAATCCATATACAGTACTAAGCACACATTTGCTTCATAGTCCAAAAAAAATCATATATTTTCAAAACGTTTAAAATCAAATTTACACCATCGTCTTTTAAGGAGGCAGAGACTCACCCAATGAATATAGTAAAACCTTGCCAATCCGAAGGGTCTTAATCTCTTCAATATACAATAAATAAATAATAATAATCAAAAAAAGTGATTAAGATAGAAGGCTCGGTCAAGTTTAACATCCATAAGGCTGCTTTGTGAATGTGAGCTTGATGTAATCCCAACTCTCAGCCACTCCATTCCACTCATAAACTGACCATAAAAGGCAATTTCTGCAGTCTACTCATGAGTAGCAGCTGTCTGGGGTCACGTGGATGATCTCAACAATCTCTCCTTTGGTCCTTTGGTCCTTTGGTCCAGAGAGATTACGCCGGCCCGGATCCAGCATGCAGCCACAATTTCCCTCGCAAAAGCTATCTTTCTAAAGACAACCTTCAGGAAATCCAACATTCTTTAAAGGATGCATACAGAAAAGCTCATGCTACTAGCCAGAGCAATGAAAGCAGCAAAGCAAGGGTTCCAGGCATCTTGTTGACCCCACCAGGGTTTGTTTTCAATAAATCCCAGAGAGTCTGCAAATCTGTTATGGAATAACTTTGGTAGTGGTGACAACACTGCTTGGATGACTTCAGACCAGAAATTCCTTCTAAGGGCATATGGTGATAGTGCCACCATAGTAGCCATGCCAAAATACACCAGTGGTTATGAATGCTCAAGTGGAACATCTGGCTCTGTAAACAGTGATGGAAACCAGCCCTTTAGCCATGGTAGGGCAAAAGCTTTGGACATGGAAACCTTTTTATGTCCTTGGAAAAATTCTCCCTTTAAGAATTCTCCACACTGGGTAGAGGATGCTAATAACCCAAGTTGTGGGAATAGCTGCCTTCTCTTAAGGAATTGTTGTCATGAACAGGTGGTGATAATGACCCTCTTATTTTTGCATATCACTTCATTTTCCATTCCAACACAGAAATCCCTTTTTCTCATTCCTGTGGTGCTTTGCAGTGAAAACCTCTTGATTATATTATTGAACAGTTTGGTGTCATCAGCAGTCTAGGCCACCTCACTGCTTCCTGGGGAAACATCTCTCCAGTTTGAAAATTATCCACTTATTCTTCCTTTATGCAACACACTGGTTATTCAGTTACTGAATTTTCTAATATTTGCACCATACATAAAATAATAAATTAGCCAAACAGGTTGGATTCATACAACACACTAAGCGACTGAAAAGTAACCTATTCTTAAAACTAATGAAGCTTAGTATGTCTGAATGCAACTACTAGGTTTTTAATTGACTTGGTTAAGCGTATTCACTGAAGCCAACAATTGTTTCCTACTCTTTAGCCAGTTACCATTCAGTAAGAGTGCCTTTTTTTAAAATGCCACTGCTGCTAAATTTCTTTGTAAGTGTGAAGGACTTTGTCAACTTTTTTTTTTAAATCAAAATATATGGTGTTTATTGGACCAACCCTGTCTGTATGACTATGAACAAGGGAGAGCTAACAAAAAAAATGATAAGACTAATAATTGAAGTACTGTATAATTGTATGGTGTCATTTTACTAATAGTTTTCTCTGTATGTTTTCCCCGAATAGTTTTTGGGGAAATTTTCCCCTAATAGTTGCCATATAAGTTGAAAAAATACCACAAATTCAATCACATTTCTTTACATGAACATTTGTGGGAAGCAGTACATGAGCCTAAGGTTCCTAGGAAGTGATGAAGTGTCTGTTAAGTAAACACTTAGTGAAAGGACAGATGTTGGAGTGAAATTCAGAGATAAACAGTAACATCACCAGCAGGAATTATTTCTGTTTATGTTACCTATTTGCATCAATTAGATTACGTCTGCACAGAGTAAGACCTTACCGATATTAGCAAAAAGGCATAGTTTGGAACTAGCTGTGGCACTAATGAAATAGGAAGTTGTAGTTTGGAAGTCTGCATGGATAAACCAAATGAAGAATCTAAAGGCAACTGAGTCATAAATGGTCAGCTGGAAGACTTGTGCATTGAAAGGGCATTGTGGAAAAATCATTGGAAAAAAAAATAATAATAATTCAGAAGTCCATGGAAGCCCCTACTGGACAATGTCGCTATCTGTCTCCCAACAAGACCAAAGCAAACACTAATTCCCCAGACTTGCTATTTTGAAGCCAAATGAAGCCAAATTACAGCTTCTGTGTTTCTGGAGTATCCTGCTTGTTACACCAATTGTAGTAGGAAATACTTCCCTCATTTCATTAGAACTAGAGACCAGGGTACATTATATTGGAGCACAAATTGGTTTATTGACAGCCCTAGAGGTAAAGATGGGCCTTAAGAGGGGTACAGTTACAGTCCCTCTTGACTGATTGATTGATTGACTGATTGATTATGTGCCATCAAGTCATTTTTGATTCCTAGTGACCACATAGATTTTTTTCCATGATAATCTATCCCCAACCTGTTCCTTCAGGTCTCCCAACAGTGCACTCATCACCACTGTAACTGAGTCCATCCACCTTGCTGTTGGTCTTCCTCTTCTGCTCTTTCCTTCCACCTTTCCCAGCATTAGAGACTTTTCCAGAGAGCTGGGTCTTTGGTTAATGTGTCCAAAGTAGGGTAATCTGAACCTGGTCATTTGTGCCTTGAGTAAAAACTCTGAATTGATTTTTTCAATGATCCATTTGTTTGTTTTCTTGACTGTCCACAGTATTCTCAGGAGTCTTCTCCAGCACCAAAGTTCAAAGGCATCAATACTCTTCCTATCCTGCTTCTTCAAAGTCCAACTTTCGTTTCCCTAGTGTATCACAGGGAATACCATGGCTTGCACAATTTTGATTTTTGTAGGTATAGACACATCATGGCATCTGAATATCTTTTCCAAGGCCTTCATGGCTGCTCTACCGAGTGCTAGTCTGTGGCATATTTCTTTATTTTATTTTTATCCCGCCTTTGTTATTTTTATAAATAACTCAAGGCAGCAAACATACCTAATACTCCTTACTCCTCCTATTTTCCCCACAACAACGACCCTGTGAGGTCAGTTGGGCTGAGAGAGAGTGACTGGCCCAAGGTCACCCAGCCGGCTTTCATGCCTGAGGCAGGACTAGAACTCACAGTCTCCTGGTTTCTAGCCCAGCACCTTAACCACTAGACCAAACTAGACTGCTTGTTCCTTTATTGTGGATGGTTGATCCTAAAAGACAGAAGTTAGCCACCAATATTTTCATTGTCAATTCTAAGGCTGGTTATTCTACCTGTTGTCATTAGTTTGGTCTTTTTTATATTCAATTTTAGTCCCATGTTTTCTGCTCTTTGACTTTTTGTACTAGGGCTTACAGATCCTTTGCATTTTCAGCTATCGTGGTAGTGTCATCAGCATTGTTGTTGTTGTTTATTCGTTTAGTCGCTTCCTACTCTTCGTGACTTCATGGACCAGCCCACGCCAGAGCTTCCTGTCGGTCGTCAACACCCCCAGCTCCCCCAGGGACGAGTCCGTCACCTCTAGAATGTCATCCATCCATCTTGCCCTTGGTCGGCCCCTCTTCCTTTTGCCCTCCACTCTCCCTAGCATCAGCACCTTCTCCAGGGTGTCCTGTCCTCTTATGTGGCCAAAGTATTTCAGTTTTGCCTTTAATATCATTCCCTCAAGTGAGCAGTCTGGCTTTATTTCCTGGAGGATGGACTGGTTTGATCTTCTTACAGTCCAAGGCACTCTCAGAATTTTCCTCCAACACCACAGTTCAAAAGCATCGATCTTCCTTCTCTCAGCCTTCCTTATGGTCCAGCTCTCGCAGCCATATGTTACTACAGGGAACACCATTGCTTTAACTATGCGGGCTTTTGTTGTCAGTGTGATGTCTCTGCTCTTAACCATTTTATCGAGATTTGTCATTGCTCTTCTCCCAAGGATTAAGCATCTTCTGATTTCCTGACTGCAGTCAGCATCTGCAGTAATCTTTGCACCTAGGAATACAAAGTCTTTCACTGCTTCTACATTTTCTCCCTCTATTTGCCAGTTATGAATCCTTCAAGCTGGTTGCCATAATCTTGGTTTTTTTGAGGTTTAGCTGCAAGCCAGCTTTTGCACTTTCTTCTTTCACCTTCATCATAAGGCTCCTCAGTTCCTCTTCACTTTCAGCCATCAAAGTGGTATCATCTGCATATCTGAGATTATTAATGTTTCTTCCAGAGATTTTAACTCCAGCCTTGGATTCCTCAAGCCCAGCTTGTCGCATGATGTGTTCTGCATACAAGTTGAATAGGTAGGGTCATCAGCATAGTGCAGGTTATTGATGTTTCTTCCTCCAATTTTAAAACCATGCTCATCTTCTTCCAGTACAGCTTCCCTTAATATATTTTCAGGTTGAATAAATAAAGGGCGAGCATACATCCTTGTTGCACTCCATATTACCTGCAGCTAATCTGTTTTGCCATGTTCTGTGTGTACTGTGGCTTCCCGGCCTCTATATAAGTTTTTCATGAAGACAGTGAGATGTTCTGGGATTCCCATTTTTCTGAGCACTTTCCGCAGCTTGATGTGATTGAGAACTCTCAAAAATCAAAGGCCTTTTGCACCTAGTATGGTCAGTGAGGCATTAGGTGTAACCATAAGGTAACTGGGCAGGACCTGCAAGACAGTAGGGGTTTGAAAGAACAAAGAGGCAGTTATTCCGTAAACATGATTTCTTTCTAGGGAGTTACATTATTTGACTTTCCCTGAGCTCTGTTCATTTCCAGCAGCTTTTTCCAGCTTAATCTTTGGCCTTCTAAGTGATTTTATGGCTGAACTGGAAGTTTTACTTTCCCTGGGAATGTGTTTTTGTAATGGGGGTAGTTTCCCAACTGTACACCATATAGCTGAGTCATTGTTTTGTTTGCTCAAGGAAGATGTATTTGGACTGGGGTCTTTTGGCTTGCCCCCCCCCCCCAATTCTCCTTCACTGGATTGGGGCCTATCAAATGTAAGAGTCTATTTGCTCTTTGCACATTCCATCATTCTATATGGCATTCTTCTCCAGTCTGAATCTTTGGGACTCTGTGCCTCAGAATTCTAGAAACTGAAATCCTAATACATCAGGGGCCAGATTAAATTATCCATATGAGGTTTTCTTCAATAACTGCCTCACAACTTGGAAACTCACTGCCCTTTGAAATTTATCCAATTCCAAGCTTGCGCATTTCCAGTAAGAACAGTTATTTGGACTTCATTTTCTGGATTGAGAGAATTTGTTAATGAGAACACAATGAAGGAACTTTAATTTTACATGGTTTTTGAAAAACAAAGATCAGGATATGAATGATCTTCTACATGTTCTGCTGCGTGTTTAAACTTTATTTTCTCCAACATTCTGGAGACAGGGGGAATGGGGTAGATGAACACTTAATAACGAAAAGCATCTGCATAAAATGGAAAGACTGGGATGCTTCAAAATGAAGTATCGGTTGTACTAGGCTAGATGGTCAAATCACTCTTTAATATGAATTGATCACAGGATAAAATCATACAATTGCAGATCATTCTATTTCCTTAGGAAGTGTGTCATTACAATAATATGAGTTACTGGAAAGGGCAAAAAAATAGATGTTTTCAGTTTGCCCAACCACATATTTAAGCTGAGATGGGACAGAAGGTGAGTAGTTTCATATTATTTCTAAAGGCGTGTTTTAGACCAATAGTGATTTTCAGTTTAAGTATGACATAGATATGGAACATGATATAGTAAAACTGATACTTGTGTAAGTATGTATTTCTAACAAACTGCACAAAAATCATTCACAAACGTGTATAGCTCCAACTGAATGGAGTTCAGAATATGAATGGAGTTCATATTCTGAAATGATCAGCAATGTTGTTTATTCGTTCAGTCACTTCTGACTCTTCATGACTTCATGGACCAGCCCACGCCAGAGCTTCCTGTCAGTTGTTGCCACCCCCAGCTCCCCCAAGGTCGAATCCATCACCTCTAGAATATCATCCATCCATCTTGTCCTTGGTTGGCCCATATACATATACATACACATACACATACAAAGAGAAAGAGAAAGAGCCAGTGTGATATAGTGGTTAAGTGGTTGTGGCAATGGACTAGGAACAGGAGGACCCAGGTTCTAATCCTTCCTTGGGCATGGGAACCAGCTAGGTGAATTTGAGCCAGTCATTCTCTCTCTGTCCTAGACTGGGAAATGGAAAAACATCTATTTACCAACTTGTACTGGGCCAGTTCTCAGCCCTCGAAAGGAAGAAACAGCAAACCACTTCTGAAAAACCTTTCCAAGAAAACTGCAGGGGCAGTTTTCTTTGAGAATTGGACACGGTTGAACGGATTAAAAACAAACTGGACCAGTATTGTCCATGGCTTTCAATTAAGAGGCCTTCATCCTGCAGTAGATTGATTTGGACTGATAATCATACATGCATGCATAAACCCAAACACATACAGTATATACAACAGGAACCTAGACATGATTACAAATTACATCTTTCTTTGTTGGATGTTTAATATCTTGTCATTTGTTCCAGTAAAAAATTAAAAGAAATAACAATTTACATGCTATTTAAGCTTGAACCTGATCCTGTTTCTGGTTGCTGGAAGGATGTTCCTAGACAGCTGCCTGATCTGGTAAGAAACACAGTTCAAATAAAATTTGGGGGGCTTCAGTCATCTCTTCCAGCATGCTTTGGACAGTGACTACTCAATGGTGACTAGACTACAGTATTAGTAAGAGCATACTGCAGTTATTAAGTAATGCGGTGAAAAGAGTTTTGGTTATTTGGACTCTTCTGACTTCACCTAACAATATTCACTTTGAAGAAAAAGATCAAGAAACGTCTTAACTGTAGAAAACAAGGGACTCCTACCTGGAAAAACAAATCGTGTGTGTTCATAGCGAATGTTTACCACTGAGGTGTGGCTGTTTCCTGATTTATTATACTTTATACAAATGTCCTTTATCTCATAATGATCCAAAAAAGGTCTCATTTGTCTGATTACATTGGTCTAGATTTAAACAGGTACTTAATACAGGAACTCTCTTTTCTAAACTAGGGGGTTGCAAAGTAAAAGATCTATCTTTTACTTCTAGGTGTGGGAAAGAAATGTATCAGAATTAAAGCATAGATGTTTATCTACACTAATCCCCTTATTTTCCACACCCAACCATCCCACAAATCCCATTAAGTTCTTATTAACATTTTTTAAAAAACTGATTTCTTATGTCCTATTTTTTGATGTTGTTCCATTTCTCCACCAAGTTATGATGTAAATAGACTTACATATATTGCCCTTACAGGCAATCAACCTTAGAAAAGTTGATTCACAATCCTGAATCCATGTATGATGCATTTTCAGGCTTTATTCCAGATAACCGCATGGACATAATCTCAGTTGTTTTCTTGACAACAATACAAAAGGGATTTGCCATTGCCTTAAAAATATCCTTTCTAATCTAGTCTACCTTCCTCAGGTTTCCTGATGGTTTCCCATCCAATTCAAATCAAGGCTGCTTCCAACATCATACAATATTAAGCCATAATTGTGCAGTGTGTGGACTGGAGACTTATTTTAATCTGATAACATAAATTAGAAACCAGTGTAGTAGGGAAAGAGCTGCAATTTCTGCAGTTGCCAAGCGACAGATTCAAGATTTTTAGGACTAATGAGCGAATTGGCATCTAGTTAAAGCTTTTCCTCTTTTTTAAGAACAGTGGTAGGAAAGCAAAGGAAGCATTTAGCATTATGTACCAATTTTATATACATTATGGTTGCAGTTGTATTTATGAGTAAGTTCCACAACATTTATTTACGTACTTTGCCCTGAAAGGAGAGTTAGGGCACTAAATATGTGTTTGCATTTCATACTGAGTCAGCCCTTGGTATTTCCAACTATCATCTATTCTGGCTGGTGGCAGCTCTCCCAAGATTATTTCACAGCCTGCCTCCAAAGGAACTGCAGATAGCAGGGACTTTGCTGGGACTTTTTGTTTGCAAACCATGTGATTGGCTACTGAGTTGTCGCTTCATTGCTAGGTCCCTTTGGAGCTAACAAAGTAAAGAAAACCACCACCACCAAAACAAATACACAAACACAGTAGCACTTTGTCTTGCTGAAACAGGGCAGAGATATTTGATTTTCTTTTCCTACTCCCTCCTTGCTTTATTTTATGAGCAGGGATTTTGCTGAAAGCCCAGCATCTCTTCCTATTTGCTACATCAGTGTTTCTTAAAGTGGTCGGAGGACCCCTGGGGGACCCCCAAGACCCTCTCAGGGGTCCATGAAATCAAAATTATTCACCAGATATTGAAGATGTTTGCAAAAATTGAAAATAATGTCACTCTTCTCATTATTATTTTTTATTTGTTAAAAAATATAGGGTTTGGTCATGAAAATATTCCATTTATTTTAATATCTAATGGATTTAATAGTTATTTTTCACATGATTTGGTAAATAAATATTCTACAAATGCATCAATTTTAATATTTAATGTGGTAAATATTGATAAATATCACCCATACAAACAAAAGCTGTTTTAGGGTCCTCCATAATTTTTAAGAGTGGGAAGGGTTCCCAAGAGCAAAATGTTTAAGAAACACTGTGCTACATTAGTGAACTGCTAAAGGTTCTAAGCTCAGCAACAGCTGGAAGGCTACCCAAGGCCCACTCTAATTGTAATAGGACATTCACAGGCACGGTGAAGCAAATACTGTACAAGATCTTTGGAGTGGAAAGCCTATGGCTTGCAGCAACATTACTCCTGCTTAATTTGGCTTTAGAAGTCTTGCCTGTTTTTGTTTTTGTTTTTCTTTCAGAGCAATGTTTCTCAGCCTTGGCAACTTTAAGATGTGTGGACTTCAACTCCCAGAATTTCCCAGCCAGCATGATTCAAATATTCTTCCACACATTCTACTGAGGATTACTCTTCCTCACCCTTCATACCTTCTGCCCCCTCCTATACAAAAGGGCTGGGCTGATGGGACATGAGTCCACCCCTTGTTTCCACAATATTATGGCTCTAGTGTGAGGCTTGGGAAGCAGAACTGGTTAACCTTTGGCTCAGCTCCTGCTCCATAGTAACTGGTATGAAGACAGAATCTCCATGTTTCCTCTTGAACTGTATGTGAGTGGCATCCAATAGGAAGAATTCCTACCATGTCCCATTCCCAGTTCCAAGGATTTTCCCCTCCCTCCTATAGGAACGTTTTTCCCACTCTTGTTATACAATGGCCATTTTTTCCTTCATTACAAATCCCTAACATGGTGAGTAAAGGAGGGTAAGCTTGAGGCATCGTTTGCTCGTCATTTTTTGCACCATCCCATTGGTCAATCGGAGAGAATGTTGGCCTGCTCCATGGGATGATGGAATCTAGCAATGGTGACCCTTGTGCAGCATTGCAAAACTGCGGTCAAGGATTTGAGAAGGGACACTGTGGAAACACCCTTGGTAGATATCTTGTGGGCCAGGAAGGTGAGAAATAAATTTGAGCAACTTCGTTGGAATATGGCTGTCTGGGAAAGCAATTGTATATGGCAATTTTGCTAGCTTTTTCCAAATATTTGCCCTGTGCTTTTAGCTACTGTAAGGCAGATATTCAGAATATTTTTCCCTAGTAGGCAGAGATTATGATAATAGGAGCCTCAGATGCTATAATTCTATCCTATTTCAAAGACACAGCCTGACCAGAAGAGAAGAAACATGGGTAGCAGAGATGCTATGTCAGTTAGCATCAATTTTCTACTGACCAAGTTAAGATGCTCTCTATTCCATTTCAGTCATTTGGCTTTATGCTTCTAATAGATTCTTCATCAGGCTGAGATTATTTGATCTGTAAATGAAAATAAACAAATTTCCCTTCCTCTGTAGTCTATTAAAAACCAGACAGTTTTATAAGAGCTGCTTTGAACTTTCCTGCTTGAACATGCTTCCACCTATGAACAATAACAATAACAATAACAGCTGGGCAGTAATTATACTTCGCCTCAAGAATTCAGAGTTACACAGAATGTTACTCAATGTCTGTTACAATGTTCCAAGAACAAGGTAGGGTGCAGTTGTGCTTACCGCAAAATTAAGGAAGCTGTAATTAATCCACTCTCTATTGTATAACTACATCTGTTAGTGCCCCTGTCCTCATGAAAACTGTTGGAAATTGAAGTTCAACATGCTGGAGAGCCACAAGCCACTCACTCACTCACTCACTCACTCCCTTACACACACACACACACCCTACAATTTTATAGATAGCTATAAACTTCAGAAGTTTAAAGTTTGCATCCTGCTAACAGGCATAAGCTAGTTCATGTTTCTTTGCATTTATACAACATGTTGCTGCTCCAGAAACACAGCCCCAACTGAATGGTCACGTGTGAGAAAACTGATCAATTTAAAAAGCTAACATTAGTCATTTGCTCTGAGATCTGATGGGGTAAAAACGGCTGCTAATATCAGTTTGTGCATACTTTCATTCCAAAGTTCCTCTCTCAGCCTTGATCACTTATCGTCTTTAACTATAAGAGGAAGTTCGTTTTCATGCTCTGGGACTTTCCACAGCACTGCGACAACTTCATATGCTTGTATCCCCCAAGACTTCCCCACAGCCTACATAATAGGATAGCCCTTCTGCAAGATGGTTCTTGGAATATCATTTTTAACGCCTTCTGGAGCCTCCAGAACAACACTGTACTATTTAAAATCAAGCCATCGCGTAATTGCAACTTAGGAACAACAGAACAATGAAAATTAATTTCATTAAATTTTTCCTCTCAAAGAGAAAAATAATTAATTAAAGAAAGTTGACAATAAAATGCGCTTCTTTCAGCACAAGGAAATGTTTTTACTGCATTCAGAACAAAATAAGGAAGGGACAAGCTTGTTTTCCTGCTTGTTTTCCATGTTAGCTTGAAACCTCAGGCTACATAGAAAGTAGTTACAGAGAAATTGATTGCAGGAAGCTGAGTTCTGAGTAGATCATTGTAGGATTATCCAGTGCCTACAAAAATGCCTGATTAGCAAATACACCTGGGGCACTTCCTCTAAGAGTAAGTTCTGTTGGACTCAGCAAGACTTACTTCTGAGCAGACATGCGTAGGCCACTTTTAAAAAGTAAGTATTGTTTGCACTGCCATCCCACAAGTGGGTGGCCAGGGACTTTTCCCATTTCTTCAGCAGTGCAAGTCCCATGGTAGCCAAATTAAATGAGAACTGGAAAAGCAAAATTACCCAAATACTTATCTTCCAACATTTGCAGTGAAATGAAAAAAGGGGCTTTCTTAATTTTTATCTTCTCCCACCATATGAGAAATATTACACCTGTTACATGCTGTGTTCATTGACTGTATTATGGCCACCTGGCCTATCCTCACTGGAGTTGGAAGTGTTAGTAACTAAATAGAAAAAGGCCTAATTGAATAAATGCTGCCTGAACCTTAGCTAAAATGATGGTATGCCTGCCTAAGGCTGCTGTCAGCAGGAAGTATCTCTTCGCGCAAAGAGTTGAGGTGGATCCTTACACTGTCAACCATAAACTTTTTTTGGGGGGAGTAGTAACACTACCTTTATTGTAAGATTATCCTGTTGCTCAGTGTCGATCAGAATGAATGTTTCCTTCAAGACCACACAACATTGCTGCAATAGGCATAAATCATGCAAAACAGAGGAACTCCCAGAATTCCAAGTGTGTGTGGTAAAAGACCCAGCATATTTGGAAGACAGGCATGTCCATGGAGGGGATGTCAAAACTATCAAGGTGTTGCCCACAACTGCACAATCAAAGCCCATTGTTCCTGTTTAACATGCATCAAACATGCAACACAGGTTAAAAAAAAAAAGGGCAGGGCTTCAGTCAAACAGTCCTGGACACCCTTGCTGGAAAGTTCTAAACTCGAACCAGCTCTGCTAAAAACCATGAGACGAAGCAAAATAGGCTGGTGGTGGCTGCTTGTTGGAAAGCCGAAAAAGCAAAACAATGACTTCCTTGCACCGATGCCTACCACAGGGATGACTTAACAAAAATGGGTTCGCTTCCAAAACGGGTGATAGCAGGAAGATGGCAGACCTAGCCTTCATCGATGAGATTTAGTGTGTTTAAATTCAGTTCCTTTCAAATGACTCCCAATCAATATGGGGAGTATGGAATGATGGATTTCTAGCACAGCAACACCTGGAGGCCCAAATGGTTGAGGAATCAGAGCTTACATCAGATGTCAATGGGTTGTGGAAGCTGTTCTGCAGCTCTTTGGATCACAGCCACAAGCTTTGGCTTTCAAATAATCAAAGCAGCTTATTTCATCACAATCCCATTCAAAATATGAAATGGATCCTGCCAGGTTCAACCTATAACCAGGCCATCAATGTTTACTTTAGAAGAATAAATATCTAAATCAGTTCAAGATTAGATTGGTTTTGGATCAGTTTCAGGTTTCCAGTAAACTTTCTCTCCTTGGTTTAGCTAAGAGAGATGTGTTTTAAAAATTTGGCTGTTTTGGTTTTTTTAACTAGAATTTTTTTTTTAAGCGGATCTGTCCTTGGCACAGGAAGACTGGCTTCCTAAATCAGACTCCTTCCAAACAGAAAGCTCATATTATCATTATTTGGATGTTTGAGGATCTGAGAGACATGAAATATAAACGAAATCTCTTTGTAATCTGACTGGTGGAAGAGAGAAACAGTGAGGAAGGTTTAACCAATTATGCGAGTGCATGATCTCTAAGCAGAAGCCTTCAGGACTCAGCCTGGTGTTCTAAAGCTGGTCATTAGGGGAAAAAAATAAGTACAAATGAATGAGCATCTGAGTGAATTATATAACAAGGACTTAACAAAGATGTGGAGAAATTTGGAGAGACATGGAAGACATTCTGCTACAACAGAAGTTGGTATCTTTCTCATGGTCAGGATCCATCCTTTTTTGGTGGGGGGTTGAGGTTCAAAGGGCATTAGGAGGTGTAATATATAGGTATATAGAAAGTCAAGGCCATCATTTTCTGTCTGATTTTATCTCTTTGTTTGTTCTTAGGGTTTGATAGGAATTAATCCATAGCAAAGAATATGGATTGATTTTGTCATGAGTACTGATGGTGAGCAGGAGGGGGTGCCCATCCAGGGGGGAAAACGCATGCGTAGTACTGAGGAGTTGAGCAGCCATTCAAAGAGACACAGATCAGACCCGCCTTGACTTTTGGGGTTTATCTGTCTGGGTTTTTCCCACGCTTCTTCAGTTTGTTAGGATTTTCTGTCTAATGTAGCAGTAATAAAACACTAGAGACCTATTCCTTGTCTCAGCGTGGTTCCTGACTGTTAGGACAGATTCCTTGTTTTTAATTACTTCATTAAAAAAGCAATAATATAACTCATGAAAGGATGATCAACAAACAAAATAGCAATAGATAAGTTTATAATTGCTGCTCCTCCTGAGTCTGATGAGACATGTACATTATAATGGAAATAAAAAAAATATGTTTGAACAATCTTTCAATCTTATGATTATGTTGGGTTTCTTAATATTATTTTTTAATTTTCTAGGAATGTCAACCACCCTTCAGTGCTTAATCTAATCCTGAAGTCCATTAGCATTCTGCAAGACACAGCAGAATCATCATGGAGTTGGTTAGTTCTCTTACACCTACTTTTAGCCAATTTAAACTGGAATACGCCCTAATTCAGTTTTGCATAATTATTCAAATTAGAATTCTTTTCCTTTTGAAAATTATGCATTTCAAAGGAATTTGCACTACTTGAAATTTCTTGAACGAAGTGATGAACAGACTTAGAGGTATGGCCATACTTAACAGACTCTTGGTTTGCCAAATTCCCTAGGGATTTTTTTTTCTTATGGATTGTCATAAACTATATGTTTCACCTTGTGAAACATGTAAAAGTCCTAAAAATTAGTCAATTACTGGGTTCATATAATCCTTGAGAGCAAGTAGTATTTGACCCATTGTCCATCTGTGAATCTGGTAACACTGCTTCTTCTATCATATATTGTTCATTAGATCTTGATACTTATCCTTAAACTTTGTAACAAACTAAGTATCTGCTCTTTTATAATTACATAGTTTTCTTTTTAATAAGGTTGGACAACCATGGTATTTTCTACTCCATTTTGCTCTTTACCTTTTTTTAGATTTGAAAACTGTATTTTTTAGCACAGAGTTTTGAGATTGCTTCTGCTCATAGCTTAAGCTTACAGCTTGCAATGATTGGGATACTGTGATGGTTTAAGACAGGTGAGATTATGGGTTTGAATAGGATCAAAAGATATGTCTTGGCAAAGCAAATCTTCAAGACTCTCAATATTGTGCATATTAATTCTCTCTCATAGTTACTGAAATCTGTTACTAAAGCCCTATTCCCTTATCAATATCCATCACTGATTATTTGGATTTTCCCTGAGCATCTTCTTGGATCAAGCTAGTACCGATGAAGGACAGAAGATGAAATTAAGACAGGAGTAGTTTTCCCCTCTGTATGATTTAGAAGAGAGCCAGTCTGGTATAGTGGTTAAGGTACCAGGCTAGAAACTGGAAGACTATGAGTTCTAATCCTAGTCCTAGTCTAGAAAGAAGACAAGGGCAAACTACTTCCAAAACTCTTGCCAAGAAAACTGTGAAGACTAGGTGGGCAGTTGTTAGGAACCACACTCTCTTGAAAGCACACACACATACAAAAATTTCAGACAATTTTCCCTGTATTTATAACGTGATGTATCGTTACCCTCCTTAAAATGCCTGTTGAAAGAAGTTCATTGACAGAACGTATGCAAAATAACATGTTTTAAAGATTCTCCAGTTTAATTATAATCCCATATTTAATAAAAGGGTTAAGCTACCTTTCAGTGGGTAATTTTCTAAAATATCTTTGTTAACTTGTACAGCTGTGAAACTGGTTTCAAATTACGATCATTGGACTGTGAAAACTTTGTATTAACCCACTAAGAGGTTAAAGGACGAAATTTATCATTATGGAAAACTGTTCCTGGAATAAATTGTTTCATAAACAGAAAATAGCTCATTTCCAACAATTTATACATGACTGTAGATGATTTAAGTCAACAATATTCTTCTCATTCCCCCTTCCCCCAGCAACCAATTCATTGCAGCCAGGTCAACACGTGATATCCCGCAATGAAGAAGCCAAGGTAAGGTTTGTGTAATTTATTTACATGTTTGCCAGCGTAATCTAAGAGGATTGTTGAAACAAATCTGAATGAATACTTGATTTAATTAAGACTCTTCCTGAAGTTGTTTTCATTGCTTATGCTTTCTGCTGAGCTCTTATTCCTCTTAGGCAATTTCTTTCTCTTTTTACTGAAGACTCTTTTCTTTGAGGTATGAGTTCTAGTCATTTCATCAACAGTTTTATATTATTTGCCATATTTTGAGTAAATACAAACAAATCTAATTTCTTGTTGATCATGTCAAATTGGTCAAATACAGAGATCATAATGTGAGCTGTTAGTAAAGACTGTTTTGCCAAAAAGTCAAATCAAATGATCATTTGATTTTATTTGAGATCATAGTGTGAGCTGTTGGTAAAGACTGTTTTGCCAAAAACTCTTTAACATCAATAAACAATGACTGATTAGTATGCAGTGAAGGAAAACCCTCCAACAAGTTTTCCTTAATTTCACCATTATCAGTGTGATTATTGGTGTTATCAGTACCATCGATTTCTATATTAAGGAGGAAACCTCTTTAAATCTGACCTGTTCTGAAGAAAAATGAAAGATTTTGTGGCTCTAATACTGCAAATCCATTGGATGAGAAAGTGAAAGTCAAGTTACTTTCCTCTTTATTCTGAAGAAGATCATCTTACTTCAGTTGCTTAGGAGATGAGCATGTTCTGGATTCATTCTACATTTTTATCACCCATTCAATACTCAGGCCTTTTGCAGAAAGTTGATTATTCTGCCTGTTCTTTTTCTTCTCTCGCTCTTCCTCTTGTTCAGCTTCTTATTTATTCTCAGGTGATTTATTTAGTTATGCATTTATTCAGGCAATGATCTGTCACGGAGGCATGAACATGTATTGATGTTCTCTGATATTACAAAGAATAACGAACTGTTCCTCTGCCTTTTTCTACTAATCCTTGAAAAAGAAAAGCAAATGGTGCAATCTCTCTATTCTATTTTTGATAGCCACGATTCAACCTGAAAGCTTTTGCTCATTGACCAAAGACCAAAAATAGGGAAACAAAGGTGTTGTGGACATTTGTTTCAAGTAAGTACCCTTCCTAGTCACTTCCTAACTTTCTTCCATCACCCTAGCTTCACAATGCCACCTGAAAAGTTATTTTCTTTTCGTTCTTTGTGTTTTATTTGAGAAGTAGAAAGCACCCTTTTCCCTTTCCCTCTCCCTTGTGCTGCCCTGACATGGCAGGAACTGTCTTGTCTTGCAGATTTGCAGGAAGTTATGAAGTGGTGTTGAGGCTACAAATGTTACAGATGGATTGCCCTTGTGTAAACACAGGATTATCTCAGGTTTGGGATTTGTGCTATATAATTCTGACATATAGTTTAGGCAGAAAATAATGGCTTCAGTCTGAGAGGGCCTGGAGAAAGTAATCTCTGATAGCCTCTCTAATGCCTGGAGGGCTCTAATGGTCGGAAGGCCCTGGACTTCAAGACAGAAGCAGCAGAGCTCAAGGAAATTCCTAGATTGGAAATACTGTAAAAAAATGAAAATAGTGGGGAGAGGGCAGCCATCAGTGAACAACCATTGGGAATTAGCAGGTCTGGAGAGGTGTCCAAGTAGTAACACCAACCCTGCCATCTTTGCACCTAAATTTGAATAGATATACATCCCTTCCCTATGATTAAATGCATAGATTAGTCCAGTCTGTGTCCGATTTGTTTATTTATAATTTTTTAAAAATAAATGAATGTGGTTGGGTTTAGTTATAAATCTGTCCCACCAAAATTCTGCAACATGCTATGCAGTTTGAGCAAAAGGATAAAACAAAACAAGGACATTCACAGGTGCAACTCCCCTAAAGTACACTTATATTATTCACTTTTTAACAAATATTCACACACTAGAATCTTTCTGGATTGAGACCATAATTTAATTTCATAAATAAATTACACATTTGTTTTTGGGTGGGGGGTTAACAAATTTATGCATTCTGAAGGATAACTATGTCACAATCCGAATCCCAGCCAGGCCCTTGGGTCTCCAGAATGCCTTGCTTCAGGAATTTGTTTATTATTTATTTTTTATCCTGTTTTTAAAAATTCTCATCATCATTCAGAATAAAAGAGGCACCAGTTACAGGACTGTTTTTCATATCAGCCATTCTTGCTTCTGCTTGTAGAATTTCAGAACTGTTTCCTGTTTTCTCAGCCTCTGGAACTTGGTCCGACAGAGGAATTGCCCACATGGATTATGACTAGTGTTGGTCCTCAGAGATCTGAGCTTTAACATTTGTCCTGTCATGAGTCAGGACAGTCCTCATTCCAGAGTTGAAGCTGATGAAGCTGCTCCTTTCTGTGGGCCTAAGGCAGCGACTGGAAATTAATAAGCCACCAGATATTTCTGAATTACAATTCTTCATTACCTCAACTGGGCTGCTGAAAGTTGGAATTCAGCAAAATGTTAAGAACGTTTGTTTCCCTATTTTTGGTCTCTGGTCAATGAGCAAAAGCTTTCGGGTTGAATCATGGCTATCAAAAATAAATGGAAAAGAAACGAGAACAGAGAGATTGTACTATTAGACTTTCTTTTTCAAGGATTAGTCATAGGGATAAAGATTAGAGTCATTTAGAGCTGCTGCCTTAACTATGGTATGCAAATGCCCCTGTTTAGTAGGACAGTCCCTATTTGGGGGCACTGCTCTCAGACAGTTTAGAGATCCCCTTGCAGAATTATGTTAGTGTAGGTTTCGATCTGTTGTAACCGCCAAACCTGAAGCAGTAAAAATCTCTCGGGGGGTAGGGAGGGAAGATGCATCTTGTCTTGAGGATGTATTCATAGGTTTTTTAAAATATAATTTTATTGAAAGTTTTAAAAACAAGAGTAAAAATTAATATGAACTAAAATAAAGAAGGAAAAAAGGAAAAGGAAGAAATAAAAGAGAAAGCTAATGTGCAAAACAAAGGAAAAGGAAGAAAAGAAAAAAGGTAGAAAAATAGAAAAGAAAGAAAAAAGATATAAAGAAGTGGCTTCTGATCTTCTTTACAACCATTACAAGTACAATTGTAGATTTACCTCTTTCTCTAAAGTTACATTGTGACTCTCTTCTTTCTATAATCATCAAAACCATAGATCATAAGTTCATTTTTTTCTGTTTTATGCAAAAGGTCCATAAGGACTTTTTGCAGTTTCCAGTCAGCAGTAAATGTAGATATTGTCTTTTCTCTAATCAAACAGGTCAATTTGGCCATCTCAGCAAGTTCTATTATCTTCACGAACCCTCTGTTGTAGGTATTGCCAAATCCTTACATTTTTGTTCATACAATAATCTCGCTGTGGTTATCATATATAAAAACAAAGTTCCATGACCTTTTTCAAACCGTTTATCCATCAATCCCAAGAGGAAAAGTTCTGATTTCAGTTGTATATTAATTTTTAAAATCCTCTGAATCAGTGTATGCATTTGAACCCCAAATTGTGTAGCTTTTTTACATGTCCACCAAGCATGATAAGATGATCCTTCTTGTTCACATTTCCAATATAGATTTGAAGTACATTTATACATTCTAGATATTTTCTTGGTGTCATATACCAATGGTACATCATTTTATAAAAGTTCTCTTTAAGATTATAACAGTGTAAATTTCAATCCTTTCATCCATTGTTCCATCTGTATATTATAACCAAAATTTGTAACCCACTTTATTATACATTCTTTCACTTGCTCTGTTTCAAATTTCGATAAGTTTATACATTATAGCAACCACGTGTTCATCATGTGTACACAATTCCATTTCAAAGTCAGTCTTATTCAGTACCACATATTCAATACCATAAATTATTTTGTTTACTTTGAATCGTTCTGATAACTGTAAATAGGAAAACCATTGACAGCTATGTCCCTTTGCCATCAGTTGTTCTCCTTATTTTATTTTGCGTGCCCTGTGACAGAATTCTGGTTTCTCACAGTATATTAACCATTTGGTTTTGCCTGTTATTTCTCGTCTATAAAATGCTTCTTGTGCTGAAAACCACAAAGGTGTTTTCAGGAACAACCTGGATTTGTAACTATTCCGTATTCTCAATATGGCATGTCTAACATAGTGACTTTTAAAATCTACATTAACCTTAACTTTGTCATACCACAACTATCCATGCCACCCGAATCTCAAGTCGTGTCCTCCTAACTCCAAAAGCCTTCTATTTCTCAGCAGCACCCACTCTTTCATCCAAACCAAACAGCAAGCTGCAAAATACAATTTCAGGTCAGGTAAGCTCGATCCTCCTCTTTCCTTTGCATCTTGTAACACCTTATATTTAACTTGTGGTTTTTTCCCTTGCCATACAAACTTAATCCTTTTGCCACTGTTTAAATGATGCATCAGTTGTCAAAACCACTGTAGTCTGAAACAGAGCATCATTCTAGGCAAAACATACATTTTTATCACAGAAATCCTCCCAAACCTTGTAACATATCTTTTTTTTAACTTTATTCCATGTCTTAATATAATTATTTTGAAACAGCCTACAATTCATATTAATCATGGTGATACCCAGATGTCTTACTTTTTTCTCAATCTCAATATCCATTTTCTTCATGAATTCTGTTTGATCCTCTATTTTAATATTGTAATCCAAACATGAAAGTGTCTCAATTACAAGAGGCAAAGTAAAAGGAAGACTTCCACCCACCTTTTCTTTTTTCTGTTTTGTCTTTCTGTGTCCTTAATACTTTCATCTCAAATGGCATTCAGTAGTTATAATCACCATCACAATCTGGCTTATATTAACTTCATCTTCATTTTGTGAAATCCATCAATTGTCTACACGCTTTAATGCTAAATATATAACATTCCCATAAGGTCAGGTCCATTTGTCTGTTTAATTCCAATATTTTCAAAAGCACTTTCACCAAAATTCAATCTTTCAGAATTACCATCCCCTTTATCTGTTTTAAATTTTCTTACCTCCAATTCTTATTTTTTGCTGAAAAATTAAAGCCTTTAAAGCCTTTTTTTCTGCTCCTTCTTTAATCCAGAGTGTTGACTTGCCATCTCATGTGCACATTTTGCACAGTGCATTTCATTTTGCTCATGGCATTTCACTTTATTCTGAAGTGGTCTGTCAAGGAACATTTTCCCTCTTCAGCTGCCAATCTTTAATATTTGTATTGGCCACTTGGGAGGAATGTTTTATAACCAATATCTTCCTGCTTAAACTGATGTGATGCTCTTGTATTAGATGTTGAGGACTCCTAGGATTATTGGTCGGGGGGAAAGGGGGAACTTCAACATCCAGGCCAAGGGTGTCTTGTCCTGAAAAGGTCAAGATTCCATGGCTACCGTGATCAGCCTTTGAGCTGTTTCAACATGCATTGGCTGAATGCATATATAGAAATTCTGGACTTGGATCTCTCACCTGGGCAAGAATAGAAAGATCTGAAAGTTTGGTAGAGAACACAGCTCAGTTTCTATGGAAATTTAGACTTAAAAGATATTCAGGTCCTTTGTAGAAATGAGGCCTTCCTAAGATACAAATGGAATTTCTCAATTTATGAGCAATTAGGGAATTTTCTGCTGGCCTGGCTGGTACTATTTGAAGTATCCTAGTTGATTCTGTGGGCTGCAGGGTTACTGTGTGATTGACAAAGGAACTTCCAAATGAGGTCAAATGTAGATGTTGGAAAGTACTGTGTAGTATGAAGTTATTGTAAGCTGCCAGGAGTCTATGTGGAATCAAAAGCTATATTAAAACTTCAATAAATAAATAATAGATGGCAGCTAAGAGATTTTTTGTAGCCCATATATGGTAGCCGTACTTTTATTTTTATTTATTTATTTTCTATTCCACCGTTATTATTTTTATAAATAACTCAAAGTGGCAAACATACCTAATACTCCTTCCTCCTCCTATTTTCCCCACAACAACCCTGTGAGGTGGGTTGGGCTGAGAGAGTGTGACAAGGTCACCCAGCCAGCTTTCATGCCTGAGGCAGGACTAGAACTCAGTTTCCTGGTTCCTAGCCTGGTGCCTGAACCACTAGACCAAACTGTTTAGCAGGCTAGATATCAATGGGCCAAATGCTTCTTTAATGACTAAAATACCTGTGATCTTTCTCAGATGTGAGCTCTAAGGCTACCTCAAAGCTAACACAAGTAAACATGCAGGACTTTGCAATGGGAGGAGTTGCACTGGTCCTCGTGCATGGAGGGTGTCCCATTCAAGATATGATTCAGTATTTGATACGATCAGATTGGTCAGTACCTTTCATTCAAGGTGATGAATTAACTCAATAAAAATATAATCTCAGGAGGTAGCCCAGTGTTTGGTATTTTTCCATTATCTTCCTGCTGACATCACCAGATCAAAAAGCAGAGGACAGTTGTACTGAAATAGGATGCAGCATAAGGAAAATGGCAATGGCAGGATGGCTGAATGGTCTGAAATAGATATTCTGCTATGGGCCCTCTCAGCTTCTTTAGAAAGGCCAAGTGAGTGTGGGAGCATGCATGTACGTGTAAATAATATACAGAGAGAACTGTGGGTTGTGTGCTTCTTTCTAAGGATCTGACTTGGTATAATGGGTTTGTTTGTTTGTTTGTTTGTTTATCAGATTTGTCACCACCCATCTCATCTGACCGGAGGGACTCTGGGCAGTTTACAATACACCATGTTCTTTAACCCATGGTGGTTTCTTTATTGCGAGATCAGTCAACAATTTTTTAAAAATGCCACAAGTTTTTCCAATGATCTTTCTTTTGAAATGCTGTCTCCAGAACCCTTTACTACTCAGAGAAAGACAGACTACATAACAAGGTACTCTTGGGTGTTTTTCCAGTGCTACTCACATGTGAAGTGAACCTGTGTTGTTCCAGGATTATCTTCCCTCTACAGCAGTGTTTCTCAACCTCAGCAATTTTAAGATGTGTGGACTTCAATTCCCAGAATGCTGGTTGGGGAATTCTGGGAGTTGAAGTCCGCACACTTCAAAATTGCTGAGATTGAGAAACAGTGCTCTAGACTACAGCATCTCCAATGTTGATGAAGAACAGCCTCTTGAATGAGGTTAAAAAGGATTATTTCAACTGCTTGCTTCTGCAAAACAGCACATCGCAGGGGAAAAGTCAGTATACAGTGTCCAATTTTGAGATTCTCTCTCCCATCTTCATTTTCTCAACAAAGATCAGTTGTGCAGAACTGTTCTGTTTAGTCCATCAAAAGTGGTCCAAGTCTTCTCCTAAACCATCAACAAAAAGTTGCATTTTATCTCATGTTCCATTCAGCAGCCAGCTTTCTCATTTCAACTGACACTGGCAAGCTGTTCATCTCACATCCTTGTTATTCTTCCCATGATTAAAAGAATATGTTTTCCCAGAGTTTTGGCTGAGCTGATGCATAGAGTTATATTAATTATTGGGAAAATATTTCCAAGAGTGATTTCTTGAGTTTTATGTACTGGTATTGTTTCAAGCTGTATTAAACATTAGGGATTTGAAGCATCTATTGTTAATTGATAATGGAAATGCAGAGCCAGTTATCATAGGAGGCATTTGAAAAAATGCATTTGAAAATATGTGTTCCTGGCAATTGAAAATTGGCAGCTAGAAGCTCAATCAATCAATCAATCAATCAATCAATCAAGCTGGCTCCAAAATCCAGATGTGCTGAGCCAGGAAATCAAATGTATATCAGAATATCTGATCAGGCCTTCTGGGATGCTAATTGTAGTCTGTGGCACTAACATTGTATTATGTTATTGTGTTACATTGACTTATGTTGCATTGCATTGCACTGTGTTGTATTATTGTGTTATATTGGCTTAGGTTGCATTGCACTAATGTCATGAGCTCTGATGGTGAGCAGGAGGGGGCCCCTATCCAGGGGGGAAAACGCATGCGTAGTACTGAGGAATTAAGCAGCCATTCAAAGAGACACAGATCAGACCTGCCTTAACTTTTGGAGTTTATCTGTCTGGGTTTTTCCCACACTTCTTCAGTTTGTTAGGATTTTCTGTCTAATGTAGCAGTAAAAAAACACTAGAGATCTATTCCTTGTCTCAGCATGATTTCTGACTGTTAGGACAACTAAGTTGACCTGCCGGATCGTCTCTTATATTTTTATCCTGACTTTCCATTGCAAATGTTTATCAAAATAACTAACTATATTAATCAGCCAATTAAAACACTAATAATAACAAAAACTGTATTAGGAAGCCATTAATCTAGAAAACTAAACCCAACAATTCACTTTCTGGACATTTTGCATATGGGTGAAAAGATATCAGAAAGGAAGCTTGCCCAAACTTTTGTAGCTAGACATATCATAACTGGCCTGCAAAAATCTAGGTATTTTATTCCACATTTCTTTGCGGTCATTTAATGATCATCCAAATTTTGCAGCCCAGATATTTTATTTTATTATTTTTATTAAATTTATGTAGCCGCTCATCTCACAGAAGTGACTCTGGGCGATATGGTATGCAGGCAATTCCAAAACTTAAGAGCAGTTGTTAGGAAGATCCCATTCCTTTTCCCACCAACCATGGCAATGAGACTCAGAACATTGGTGGCTGGAAGATATCCCCAACAATTCAGGCCCCAAGTCACACCGGGTTTTTTTTAAGTTATAACCAGCATTGGGAAGATGATATGATTCGTTTATTGAATCTGTATCCCTTCTTTCTGTGGAGACAACCCTCGAGGTGACTCAGTTCAAATAAAAATGTAAAAGATGAATTATTTATTCATTTATTTAAATGCATTATAGCTGCCCATGCCTACAGACTCCGGGTGGCCTACTGTGGTGGATTTCGGTGGTGCCACTGGTTCTCAGGAAGGAAGGAGCACATTCCAAGGAGGTGGAGGAGATAAGCGGAGGCACAGTCTGGGAGGCAGTGGTGGGAAAATGAAGAGGCTCAGGATAGCCCCACCCTGGAGCCTTCCCAGGTTATTTCCCCTTAGGTTAGGTAGAGTAGTTTTAGCCTGGCAAGATTCTGTCTATACGGTGTGAGCAAATAAAGAACTGGAGTTTGAATGGACTGACTCTTCATTGTTCTTGGGCTGGGCCTGACACTTACAAATCCAAATCCAAAACACTAATAACTATTAAAAACATACAACCCCATTGGCAGCCTGGACTAAAACAATCAATGAAGAATCAAACCAAACCAGGGGCCCCACCAACACATCAGCCCAGGCCTGAGACCAAAGCCAGGTCTAAAGTGCTTTTTGGAACCCTAGGAGAGAAGGTGGTGTCCATATCTCTGGAGGGATGCTGTTCCACAGGGCAGGAGCCACGACAGAAAAGGCACCCTTCCTCGCTCCCGCAAGATGACAAGTTTAATAGAAGGGCCCTGGAGCGTACCCACTCCACTGGAACGTATCAGGCAGGTAGAAACAGTTGGAGAAAGGTGGTCCCTCAGGTATCCGGGCCCTGTCATAATCATAAAAAAGAAACAATAAAAGTGAAATCGGTATCGTTAAGACTGATTCAATTAGCCATTAGAAGCTTGGTGGAAAAAATATGTTTTTGCCACTTTCCTGAATACTGGGAGAGGAGGTCACAACTACATGATTGAAGCTTTTATCACAGTTTGTGGCACCATCTTGACTTTCTGACACCTCCCTGCCAACACTCCTGGGAGTGGGGCCAGCCACATTTTCTTGGCAAGTGCACTCCATAGCTTGGGAGCTATGACTAAAAGCAGACTGGTAACCAGTGCAGCTATTACAGGAAAAGAGACACACGCTTCTAGTAACTAGTTGATATTTTGAAAAATCTGGCGTATCATTCCAATTTTTTTTCAAGCAATGCCACTTTGAAGAGACTAGAGAGCCCCCTTGTCTCTCCCCTAAAAAGGGTTCTGGGTTGATGGGAAGATGTGGCAGGGAAGGACAGACCTCTCCTCTTATTGTGCATTGCCAATGAAGAAGCTATTGTGGTAGGGTGTCTGGAGAGATGGCAGCAAGGACCATTTTTTTGTCCTTAGCAGAGAAAGGGAGAACAGACGTGTTTTCCTCCAGCGGAGAATTTGACCTGAAAGGGCTCCAAATACTCGTAGGCTTTCATAAGCTTGCTGTTCTCTCTCTCTCCCTCTCTCTCTCGCTCTCTCTTTTGCCCCTAGGTCAAGCAACAGCAACGTTACCCAACTCAACATCCTCTTGATTCTTCCTCATTGTCTGACATTTCGTGGGTGGTGATGTGGAACGTCATCACTTTGTGTGCAGTTTGTGGGCTGCCCAGAAATGTCCTCCCTAAAGGCTAATCTATCTATTTTGTTGCCTGCCTGCCTGCCTTTCAACAAGCATCTGAGACTTGGCTCTTTAGCACAGCACTTTGTAGCCTGATGTGCAAAGATTTCAACCAGCTGTTACCTTATTACTTTTTATTTCTGATTAGTTGGCGGAATTTAAATTTGTTTCCCTTGTGAATTATTAGGACTTAGGCTTTATCTGTCTGTGTTTGTGTGTTATCAGAAAGGTACAATATGTTTATTCAAATGCCTACTCAGATCTGAGGCACATTGTGTGGCCTTGAGCTACCCAGGACCTGTCTACCTAATCTATTTTAGAAGGTTATCAGGGAGTACAGCATCAGAATAAGTCCAAGGTATTTTGCTGACTGAGACAAAGAGGAAAACAGTCGCCTACCCAGGCTGAGAACCAAGGACTGTGCCTAAAAATGCCTTCCTATAAAAAGAAAAAAGTAAGTTGGATTGGGTTTGCAAAACATAGGGTACATTGGCATATTATATTAAGCCATGCTTGACTTACCATGAAATTCAGATGGGACCAGTAGGTCATCAGTGGTCTGTTTTTTGACAACAAACCATAGTTTGAAGCTACAGTATATTGTTAGCTTACCAATTAAAACTGTGGCTTAGCACAGTGTATGAATGGAGGCATATGATTTGTTTGTGGTTTCCTGGCTTATTCCTAGTTTCTTCTGAGTTTCCACCTAAGCTTCAAACCAACTCACAGAGGAGCAAAACAAGAGCAACTTAAAAAAAAAAGGGATAGATAACAAAACAGAAATTGGCAATCAAGCCATAATTGCTTTGCTCATCTATGTGATTGACTCTGGCTTAATTTTGGCATGTTCAACAAACCATGGTTAAAATAAACCATGGATTTCACTTTGATACAAGTAGTCGATAGCTGTGAAGCTGCAGTCTTTTTCTTCTCTCCCTCCAGATACAACATTTTCTAAGCATTGGTCCTAGGGATGGTAGGTTATTAGCAGATAGGCATTTGAAAATATGAGACCTATTAAAACAGCCTACGTGATCCAGAATGAAAATGATTCTTATTAAAAAAAAACAACTTTTTCACTACCTTCTTTGCTGCATGTACAGCAGTACACCTTATTCAGCACTGCAGCATCTATTTTAAGCTATTAAAACCTCAGCAGCCAAGAAAACTATTTCAGCACAAACCACCTCTAATTATTTCCAACCATAATGTCTGAGCTATTGACAGCTCTACCACCTCTTTTTGTGATATATCCATGGAATGAAGCTTTCTAGAGGCAAATTTGTACAGGCATTTTTTTCTAATGGAGTCAAATGTGAGCTCACACCCCCATGCTTATAAATAGTTTTTCTTAAGAAAAAAAGGAAAGAAAAAAACTCAAATGTGCTTACAAACACGTAATGGCAGTTCCTTTAAAGACAGGTAGTAGAAACAGTGATGGGCTCTTTATGATGCTCCTGTCCTGCGTATTTCAACTAAATCCTGTTGATTTCTTTAAGACTACACTGACTGACATTTATGTATGTTAGCTATGTTTATTGTTAAGGAATTGGTGCTTATTTTTAAATTAATTGCCAAAGTTTGGTAGGGACATTTTATTTTGTATACTGTGAACATGCACTGATTATGTTGTCAAACACTGAGAGTCCCGCAGTTTGCAGCAGTCTTCAATTTCATGGATAAAGAAGGAAGAATGGCATACAGAAGGCTGGAAGAAATTGGACATCAAAGGGAAAAGGAACGGGAATGGGGTAGGACTTTGGGGAAAACCAGGGGCAGATGAATGAATGGTTGATGAAGATGAAGTGCTGAGTGTTGAAGGAATAGGCCAGGTAAAACAGGAAGATGTGGGTCCTCTTAAAAGAGGAGCTTGTAACAACCTAACACTGGAACATCAATGCATTGTGGAGTCTTAGGTTAAAGGACAGAAAACATATTCTCCACAGAGAGTGTGTTGTGCAAATATTCTGAGGTCCTAAATAGATTAAGGAAACAAGACTTGCCAGAAGCTCTGCACTCTCTATGCACAACAAGTCATGTGAAAGGCACTGCTGAGGTCTTTTCCTCCTAATCCTGAATGCCATACATCTTACTTCACTGTTTTGGTTTCTCTCCATTTAGGGTTTTTTTTTTCCATCTATGTACTCTATGTATAGTTAAGAGCAGAGACATCACACTGACAACAAAGGTCCGCATAGTTAAAGCAATGGTGTTCCCCGTAGTAACATATGGCTGCGAGAGCTGGACCATAAGGAAGGCTGAGAGAAGGAAGATCGATGCTTTTGAACTGTGGTGTTGGAGGAAAATTCTGAGAGTGCCTTGGACTGCAAGAAGATCAAACCAGTCCATCCTCCAGGAAATAAAGCCAGACTGCTCACTTGAGGGAATGATATTCAAGGCCAAACTGAAATACTTTGGCCACACAATGAGAAGACAGGACACCCTGGAGAAGATGCTGATGCTAGGAAGAGTGGAAGGCAAAAGGAAGAGGGGCCGACCAAGGGCACGGTGGATGGATGATATTCTAGAGGTGACGGACTCGTCCCTGGGGGAGCTGGGGGTGTTGACGACCGACAGGAAGCTCTGGCATGGGCTGGTCCATGAAGTCACAAAGAGTCGGAAGCGACTAAACGAATAAACAACAACAACTCTTACTCTTCTTTCTGCTGTACTCGTGCACAGACATTACTGCAAGCAGGGTTGTTTTCCCTGCTTTAAAAGCTTCTTTGTTGGAAGCAACTTCCCTGGAAGTTTTATTCATTGTGTCTGGAACCTCCAGACTTTCTGCTCCTCCCTCTTTCCCTTTCCCTTTGAAGGACAAATAAAGTCCTTGCTGCCATCTCTCCAGACATCCTACCACGATGGGTTCTGCACTGGCAATGCACAAGAAGAGGGGAGGCCTGTCCTTCCCTGCCACATCTTCTCATTGACCCAGAATCTTCTTTAAGGGAAAGGCACTGGGATCTAATCCAAAAACTCTTCAGCACCCCATGATCTGTTGACCATAATGGGACAGTAGGGTGTAAATAGAGGCTAACTTGGTGTCCTGTTTTTGTCTATCTCTCTGCCTGTTCTTTGCTGAATGAATTGCTAATCTGAAGTCATTTTTGTCGTCTTCTCTTTCCAGTCACATATGCCCAGAGCACATGCTTTTTGACTCTTCTCCTGATAGGATGTAGCTAGCTAGATATTACACTATGTCTATCCCTGTAATACATTTCCAGTAAATAAATCTCTCTTTATAGTTATATAACTTGCTAATCTTTTCTCAGGTTAGTTGCCTACTGTTATACTCTCCGGAAGGCTCACATCCGTATCAGAACAATTAAACCTGCAGCAATTGTAACATGCACCATCTCCAGGTCAAGTGCCATCTGCTCAGAAGTAAAAGCCATGTCCAGTGTGTCCTTGCCTATATGAGTCAGGGCTGAGATCACCAGGTACATGCCCATGATCTCCATGAAACCCTGTGCCACCCTGGATCACAGCCCAGAGCATAAAGATTGAAAACCCTCATGATTAAAAGCTTGGCTGATTCCAATGCCAGCCCTGCGGTGAGATTCACGGGCTCAAGAAGGACTAGTGATGGTGTACTCTCTACTCTATTGCCCAGCAGTATTTTGTACCTACAACCTGACATGTAGGCACTAACATCCAGCCACTAACACCAGCAACCACTCTCTCAAATGATCATAGTTCCCTCTTTCCCCAACCTCTGAATCTGAAACCCTGTTTAAGTCATCTGTTTCTGGATAGATTCCTATATCTATCACCTTTCCCCGTGTGGTGCATCTTTCAACAATGTGACCAAATAGGGAGATGGCAGCTTCTCAGTTAAGCACTTGTCCACTGGACAAAAATGGGAGAACTTTCTGTGAGTCATTCAAAATGGGTGGTGGTCATTTTGTTGACTGCAGTGATGGTTCTGTTTCTCATTCACACCCATTCCTTTGTGACTGAATGTTGAAAGCAATATAGAGGCTATGGGTATGATGACAGTCCAGCAGAAGTACTCATTTGAAATCATCATGGTGGTAGCAGCTGTAGCGGTCACTGTAGAGTTGTAATGAAGCAAATTATGGAAAAGGAGGCATCACAATGGAACTAAATGCTTTAAGGATACAATTAAAACTGTCCTGGCTCTATCTTTCATAAAGAACCAGCATTTGTTAAGAACTTAAGAAGTATTGTTAGATCCTAAAAAGTAATTTGCTAATTAGGTAGCAAATATTATGTAACGTATATGTGTAAATAATTTGCAAGTTAGAATGAGAATGAGATGCACATTCATTGTTTGGAGTTCATTCATTTTGAAATATTTTGATAATTTCTTTAACTGGTGGATGGTCCATTGTAGTTGTGTCACCAGAAACTTGTTGATTCTTATCAATGCCAAATAAGCCCAAGGAGCAACATGGAGGCATCATATCCTTTAGCTCATCACTGTCTTGTACAGCAAGGACATAGAAACATATGGAAAACTCACAAACTAAGCATGAAGGAGCTTTCCATAGCATGTACATGCTTTCAGAAAAAAATGCAGGTTTATTTTTTCAAATCATAATTTAGTTTTAAAAACTAGAATAGGAAGTGATGCTAATAACTCAGTGCAATTTTTGTGATTTTCATAAGATTGGCTCCTAACAGTCACATGTAGCAGATAAATGTATCTAATCTTTACCTTACCTTCTCTTTTATTATGTTGCTGCAGCTGAGCAATGTTTATTTTGGAATAACACCAGTTAAAATGAGGTAATAAAAAAAAAATCTGCCACAGAAGAATTGGGAACGTTTGTTCCAGCTGCTTGTTTTAGTAAGTTTATTTTGCATCACCCTTCATTATATCACCCAATGAAAGTTCTGAATGAATTATTCTACCTTGAATCGTGAGTCAATCTATATTGAATTTGTGGATTTGGCTCTAATCTTCAATAGCTCTTTGTTTCTGGTTTTCTTCATCTCATGGGCTTTCTTTGCACATAAATCCTACTCTTTTCTGAACTGATTAAAGTGAAGAAGGATCTGAATGTCAAGCAAAGTCATGAGTTATAATCAGCAAACCAAGGCAAAGCTAAATGATTCCTTCAGGCAGCACCAAAATCAGTAATGTTACCTCTATTTGTGCATAACAATAAGTAAGGACCTACCACTGTATGAGCAAATTGCATGCTAGCACATGTAGATGGCTCATTTTTTTGCATCATGTGAGCAAGTAAACAAATCAGGCTGGAATATCTGAGGTCCACATACTGGGTTCTGTTTTATTTTACAAGCCAGGGCTTTAAGCAAGTTACAAAGTAGCATTTCTTATTGGCTTATTAGCACTTTATCCAAAACATATAATTCTATGCCAGTTTATTCATCAGTGCCTGAATCACTCCACATAAGCACACATATAAATACACAAACTAAGGGATTCACAAGGAAAGATAGTTTCCTGAAGTCACATCAAGATTCATTAATGTGTTTGAAGATTAAAAAAAAAACAGTTTAAATTCTGCTAAAAGACAAATGATTTCAGGGTAACTCCCTGTTGTTTACTCCCACTAAGTAAAGTCAAAACTGACCCATTTCCAAAGAGTTTTTGGAAACTGTCTTATGTGCAATAATATATTAGCAAGGTCACCAGAGCATGTAACTTAGTACTGTACCCAGAATGCTCTTTTCTGGGCATTTTCATAGATGGCAAATCAGGAAGGATCAAAATACAACATACATCAAGGACCAGACCAATTAGATTCCCATTATCAACTTTATTTTAAACCCACCTTTCATTTGAGAGCTCAAGGCAGCATATTCAGTACTTCTTCCTTCTATTTTTCCCAAAACAGTCCTGTGAATTAGGTTGGGCTGAGAAAAAGCAACTGGCCCAAAGTCACCCAGCGAATATCTGTGGCGGAGGAGCCACTGCAACCCTTAATTGCTACACCAGGCTGAGAGGTGTCCCTGGGATGTGGATGGGTGTCAAAAAAGGTAAGATGGTGGTTGTGATTGTGCAACCAAAGCCATGCCCATTTTTTACATATGATGCACATAAGAAGGGGCAGAGCAGTTGTGGTTGCCTTTTTGACTTTTGGGAGCCTCTCCTGGTGGACACCTCTGATAATGTTGGTTCTCATGTTATGCCAAATGAGACACCATTTAGCCAATATTATAATGACTAGCTTCTAGCGCAGTGTTTCTCAACCTCAGCAACTTTAAGCTGGGAGGATTCTGGGAGCTGAAGTCCACCCAGCTTAAAGTTGCTGAGGTTGAGAAACACTGCTAGTGGTTTCAGTTTCAGGAATGACGTAAGTTCTGTGGGTAACATAAAGTGTTCTTGGTTGGATCAGCTTTCAGTTTTCAGTGCTGGGATGACATTTGATCACCTGTAGGGATTTCAAGTAAGGTTTGGGGCGGAGACTGGTTGTTTTTTGTTTTTTGTTTTTGAAGTTTGGGGTTTAATAATCATCGGACATGGACATTTGGCTATAGCAATTGGGAGATGGAAAAGTTGATGTGAAAATGATTTGAGAATAAGGACTAATTAATAGGAAAGCTTTTGCCATATGGGATCATTTCAAGTGATAAATTCACAACCTTCTCCTTGGAGGAAATGATTCCAGTGTGTTTTTGAGCTTTGAAATATGCAAAGCAAAGTGTTTTTTCCTTGTTTCCTCCTACCCAAAGGGAAATTCTTCATGGAAAAGATATTCAATCTTATCACTACCTAAAAGCTTTTAATGGGATTTTAATGAATGTTTTATGGGAGGTTTCTCTTATCTCCAACCTCTGTGAAGTGGGTAGGCCAGGGGAAAGTAAAGCAAGATGGCCTGAAAAGAGCTTCCATAAAACTGTTCCTCTGAGTCAGTTTGATCCAGTCCTATGGTCTATCATTCAGAGCCAAACAGAATGTTTACCATAAGCCCACCTTAGCCTGGGAAATTGTTTTTCTCTCCTATTTCCTGTGCACTAATGCCTTGTGTAGTTTTTTCTGAGTAAATATGTGAATGTTATAGTGAAAAAAGGCAGTGCTGGTGTAAAGAAGTGGCAATTGGGGAGGTTAAATGAACATGTTGAGACAGTGAGTAGAATTGAAGGGTGGTCCATTTGTCCTTAACTTGGCAGAAAACTATACCAGCATGAAATGTGCTGCCCCCATTGGCAATCTCTAACTTGCTTCTACTGACTTGTTTCCGGTCACTGCTGGTCCCCTGACTTCTCCGCAAGTTCATGAGTAACAAAGCCTAACAGGTTTTGTACTTCTGAAGACTAGGCGGTGTCAGAACATGGGAAAAAGTTCAGTTTTAACCCAGGATGTCTGCAGAATATGGTAAAAAAAAAGGCCAGAGGATGGCCTTAGTGGTGGGATGGAAGCTCTGCCTGTTTTTTATATGTGTCACTTTGACCACAGTATCTCAGCTGCTGTCTTAATTTTTTTTTTTAACCATATCCTGCAGACACCCCTGATTTAACATTGTCATGGGGGCATAGCAGAAAAAATACATACATATTGCCAGGGCATCTTTGTGTTGTGTTTACATGCATATGGGGAAAGGACCAGTGATGGGCTTCAACAGCATATTTAGCCAGTTTGTTCAATCATACTTTGTCGAATAAGCCATGTTATATTGAATTGACCCACAGCACTAAGGCTAAGTCATGAAACATTATTTCCAAATCACAAGAGCTGCATTGACACAGCTTGCTAAGCAAGCTACTTTAGGATTGAGTCCAGCATGGAAACCCAGCGTCAATTTGACAGTGAAAGTGTTTACCCTGAATGATCTTTTGGGGGTTAGGATTAAGTGTGCCTGCATGGAATAGACACACACATCCAAAGCTACTTAGTCTGGAATGTCATGGTTCCGTCAGATTTCATTCAGCATCTTACAGACTATATAACTGAAAAGCCTTTGTAGGAGCAGTTATGACAGCATCCTTCTCCAGGGCTAGGAACAAAGAAGTGAGGTGTGAGGTGAGAAGAATTGTCCTCTCTCACTTGTACTCCACTTTCTGGAATGTTTCATACAGTTATTCTCTTGTAGTTTATGACACTGAGGCCCATGTTGGAATGTGTTCCAGTTTTGTTTTTAACTCTGCACTGAAACCTGGCAGGAATATAACTTTCTTACTGGCTCATAACTTGATTTATATTTTACCTTTTAGATCATGACCACACAATTCAGCCCTTAGCTATGAAGATGTACATTAAATCCATAAAGAAGGGACAGACTGTCTGTCTGTCTAACTGGCTAAACCATTCAATACAGAGTATGTAAGTGGCAGCAACACACAACATTCATGTGTGGATTAGTCTCTTAAAGATACACAGTATAATGCGTGTGTATGTATGCGTATGCACACACACCGATACCTGATGCTACATATATAAACTGAGACGAATGCGGGAGAAGAGCATTTAGATTTTCCCCCTAACTTTGGCAAAACCCTGAGAGATCCAGACCAGCATCTGTTTCCAGAAAACAAACAACATATATTTTTATGTATAAATAATCATTTTTGCCCTCTCTGTTTAACCTTACTGCTTCTTCCCAGCACTTGAGAGGATCTTGAAATCATTCCAAGGACAGACACTTCCAATGACTTTTCAGCTCTGGAAAAGTATCCTTGGTATTTCCAAGTGTCAAAAAGTTTAACTTGGAATGGGAGTTCCAATAACCAGTCCTAACATGTTTTCATGATTATTGCAGTTCCCTTGTAATCAGTGGGATAAACAAGAAGGACTTTGCAGATCTTGAAGGTGGTACTTCCTTCTGACAAAGGTCAAGCAGATCACCCCCTTAAAGCTGCTTCAGGAAGCCAAGTAGCCTTTTAAGAGCAAAGGGCCTTGTTGCTTCACTTTGCTATTGCAATTTTGGGGGAAAGAACTCATTAAGACAAATTATGTTGCTTCTTCACCTCAACAGTGAGAATTATGGCATCTCCATGGCCCAAAATGACTCATCAAACCAAATTAAAGCCATCTTATAATAGGACTGTCATGTTCATCGTTTCAATGTTCTTTAACATCGTAACGTTTCGCATGTCATTTTTCTAACCCGTGTTTGCGGGTTGGAAATTTCCAGCCGTGCCAGGCTGTAATCTTCTTACTGCAACTGTGGAATGTATGTTTGGGTTAGTGACTCTGTTCAAGGTTACTTTCTCAGGCCGATGTGGGTAACGGTTGCTAACACCTGGGAGGGGGTGGTTGCTAGGAGGGAGGAAGGGCGGGACTGGTTTGAAAGCAAGGGTTTTCGTTTGTATTTTGTGCGCTTTTGCTCATTCTCAGCTTTCTCTGTATTTGCACACTATTCTTATAATAAATCAGTTATCTTGAAGCTCTGGCTTGTGAGACTGAGTATTTTGGAGTAGGCAACCGTTACAAGGACTACCTGTTACTCATGACTTGTACTATTAATTTTTTTTTAGATTTTTTTATCCTGCCTTTATTATTTTTATAATTAACTCAAGGTGAGGAACATACCTAGTACTTCTTCCTCTTCCTATTTTCCCCACAACAACAACCCTGTGAGGTGAGTTGGGCTGAGAGAAAGTGACTGGCCCAAGGTCACCCATCCAGCTTTTATGCCTAAGGTGGGACTAGAACTCACAGACTCCTGGTTTCTAGCCTGGTGCCTTAACCACTAGACCAAACTGGGTCTTTTTTAATTTAATCTAATTTAAATCAATTTGAATTAATTAATTAATTAGTTCATTAAGTCTAATAATAATAGTGATAATAATTTATTAAATGTATATGCCACCCAACTCCCAGCAACTCTAATGTCTAATCAAAACATTGCCCCATGTTATTAAAAAAATATTTCCATCTTTTTTAAATCACTTTTTGAGTTCTGGATTTTCAAGCTAATTAGTTGATTACACTGCAATAAAGTGAAATTGGGTTGTAATGGGGATTAAAGATCACATCCAGTTGTGCCTTCAAATACCTGTAGACTGTTTTGCAAATGCCAAGGAGAGCTATTTGAAAATGCAGGATGCAGCAATTTGTTGAGTAAATAAGATCTTTCTTCCTTTTAAATACATATACATTTTGTTTTAGATAGACTTAAAATAGAAAAAAACATTAGCAAAAACAATTAGGATGTAATTACTCTTTTCACATTACTGTTTTAACATTTATATCACATTCTCATATTTTTATTTGAAAATTTTATGTGGTGTATATATATGTACCTAAAAAAAAGTACATGCACATACAATTCCAGTATTGTTTTACATGTACGTACGTATGTATGTATGTATGTATCCATCCTCCTTAGCTGCTTTTCTTATCTCTCAACTTTTCTTCAATCTATTAATATTTCTTTGTTTGCCAAATACAGCATTACATTTAATTTCAGTAATTCTGCTTCACAAGTAATTAATGTCTTAGTTCAAATACTTTAATCTCTTAATTGATTGTCTTAATGAATACATTTTAAGCCATATAAATCAGTAGTATAGTTAGTGCATGAGTTAGAATGACTGTTCAACAATGAAATCTTTTTGAGAAGTGCAGTGTTTCTATTTTCACAAATAGAAAAAATAATATCTTCAAACAGGATTAAGATTATTTTTTTAAAAAATAGAAGGGAAGAGCTTAACATTTCAAGCACAGTCATTTCTTATTGTACGCTAAAGTATTCTACTGAAAATTCATTCTATGGTCTTAATACAAAATTGGGAGCATGTGAACCATGATTAGATGAAAGTGGAGAAAGGCCATGGGCTGTGGTCAGCATTGTATTAAACCATAGTTTGCTTAGCCATGCTTGATGAATAAGAAGTCATAGCCTGGACTCATACATTGCCCTAAGCCATAAACCTCCATAGTGGCTAGGAAGGCAACCTACTCATGATTTAGCACAGTATATGAACCCAGTACTGATCTGAAGGGGAAGGTGTTCATCTGGATGAATTTCTGGGATTATTATTAAGGGTGCACGTCTGTGGAACAGGTATTCAGAACTAATGTAGTAGTACTGGAGTTCATGACTTGCTGCTACTTTAAGCCATTGTACTCACCCTTCTTCCAAAGCAATGGCTGAAGACTACCTTTGAAATGTGTCAAAATACTGAGCTAGATAACTACTTTAACGTCAGCACTGTACAGCTAAGGGCAATTTAAGCCTGTCTCACTCATGGGCTGGGAACAAAGCAAAGGCAATGCCATGGGGATATGGCAGAAAAAAGAGGTTGGAGGGCATGTTTGTGCTATTGGGGTAAGTACAAGAGGGGAAAGGCCCTGTGTTGAAAAGTGCTACTCTGACTCATGAATGCTTACAATGTTATTAAATATGTGGGTGTAAAAATGAAAGTCCCACTTATGTTTCCGAGATGTCTCAAACAGCACCTGTTCCATGGAGCAACTCCTACCTATCTTCCCATCCATCTCTCACTTCTTCCTAGACTGACAGTATCTGTGGGAGCCGAAATTGCAACATGCATCTGGTTGAACAAGGTGCAAGGGCAGAAGCACATGGAGACAGATCAGGCCGACTGTGACTACAATTTTCCACGTTGATCTGATCTCTGCGGCGGATTGTATGCATATTTCCAGTGCACATTGGAGAAATGTTATGCACAGTCCTGATCTCCTCTCTGCATATGTACACTGTTGCATAACTTTTGCAAGTTTTTCTTTACTGTTGCTCCATGCATGCAAATACAACTATTGCTTCAAAGCCCACTTTTTGTTGCATGAAATACTGCTGCAGACTGGCCTTTTAAATGGCAGGGGAGGAGCCTCTTAACTTTCTAGGTGATTGTCCTAGTTTAAATCATATTCCCACAGAAACTTCCTCCCCCCCCCCACCCCCAACTGGACTTTAAAATATACATTTAGCTAGGTCTTTGGAAGCATTCCATGTTTTCCACTATTAAATGTGCCCATCCTATACTGGCTTTTTAAATATCAAGTAGACATTTATCTACTTATTTACCTACTGATCAACTTCCATAAACCAGTGGACCATTCTTAAACTTCCATATTAAATAATGGACCATTCGGGTTAAAAAAAAAAATCTCAAATGTTACATGTTATATTTTTATTTATGTTGAATTTTATATTCAACATGTTGTTATCTTAAGTTTGAAAATGTGCCCTTTTGGGAGGATTTAGGCAATTTAAAGCAGCTGCTTAAGTGTTATCGCAGCAGGGGTAGCCAGTGGGATGCCAGTGGATCCCATCCCTGATGCCAGGCTTCCTCTCTTAATGTTGTTAAATAGTCTTTTAAGTAAAAATAAATGAGAGATCGGCAAAGCTCAGCCTCTTGCATCACCTTCATTTCTAACAGTGTGTAATGGAATGTGGGAAAGACCTAGGGAGATGGGGTCAAGAGATGCTGCCTAGAGAATGATCAGATAAGAGACAGCATAGCCCACAGCTGGATAGTGGGTGGGGCAAGAGGCTCAGAAGGGTCCCTCCCTCGGCAGCATCTCTTCTTTCCATCTCCCAAGATCTTTCCTACACAATGTCCCTGAGGCTCCAGAAACAATCTTAATAATTAAAAATGATGAAAGCCCGCAATCCAAAGTGCTTTGTTTGGAAATATATGCAACCTATCCAGCAAAAATGAAGACCACTATAAACTGGGGTGGTTCAAAGTATCCTGTATGCTTGCCAGAGGCTTGTTCCAAAAACCACAAAAGGTTTCTGGTTCTTCTCCTCTGTCGTGAAATGGGCAAGAGGGAGTGGGGTGGAGGTGGAGGTGGTGTTTCGCTAGAGGGTCTTCACAACGCTTCTTCAGCACGAGCATGAAGTCATCCAGGTCTTCCAGCTCCAGGGCCTCAGTGCCGTGTAGTTGGTCGAACCAGTCAGCTGCTGTGCCCTTCGGCCATGATCCTACGAATCGCACTTCGGCATGATCCTACGAATCTGTAGCGAACATGTCTTCACACTCCTCCGTGAACATTTCCATGTTGGTTAGGAAATAAGCGAGCTGTTGGGGTTCATCATTGAATTTGATGTGGAACTCGTGTGTACCTCCTGCTTCAATGCAGCTTCACGATTCTCCAGATCCCACAGGACTGGAGCTGCCCACCATAGTATGCACTCCTCCCCACGATACTGAAGGTCACTCCCTTCCTGTCATCATGTCTTCCCACCTTTCTTTTGAAATTGAACTTGAACTTGAAATTGAAATTGAACTTGAACTTGAACTTGAACTTGAACTTGAACTTGAAATTGAAATTGAAATTGAAATTGAAATTGAAATTGAATCCTTGCAATTGCTTTCCCTTTTATGACCCAGTTCTCATGCTGCATTCCTCAGGTTGGTGTTAATTGCAGATAAGGCGATAGCCAAAACAGTTCAGTCCCATCTCTGACATGTCTGCTGGTGCTGTCTCTGTTTCGAAGCAACCCTCAATCCAAGTAGCAAGCAATCCACTCCCCTCCCTCTTGCCCATTTCAGGACAGGGGAGAAGAACCAGAAACCTTTAATGGTTTCTGGGATAAGCCCCTTACAGTGCTAGAAGTAGTAAGCTTTGCCTTTTGTTAAGTGGTGATTTAGCAGCTGTTCTATCTATGTAGATAACCGTTTTGTGAGAGCACTTATTATATGCCCTGAACATTTGAACTGGATCTATTAACCTTAGAAGGTTGTACACCCCAGCCTACAGGATTTCTGGCAGCAGTTTTAAATTGATTTTAAAGCCCAAGACTGTCCCAGCCCTGTCTGTTGGTGAACCTGGGTCATATATGTAACATGTTTTGCATACACTAAGCCACTGGGACATGGCCTTTCTATGATAGTCTGAAGGAAATTTTGAGTATTTAAGTCTCATCCTAGGATTTGTTGAATGTAACTTTCCTAGGGCAGAGGTAGAATAATCAAAGAGGTTCATCCCTGGACAAGGAGATGTCATGTAACAGGAAGCCTGCTATTTTCTTGTACTGGCAAGACCTAGAGAATCAAATATCACTGGAGTTCCCTTTTGGGGGAAAATAGGATCTTAATTATACATTAATATGCACCTATACTAAAAGACAAAACAGTGCACCAACACCAGCATAATTCAATTCTTTCTGCTTTGGTATCATCTAATGATGCAAAGTCTTTATGGAAGTTTCCATGTAGGGTGCCAAGCAACCTTCAGACAGGGAACATCAAATAAATTAAAGAAAGTGACGAAGTGACAAATAAAGAGAGTGACAACCCTTTAACAGGAGGGAAAGCCCTTGAAAGTATCAACCAAGCCTTCCACCTGTTAATTTTCAGCTCTTGTGTCTCAAGATCAGTGGCTTCAAGGCTTTTGTAACTAGAAAGCTGCTGATTTCAATTAGATGGTTCAGTATACTTTTTCCCCAAGGGGACACATTCTTTCCTGATGTACTGTATAATAACATGAGACTAATTCTATGCGTACATATTAATTTATTTGCAAGATGCATAAAATATCCCAAGCAGCATTTCATATCTCTAGATGAAAACCCTTTTTAAAAGAAGCCCAATAAAACTGATTTTTTTAAAGCCAACCAAACAGCACATTATCTGGGCAAATGAGAATCAACATGAAAAGGCTTAGTACTCCAAGCAGCAGAAGAAATTGTATTTACTGCTTGTTTGTGATTAGAAGAGATCAGTGATATCAAAGTGATGGCATTGTGGGCATAATTAACCTTCCCCTGGTCGCAGCAAGTAAAATTAAAATTTGAAAAATATCCTCATTCACTGATCTTAATTTGGGGAAAGGGGCATATACCAGAAGGTGCTTCTCAGTCTAAGACATTAAATGTTTTAAAGGTTAACCCCATTACCGAGAATTGGACTTGGAAACATACTATTGGCTACTGCAAACTGTTTAGTCCCATGGACTGTAATATGATGTTGTTGGCTCACATCTGTTTATAAGCATATGGGTCCATTTGGTTCCTGAATGATCTTCAGGGGCCATCTCTGGCAGAGCTGATTAAAATGAAAGGCTAACTTATGCTTAGAAATTAATTTTTAAAAACCAGCCTAAAATCTCATTTTCATCCCGTAAAAAATGAACATCATATTTCTTTCTATTTCATATATTTCTTAATCTCCATTGAAATCTATGGACTTATTAAAGCAGCTTAAAATGATAAAGGCAACTTAAATGTTTTGGTTTAAATAAGCAACTGAAATATCGTAAAGTACTATTTTAAATGTTGGTAAAAGCAGATTTTCTTGCCCTTTGTCATTAGATGCCTCTTTGGCAAGATTTGTCTAACACAGCCTTTTCCAACACAATGCCTTCCAAATACATTGATATTACAACTCCTGGAATGCTAATTTGGAGCAGGAAGGGAAGGTTCATTGTAAAGACTGGAAAACGTGTACTAATTCTCATACTTTCCCACTGAATTTCCTTATACTGAAAGCCAGGTATTGTGATCAGAATTTTAGCCCATTATTTCACAAGGAAGTGTGGGAAGGTTTTTTTTTTTTAATTATTACTGGAATGTCTGTATTTTATAGGATTTCCTGTTGTTTTCTTATATAAACTAATTCCATGTGTTCATCTTTAATGCCTCTAAATTCCCTTTCCTAAGGAATTTAGCATGGACATTTTTTCTTAAAGACCTAGGGAAACAGGAACCTCACCCTAATCCAAACCACACACACACACATACATATACATATACATATACATACATACACATACACATATATATGGTAATAGAAATATGAATAATAAATAAAATAAATAAATAAATATACAGCATATCCAATTTTATCACATACACACACACACACACACAAACTTTAGGTTGGTTGATCACATATTGGGCGGAGGATAAGAGTGGTGAAATTAATATTTCATTTTCATCTACAGAACTGTACAGCTGTTAATGCTTACAAAAGCTTTTTATTTTAAAGCTTGCAATTCCTGTATTGTGGTGTGCGTGCATTTCCTCTTTTAGAAAAGCAACTTGAAATGACCCCATAACCTCCCACTTCTCTTGCCGTTGCAGACTGTACATGCCACTTGTATGTCCACACTCCAGCAAATGACAACAAACACCTGACCTTTCAAACTCCTCCTACTTCTTCCACCATTACATCATTGTATGTTTATTTATTCACTCACTTTTTAATTTGATTGATTGATTGATTGATTGATTGATTTGATTTGATTTCTAGGCCACCCAACTCGAAACTCTGAGTGGCTTCACAGAATTTAAAAACAAAAAAAACAATACTTTACAAACGACTGCATTCATAAAACAGTAACCATTCCAGGAATAAAGTCATAGCAGACCTTCCCTCCAGATGCCATCTCAAGATCTTATATTTAAATAGAATTTTGTGCAGTTCAGAACCATAAAATTTCAGAAACAAAAGCAACAGAACAGCAGCAGGAAACATTATGATGTTATAAATTCAGAAGATCCTGTATTATATTCATTAATTTGTGACAGGGCAGGGAAGTGTTGTATTAATCTTAAAAGATTTGTGATCACTTAGAAGTGCTGCTGTTGCCTCTTGGGTAGCACAGGACCCCATTGATCACTTGATGTTGGCTAAGATCCATTGCACATTTCCCAAACTTCTGATTCCCCACCACTGTCTGAAAACTCAATAAATTTCTGTGTTGGTCTCAACTATGAGGAGCAGTGTGTAGCCTCTCATTTTCTAAGTCTAGCTGAGCCATAAGGGAAAAAACAATTGTCCATAGTTATAGCATGATGTCTTCAGTGGGGAGTCTTTGCATATAGAATGATGCTTAAAAGTTTGTGAACCCTTTTGAATTTTTTTCTGCATAAGTATGGCCTAAAACATGATCTGTATGTAATTTGGGTCATTTCCCTCAACAAATAAATGAACCAGTATAATGTTTTTGACTCACTTGTTTAATTGGGTTCTCTTTATCTAGTTTTAGGATCTGGGTGGAGAGCAGATCATATTTTAGGTCATATTTATGCAGAAATATTGAAAATTTAAAAGGTTCACAAATTTTTAAGCACTGCTTACATACACACTGAAATAACTCCATCCTGTTTTTCTTTAGTAAAATTCTATTTTTAAAAGAAATAGGAGAACAGAGAACAACTCACCTCTTTTGGGGGAGATGGGCGGTAATTAAATTTGAATAATAAATAAATAAATAAAGAACAAAGGACGAATATTTGTAATTTGATGTTGCATTTTAGGGCAAAGTTGTTGATTGGGATCTAATTCTTGCCCCTTCTTCCCTCCCAAAAAGTAATCTAGGATGGTCAGACAAGATTTTGGTTCTAGTGTTTCATAGTTATAATAAACTTGACCAGATTCATTCATACCTGAATGGAGAGAGCAACTTCCAAAGACAGTAAAGGAGTGGGTGATTATTATCCAATATGAGTCAAGATTGCTACTTTAGAAAAATGTTTCCTGGGTACAGGGTACATATTAAACTTTATTTACTGCTGTTGCATGTATCAGAGGATTAGACCAATTTTATATAAAATGGCAGAAAGAGACCAGAAGATTATGAGAGTAATTAAAAATTATCTTTCCCATTGTCTTATAATTACAAACCTGTGCATTGGAGCATGACACTCAAATATATTATACTAGATTTGCTAACATCTGGCCACTATGCAGTAATTATATTTGGGAATTAAAAAAAAAAAAGCACGAGGCATTCCTACATAGATCCAGTCTCAAATTTACTTTTAAAAGTGACACATTTCTATTCTGAATGTTTCCAAATGTTTTGCTGCTGCAATAGCATAGACTTTAAGTTTTTCTTTTCTGCCTTCAACATACTCGAGCAATAGCAATTACACTTGAGGGTTTATGTGTCTGCCACAATGTTTTCCATGTCGTTTAATGAATAACATCTGTCAGTCTTGGTTTTCTATGGTTCTGTATTTATTTTTTAAGCTCTCACAGCCAGATGGAAAACCAGGAATGGAATTGTTGCCCTTGTTAATGGCTCCAACTACCAAAAAATGAATTGTGTGGATAAATTAGAATTTTTTAAAAAATCTAAATTCCCAGGGGAAAAAATGGGAATATGCAATGGGGGTAGTCATATAGCACAAAGCATTTTATTGTTCCCCCTGTATTGCTGAAAACAGCTCACCGCACTACACACTGTCTGGTGCAAACATAAGCATTGAGAAAGGATATCTGGAGTAAATCGTAATTGAGACAGAAGACTACCCTTCTAGATAAATCATCCATTTATTATCTAAAGTCTCAACTTCTCTTTGCAAAGTTCTCACACTCCTGTTCAGACTGAAACTAGGACTGAAAGTTTGCACTGTATAATGGATATGTGGGATCTATAGCAACATGTTATAGTGAATTCTCATTTAACAGAAATTAGACTCCAGTTACTTAGCTACTTTTCCATCCCCAGGGGATCCCCACTGCAATGCCATACGCAGAGAAACCCACTCCTAACCACAATTTCATCAAAATGACATCTGTTCATTGAGATCCTGACACAAGCAGTACACCTTGGAGCAGGTTGAGGATGAAGTATGTTGGTGTTCTCAACTAATGGTTAGCGGGGCACTTTCCCACTGGGGCGGATGGGATGTGTGAATGACCCCATATGCTCCTTGGTAGGCCAACCCCTCCAAAAGCTGGCATCAACGAGTTAAGCATAATGGTGAGCATTTAAAGGCACTCCTGCCAAAATTCATAGCTCTGATACTTTTTGGGCTCTGAGGCCAATTTTGCAAAAATTAAAAAGTAAAGATCTCCTTGTTGGCTGATGCTGTTACATATTAGATGTTTTCCATTTTCTCCTTTCCTACCAGCAGGAGAGGATCCAAGGCATCGGACTGCCTCAGCCAAAGAAGCAAACTACATTTCCTCTGCCTCCCCTGACAAAAATCAAGGGGCATAATACAAGATCCAGAAAACACCATAAGCGTAAGTTGCTTTTGCTTTAACCTGGTTTTAAAATGATAGTAGAACAATATAAAAGGATGGCTATTTGCTGTCTTTTCATGACACCAAAAGGCAAATATCTGTCCTAATCACCCCACTTTCCTTGTTGTTACGGCCATCTGTGCCCACCAGCAATGTCCACTGATTGAATATATTAAATTGTGTCCATTATAAATCTATATAAAACTGCAAAACCCAAAACATTTATCTGATATATTATTTAAGGGAGATTAATGACATCAGCCAAAAGTGAATTACAGCTTAATGTTAGAAGCTCTCTTCAAACTAATAAAGCATACTACATGTGGGGCAGTGAAACATCCTGCCTTCCTGTGACATAACACCTCTCATGCCAATGAAAGTCAGAGCAGAGACGTTGGCACAGTGCACTCTTTTGATGTACAGTTGTATGTATGTTGGTTGACACACAACCATTAACCCCACACTACAGAGTTTGAGCTTGAGTGAACAAAGCAGTTTGTACAGCTGCATTCACACACCAAAAAAACCCTTTCTAGTACCTGGAGACTATATGGCAGATACCTACTTTTAACTGGCAACAGAAGTCAACTTAGGTATCACTGGGGCTGTTGTCTGCTGCTTACATGATGAGCTTTAGTGTCCTATTTTTAATAACTAAGGCTTCAGTGTTTAGAATAAAGAGATCGTTTTTCTTCCAAGAGAAAAGCTGGTAAAAATGTAACCACATCTTGGGATAGCATTGGCTGTTTGTTGTTCTTCATTTAATGGAAACTGACTTAAGGGCAGACTTACACAAGTGTTTTGTCTTTTCACCATCTTAATGTCTTGTTCATAAGGAAACATGAGTACATGCTTCAAACAGTCCTCCTGGCACTCTTTTCTTTCAAAATTCCATTGCTTTCCCCAGACTGTTTTAATATATTGGGTCATTTGCGTGTTTGTGATACTTCTCACTACCAGTACCATTACCACATGCTTCAAAAATTATAAATTTTGGGGAAAGTTTCAGGCTCTTGTTGCATGGAAGAATGGAGCGAGAGTCCCTGTGTTCCTGGTTGCCTGCAAATGGATCTAGAAGAGCATATGAATGCTTATGGCTGTGCTGAACACCCAAAATCAAGTTGAAAAATTTGGGAACAAAAGGCCAGTTATTAGTGATGCTAGGGCTACTGGGGGAAGTTGTAAAAAAAGCACTGAAAATCTTTTCTGCTAGAGCCCACAGAAGCGTAAACTTCTCTCAAAATAGGCCCAGAATGTTGGTCTTGCCCACTCCATTGAACTAACTTGGCCATTCTCCATGGACCTCCAAGATGATGATGATGATGAGTGGATAATTGATGTGGCAATACCAGGGGATAGTAGAATAGAAGACAAAGAATTGGAGAAGATCACAAAGTATCAAGATCTCAAAATCGACGTTGAATGATTATGGCATAAACCGGCAGTGATGGTCACAGTGGTTATCAGCACACTGGGTGCCACTCCAAAAAACCTTGGACTGCACTTAGAAAATCTGCACATTGACAAAATTTCCATCTGTCAATTACAAAAGGCCACACTGCTTAGATCCGCACATGTTGTTTAGTCACTTCCGACTCTTCGTGACTCCATGGACCAGCCCACGCTAGAGCTTCCTGTCAGTCGTCAACACCCCCAGCTCCCCCAGGGACGAGTCCGTCACCTCTAGAATATCATCCATCCACCTTGCCCTTGGTCGGCCCCTCTTCCTTTTACCCTCCACTCTCCCTAGCATCAGCATCTTCTCCAGGGTGTCCTGTCTTCTCATGATGTGGCCAAAGTATTTCAGTTTTGCCTTTAATATCATTCCCTCAAGTGAGCAGTCTGGCTTTATTTCCTGGAGTATGGACTGGTTTGGTTTTCTTGCAGTCCAAGGCACTCTCAGAATTTTCCTCCAACACCACAGTTCAAAAGCATCGATCTTCCTTCTCTCAGCCTTCCATATGGTCCAGCTCTCGCAGCCATATGTTACTACAGGGAACACCATTGCTTTAACTATGCGGACCTTTGTTGTCCATGTGATGTCTCTGCTCTTAACTATTTTATTGAGATTTGTCATTGCTCTTCTCCCAAGGATTAAGTGTCTTCTGATTTCCTGATTGCAGTCAGCATCTGCAGTAATCTTCGCACCTAGAAATGCAAAGTCATTCACTGCTTCTACATTTTCTCCCTCTATTTGCCAGTTATCAGTCAAGCTGGTTGCCATAATCTTGGTTTTTTTGAGGTTTAGCTGCAAGCCAGCTCTTGCACTTTCTTCTTTCACCTTCATCATAAGGCTCCTCAGTTCCTCTTTGCCTTCAGCCATCAAAGTGGTATCATTTGCATATCTGAGACTGTTAATGTTTCTTCCAGCAATTTTAATTCCAGCCTTGGATTCCTCAAGCCCAGCACGTCGCATGATGTGTTCTACATACAAGTTGAATAGGTAGGGTGAGAGTATACAGCCCTGCCGTACTCCTTTCCCAATCTTAAACCAGTCCGTTGTTCCGTGGTCCGTTCTTACTGTTGCTACTTGGTCGTTGTACAGATTCTTCAGGAGGCATACAAGATGACTTGGTATCCCCATACCACTAAGAACTTGCCACAATTTGTTATGGTCCACACAGTCAAAGGCTTTAGAATAGTCAATAAAACAGAAATAGATGTTTTTCTGAAATTCCCTGGCTTTTTCCATTATCCAGCGGATATTGGCAATTTGGTTCCTAGTTCCTCTGCCTTTTCTAAGCCCAGCTTGTACATCTGGCAATTCTCACTCCATGAATTGCTGAAGTCTCCCTTGCAGGATCTTGAGCATTACCTTACTGGCATGTGAAATGAGTGCCACTGTTCGATAGTTTGAACATTCTTTAGTGTTTCCCTTTTTTGGTATGGGGATATAAGTTGATTTTTTCCAGTCTGATGGCCATTCTTGTGTTTTCCAAATTTGCTGGCATATAGCATGCATTACCTTGACAGCATCATCTTGCAAGATTTTGAACAGTTCAGCTGGGATGCTGTCGTCTCCTGCTGCCTTGTTATTAGCAATGCTTCTTAAGGCCCATTCAACCTCACTCTTCAGGATGTTTGGCTCTAGCTCACTGACCACACCGTCAAAGCTATCCCCAATGTTGTTATCCTTCCTATACAGATCTTCCGTATATTCTTGCCACCTTTTCTTGATCTCTTCTTTTTCTGTTAGGTCCTTGCCATCTTTGTTTTTGATCATACCCATTTTGGCCTGGAATTTACCTCCAATGTTTCTAATTTTCTGGAAGAGGTCTCTTGTCCTTCCTATTCTATTGTCTTCTTACACTTCCACACATTGCTTGTTTAAAAATAATTCCTTATCTCTTCTGGCTAACCTCTGGAATGTTGCATTTAATTGGGCATATCTCCCCCTATCACTGTTGCCTTTTGCTTTCCTTCTTTCTTGGGCTACTTCTAGAGTCTCAACAAACAGCCGTTTTGCCTTCTTGGTTTTCTCTTTCTTTGGGATGTATTTTATTGCCGCCTCCTGAACAATGTTGCGAACTTCTGTCCAGAGTTCTTCCGGGACCCTATCTACTAAGTCCAGTCCCTTAAATCTATTCTTCACCTCCACTGCATATTCCTTAGGAATATTAGTGAGCTCATATCTAGCTGATCTGTGGGTCTTCCCTAATCTCTTTAGTCTGATCCTAAATTGTGCAAGAAGAAGTTCGTGATCGGAACTATAGTCAGCTCCAGATCTTGTTTTTACCGACTGTATAGATGTCCGCCACCTTTGGCTGCAAAGGATGTAGTCAATCTGATTTTGGTGTTGTCCATCTGGGGAAGTCCATGTATAAAGCCGTCTCTTAGGTTGTTGGAAGAGAGTGTTTGTTATGCAGAGTGAGTTGTCTTGGCAAAATTCTATCAGCCTATGTCCTGCTTCGTTTTGTTCTCGCAGGCCATGCTTACCTGTAATTCCAGGTGTCATTTGACTGCCCACCTTAGCATTCCAGTCTCCTGTGATGGAAATAACATCTCTTTTAGGTGTGTTGTCCAGTAGATGCTGCAGATCCTCATAGAACTGCTCTACTTCAGCTTCTTCAGCATCTGTGGTTGGGGCATATATTTGGATCACTGTGATGTTAGATGGCTTGCCCTGAATTCGAATTGAGATCATTCTATCCTTTTTTGGATTGTATCCAAGCACTGCTTTAGCCACTTGACTATTAATTATGAAGGCTACTCCATTTCTTCTGTGGTCCTCTTGTCCACAGTAGTAGATCTGGTGGTCATTTGATGTGAAGTGGCCTATTCCAGTCCATTTCAGTTCACTGACGCCCAGAATGTCTATCTTTAATCTTGACATCTCACCAATAACCACAATATCCAATTTGCCCTGGCTCATAGATCTTACATTCCAGGTTCCAATGGTGTGTTGATCCTTAGAACATCGGATTTGCCATTCACCACCAGCACCGTCGGCCGCTAGCCGTCCTTTCGGCTTTGAGCTAGCTGCATCATCACGTCTGGGGCTAGTTGAACTCATCCTCTGTTCCTCCCCAGTAGCATTTTGACCATCTTCTGACCTGGGGGTCTCATCTTCCAATGGTATACTGACATATCTCTGGTTGTACTGATCCATTTAGTTTTCATGGCAAGAATACTGGGGTGGGTTGCCATTACCTTCCCCAGGGATCGCATTTAGTCTGACCTCTCTGTCGTGACCTTCCCATCTTGGGTGGCCTTCATGGTTTAGCTCATGTCATCATTGAGGTGCTCAAGCTCCAGCACCATGACAAGGTAACGATCCTTTGCTGAAGAGATCCGCACATATACTATGCTAATACGTTACGGCATCCTACATTCTTGGGCAGAACTCTGTGCAAATGAAGACCAACGCTAGCTAGAGAACTGACAGCTGTGATTTCACGTTGTTGTATATAATAATAATAATAATAATAATAATAATAATAATAAAGACTCCAGAGTGCAAAAAAGTTGTCTTTACACTAAAGTATTAACTGTAATACCTTACAGTACAGAAATCAACTTCAGAATAATTTTGCAGTATCTTATAGCCTATGCTTTGCTTTGCAGTATCTTACAGCCTAAGCTTTGCAAATTGGATGAAATATAGCTTTCAAGCTTCCTTTTAATTATTCAAAGATGGACATTTATAAAGCATTAATGAAGTTTCTCACACAGCCCTTTGTTGTTGTTTATTCGTTCAGTTGCTTCTGACTCTTCGTGACTTCATGGACCAGCCCACACCAGAGCTTCCTGTCGGCCGTCAACACCCCCAGCTCCCCCAGGGACAAGTCCGTCACCTCTAGAATCTCATCCATCCACCTTGTCCTTGGTCGGCCCCTCTTCCTTTTGCCTTCCACTCTCCCTAGCATCAGCATCATCTCCAGGGTGTCCTGTCTTCTCATTATGTGGCCAAAGTATTTCAGTTTTGCCTTTAATATCATTCCCTCAAGTGAGCAGTCTGCTTTATTTCCTGGAGTATGGACTGGTTTGATCTTCTTACAGTCCAAGGCACTCTCAGAAGTTTCCTCCAACACCACACAGCCCTAATGGTATGGAATTGGGCTTCAGGCTTAACGCTGTGGACAAGTTGCTGTAGACCTCACTACCTATAGTGAAGTGGGCTCCCATCTTCTGATGTGCTGATGGGCACATTGGAATTTGAGAGCAGGGAGCCCAGTTGGTGCCAACAAAGACCTGTGCAGAAAAATAGATGGCCACAAGTCTTACATTACCTAAGCCTGAAGTAACCTGATTACTAGCTGTTTAAACATAAACAATTATTCAATTAAGATCTCTTCTGTCCTCATTGAAGTCATCTCCTAGACAGCTGCTTCTGTCATCCCACCCTTTTCCACTGGGCATATTTATCTTCAAGCTGTAAAAGAGACGTCTCCCCTCATGTAATCAGTCATCAATTTCTTCACAATAAATTGTTTTATAGGCAGTTTTCCAAATGAGACAATAAAGAAAACACACCCCACAGTGGCTTAAGGTGTATGCATTTAAGAACTGGTGGAATCCTGTGTATTTTTATTTCTGCAGCCATACCCAAAAGGGCAACATGGGATTCAAATAGGTTATTATCTCATTATATCCTCACTGCAATTCTGAAATAACCTCAACAAATAAATACTACCAAGCAAGGCTATTTTCAAATCCACTGCCCTAGAAACTGTTCTAAACTGGCTTTCAGGGGAGGATTTCATCCTCAGTTACATCTATGGATATTTAAAGACCTATTTAAGCAGGTCTTTTGGTTTTATTAACCCAAACACTGAAATGTTATAGCTGCTATATCTACTAACAGGGAATGATAATGATAAACACAACTAATAAGAGCATAGAATAAAAATTGTACTAATTTTGAGAACTAAGTTTGAGAACTAAGTTGTGAGGAGTTTCAGACAAAAGGAACAAAAAAATGCTTCATGCTACTTACAGATGAAGAGTCATCCTCTGAAGTTAATGGAAAACATTTCTGAAGAAACAAATAGAGATATATTGGCAAAGCCATATGGCAATTATTTAAACCCCAAGATTAGTGAAGTATGTTATGAGCTTTTGGTAACCAGGAGATAAATGTTTCCTCAAGAAACCAGAAATCAGGACAAATAGTCATATGGTGGAAAGGCCAATTATATCTGGAGGATGCCACACTTGAGAAGATTGCCCTATGTCACAGAAGATGCTGAAATATACAGTAGGTCACAAAATAAAATAATTTGAAGTGGTAAAGCTTCTCAGCTCAGCTCAGGAAGAATTAAACAAATGAAAATTTCTCCTTCTCCAGACCATCAGTTGCAAGAGGAGCCTTATTAAGAAACAGGTAAGACCCAAGACAGCATCTCTGATGGACACCCCCAATAATATTCTCCTTCTCCTTCTCCTCCTTCTCCCCCTCTCCTGCTCCCACTCCCACTCCTTCCTGCAGGTAGGGCCCAGGAAAAAGGAGCATGTGAGGAAGCCCAAAATTCTGAAATAATCCATGAGAGACTGAATATGAAATAATTAATTGGATTGCCTTAAATGATCTTTTGAGGGCCAGACTGGTGTAGCAGTTAGGGCATCAGGCTAGAAACCAGGAGACCGTGAGTTCTAGTTCCACCTTAGGCACAAAGCCAGCTGGGTGACCTTGGGCCAGTCACTTTCTCTCAGCCCTAGGAAGGAAACAATGGCAAACCAACAATGGCAAACTTCTTTTCTGAAAAACCTTGCCAAGAAAACTGCAAGGACTTCGACACAGTTGAACGGATTTTAAAAAAGGATTTTTCACCAATTTTTAATACTACTGAATTTGCCCTTTTGTCTACCCCTGTTCTAAGTCAAGGTCCCTTGTGAGAAAAGGGAGATCCCTTGAGTTGGCTCAACTGCTGAAAACTACATGAATATGCACATAGAGCTTTCTTGGTTAAAGTAAAAAGGTAGCATAGAGGATATAAGGAATGGCCTTGAAGGACAGGAGCAAGATCCGCTACCAAGGCAATGATAAGACAAGCAGATCTTGAGTCCTTTCCAAGAAACTAATTTGAGAAAATGTCTCAGGCTCCTAAAATGGGGGGGGGGGGCATTCAGAATTGCAAGATTCTGTTACTACAGCTGTTCAAATAAAAGTAGTTCTAGACCTATACGGCATGGTTTTCTTTATCCAGTCTACCTTATAGGGATGACAGGTAGCTTGCTATGGTCTTCTTCTGGGATGTTTTCTTGACTTCCCAGACTAGCACACAGCTCTGAGCTTTTCTGGTGGCATTGTGTAGGTCAACTAGGTGCTTTGGGAGAAACACCCAAGATAAGATTATACGCTATTGCAATAACAAGCCCCTTGACCTTGAAATTATGGAAACAGCCTGTTCTGGATAAGGATATGAAGAAACATATAGTTTAGAGATTTTCCATAATTCAAGATTACTTCAGTGGAAAGGAGGGACTATGTCCAGATTTGGGTGTTCCCAGCTTCAATTTTTCCTAAATTCTATATCTAGCTTAAGTGATTCATGCCTTAATAACTCTATCACTGGATTATTGCAATGTTCTCTCTCGAAGGTTATCACCAAAGACAAGAAAAAAGTGGCCGCTGATTTAGAACATTACTGTCAGACTGTTAAATGGAGTGGCTCAATAGACAATGTACCACCAATCCTTAAGACGTTGCTTTGTTTTTATTTGTTCATTAGATTTATTGTCCATCACAATCCTAAGACTCTGTTGTACTAACTGTCTGGGAGCTATTATATCCAATTCAATGTACTGACCTGAGTCTACAAAGCCCCAAAGAGCTTACGACCTACTGAAAAGATTCTCTCTCCAATACCTATGGGTATTCTCAGCAGCGTGGTGATTTAAGCTACAGCCTTCTCAGCAGTGGGACCCCAATAAGGAATTCTGTCCTTGAGAAAGGGCATTCAGTTCCTATCCTGACTGACTTCAGACAACAGCTGAAGGCCTGTTCATTCAGGCATTGCATGATAAGAACCTCCCCAGCAGCAGATACCCTTCAAATTACTGACCAAGTTGAGTAATAGTTTTCATCCTTGCTGTACAACTAAACATTGCCCTTTTATTGTTTTTAAGTTTTTGTTGGGTTGTCTATTTACAGTATTATAGCTTTGTTTCTTCTAATTGCCATTATGGGCTCCTGTGGAAGAACGGGTGGTATATAAATTAAATAAATAATTGCAAAAACAATAGCTGTCCTGTGTCATCATTAGTTTCCATTACAGAAACACAAGACAGTGAACTGAACATGAGATACTATCCCTTCCTCCTCCCACCTTTCCTTCCTCATATACGAGGAAAGGAAACTACGAACACATTGGTTTGACATGTGGTTTCATATCTTGCATCTGGTAAGCGTAAAAAGAAGTGTTAAAACTCCTCACTCCTCACCACATGAAGGAGGACGGAACAGTAGAGGAAATGTATTATCCTTAGGCATCGCCACATTGCCCTTCCATAAACCATGAAGTCATTGGAATAAAGACAGTTTGCCTGGAAGATTAAAGCCAAATTATTAAGATAGAAATGCAGAGGCAGAAACTAAACCTACTGCGACTGTAACAATGCTTACCTTCTTTTTTCCTTTTATTCTAATGTTATAAATCTTGATACATCATATTATTTCAATGCAGATTTCAATGCACTAAAGTTTATATCATGTGATTACAAAATTATTAACATTCTATTATGGAGAAAGCTTAAAGTGCTGAAATAAAAAGAAAAGTAAAAATTCTATCAGTTTTAATTGCAATTTAGGATGTCAGTATTGCAAGCATTAGATTATTTAATTTTTCATCCGAAGTTGAGTATAACATTAAAAAGAAAAGAAAAGAACCACTGCAGTTCACATCAAAGTATTGGTTATATGATAATGGTTTCAGTCTTGGACATATTACTTAATATTAAGATTGCCATTCTATTATTGCTTACTCTGTGTATTTGTGTGTGTATGTTTGTGTGTGTGAACAAGAGGAAATAACTGGTGAAGCAAATTTAACAAAAGTTAAAATACTTAAAAAGAAGGGGAAAAACATAAAAAGGAAATAACAACAACAACAACAACAATAACACCCCTATTGATTTCTGACAATGTCAGAAATCTGAGCCCAGGCAAAAAATACTGTCACAAATCTAATATGACTGGGAATTTGATGAGTGCTTTTTCCACTGGCTCCAGTCATAAAACCATATCTATAATCACATTTGTAATGTGGGTAGCCTATGACTCCTTTTGAACTGTGCGGATAGCATTCAGAGCTTTGCAGTCGTGCAGTGGGAGAAGCAGCTTTCTGCAAGGTTGATAAAAAGGGACCCATTGAGAACACAGACTTATTTATGACTCTTTTGGTCTTCAGATGTATTACTGTGACCTTGGGGGAGCATAAGGTTTATTACTGTAGTTTTTCAGGTGAATTATTACTCTCTCTTTGGAAACAGAGAAATTTATTACTGAGTCTTCTGGAGTATGGGAAGTTGATAAAAAGACAGCGAGTTGGATTTGAAAAGAAATACAGTACAATAACCACAAATCTGCGTTCAGGGGTTGGTTTTAGTGGTGGTTCATAGAGGGACTTTGAAACTGTAGACAGGTTTTATTTTTTGTAAATTAGCCTGTTGGTCTGTAATGGTGGAAACATGGAATACAAAAGGAAGGTAATGTAGGTAGACAGATCAATAGGAGAATCTGGAGCTCAGTGCAGATCTCCAACAAATCTATTCAATTAGGACTCATTTACAAAAACAATCTTTCCCAGAGAATGTTTGGGAATTGCAGCTTCCAGAATTAGCACTGCATGGAGATTGGCAGGCTGAAGAAGGGTGATCAAGAGAAAAGAAAAATCAGCTATAGCTGTGTCTTTAACCACAAATGGTGGAAGACATTCTGAAAGAAATTCAAATGAATGTATGATTTGTTTTTAATAGCAGGAATTTCAGCCCTGAAGACTGCAGTAATGTCAGATAAGTGTTCCTAAGCTTTTAAACCTACCCAACTCCAAAATAGTATATCTATTAAAAAATAAACACTGTACTGCTATAAAGCAGTGGCAGAAACAGACTGCATGGCTTTCAAGCAGTTTATTCAGTTGCAAAGACATTTTCTTTAGTTCATACAAGGGGCAAAAATGTGTGCTTTTTATATTCCTTATTCCTAGGACACTTCTAAGTCTGAAGCATTTGGACAGGGCCCTAGATTGTCTTAGGAAAGTTTCAAGGTTAAAAATTAATGCCAGTTGACACTTAAGGCATATGGGCCAAAAGGAATCACACGGTCTGCAAATGGGCATTCTGAGGAGGGCCAGGTAATGTCACATATTGTATACTATTTACATCATGACATGGCTGATGTAAATTACATCATTTGCAACAGTTGCATGATGGTGTCATGGAAAGAGTGGCATCATCATGGCTTCTACCAGATGCCTATTGGTCTGTACTACTTATATGCAATCAAATTACAACACACCAATTATAGTTATAGGACAACCAGAGAGCTGCCAGCTTATAAATGAGATAAAGATCCATCTCTGGATCAAAATTATTCTCCTCTCCCTGGATGTTTCTTCATCATGGTGGGTGAAGACTCAGTATTTTTTTCCTTTTTGGTAGGAAAACAACTAGAAGGAATACGATTTTGTTATAAAGGATATAGAATCAATTGAAAAAGCAATTAACTATATTCATTTTGACCTATTTGGGGCAATTAGGCCCTACCATCACCATCTCTAGGTTCTTTGGCCTTAACACAAAGAACAAAAAAAAATCTAAAGATCTTCACATTCATGCCAGGTGGGCTGGCAACAATCTGTACCTCTCAAACATCAAGCTGGCTGCAATACTACATGTTCCTGCTTGAAGCAATAGCCTAGTGAAACGGTCCCTACACATTCACCACAAAAGTCCTACTCAATAAGTTCCCACACTTGACCTTAACCAGCAACTGCAAAATAATTTGCTTAAAAATAGGGGAATTCACAACATGATTCATGAGAAAGGCAAGATATATGTGGAGAGTTTCAGTAAATCAACCTTGCCCAAGAATTTTGGGAGCAGTAATCTTCACAGTTTTGAAGAGCACCAGATTCTACAAGCTGCTGTTTGGTGCTCACACCTCACTCAGACTCTTTAGTCTGTCCTGTCCCACAAATTAGCCCATGCATAGTATGATTGTGATCAATCCCCATCATAGGTACTTAAATCCTAAAATCATCTGGCACTTAGTCAAAAATAGAAGCAACCTGATCTGGTGAGATCCCAGACTGCTCTCCTTGTGCTAGACATCCAAGGATCATTATTTTCAAGATGTAATTGTAGGATGAATAGTTGTCTGTGTCAGCTAAGCTGCAACTGTCTTTTACCTCTTTGTTCTGTATATTTTCTATCCATTATTTTGTCTTCTCAACTCATTTGTGCTACAGGACCTTAATCTGCATTCCTAACATATTGGTAGGTCAGATTGAACTTGTTAGAAAAAAATAAACTTATTTTGGACTATAAGAAAATATTTGAGAATGATTTGAGTTAAATGCTGCCCAAATGGTCAGATTTCAGATCTATATTCTTACAGGATCAGAATACAGGCACATAGCAATTTGAAGAAAATTAAGGCACCCACCAAATGTGATGGTGGACAAAATTGAAAACAGACACCCCAAATTCAATGGGCTCACTGACTACCCAGGCTGATAAGTTTGAGTACAGAATTCAGTCAGATCAGATATCTAAATATCTGTTTCCAAGCCCTTTTAAAAGGTCAGACAGTTTCTAGAAGGAGGCAATTTCAGAAGATTGCAGGGTTGGGAAAAACCCATCTCCATGCTCATTGCTTACATCACCCACCCCAACTTGTGCAGAACACGTTGTATTTGTCCATATACAAAGCAAACTGCCAATATGACAGAAAAGACAGAAGTTTTAGAGAGAAACCGCAAGCACGATGACAAGGTAAGAAAGCTGAAGGCAAACTGATGGGCATGCAGCAAAAGTAAACATCAGCATGCAAACTGAATCATCATTTTCCAGATTATCACACTGAAATGTGCAGGAATGGAGAAAGAGAAGAGGAGGAGGAGGAGGAATCCCATGGAAAAAACTTGCTCCGAATAAATAGTTTTTACACAAGGACATTTATTCTGCCAAATAAAATGCTTTTGTATGAGGTAATGCCCTTTATACATAGGAGAACAAGAATCTAAGTCTTTTCGCATCCAGATGCAGACAAAGCACATACTTTTTGAACTCTTTCCCTCCCAGGCCTCTTTCGGCAACCTTTGTCCAGAAACTTTGCTATGCGTTCCCAGTCAGGGACATATTTGAATATGCCAAATTCACGCCATGTAACAGCAGCCTGAAGGCATCAGGCAGAGTTCTTACACTTACGCTCTGCCTCGCTTCAGGGCTGGCAATGATGCTGTCTCACTTAGCACCAAGCTGTTCCTTATTTGGAAGGTAGATTTAATCATCCAGTAGCCACTCCTACTTCCTGTCTTCCCTGGAAAACAGAAACAACACCTAAACCTGTTTTGCATCTTGAGTGCATGCAACCCTCTGGCTTTTAAGGAACATCATTTCAACACAAGGTCTTGAATGACATTACCTACAAAGAAGCACAAAATCACATGAGGAACGGATGAGGTTTAATTCAGACACAGATGTTAAAAATGATCATTGGCTTTTTTCCTTCTATCAAACTCATAGGAGAAGCAAAACAAAAGATGCATATGTGAAACACCCCTTCAAAGCATTGCACAACCCTACAAAATGTTCATTTCTACTTGGGTTGTGTTCCATATCATGGGGAAACTAGATTCCAAGGCAGATGGGAATAATTTGGGACAAATGATCATTTACACAAGGCATGGTTCTAAACTGCCATGTTCCTGCTTGCTGTTTGGGAAAATAGGGCACATATTATGCTATGTCAGCTGCATAGGATATTGTTATATCAGTATTTTTTTTCTGACTGCGAAGAAGATAGAAGGGAATTATGAATGAAAAAACAATTCTATTGTTGGAAGGAAATCTTACCAGGGTCCATTCCAAACCAGGAATGAAGATACGCAGGCAGTTGCTTGAACGGAGGTGATTGCTTTATTGTCTGAGAGCATGAAATACAGAAAAATCAGCTGTCAGATGTAGCCACACTTGTGTTTCCCCACCAGCCCTTTATTTATATATATATATAAGACACGGGTCTTATTGTTAGTGAAAAGAGCACGAAAGACAATGTTTTTATTTATTATTTTTATTTTCTATCCTGCATTTATTATTATTTTTATAAACAACTCAAGGTGGTGAACATACCTAACACTCCTTCCTCCTCCTATTTTCCCCACAACAACCACCCTGTGAGGTGAGTTGGGCTGAGGTCGCCCAGCTGGCTTTCATGCCTAAGGCAGGACTAGAACTCTCATACCACGCCTGATTGGCTCTTGGGCTGAGAGGGAGTGACTGGCCTAAGGTCACCCAACTGGCTTTCTAAGGCAGGACTAGAACTCTCAGTCTCCTGGTTTCTAGCCCGTCGCCTTAACCATTAGACCAAACTGGCATCCAAACTGTATGTTTAGTCGGACCGTGCTTAGTTGGTTTCCTAGAAAGGGGGCACTCTCTAAGAAGTATGAGAGAGTGTAATTGACTAAAGGTCAGAGGCAATTCTGGGGTTGCACCCCCTGTTGTTTAACGGTTTCTTGTTCTTTAGTCAGTTAAGCTCTCTGCAGGGCTGTGGCTTTCAGCTGTTGGGTTTAGAGTATTGTCATTCTGAAGGGAAGTCTCCTTTCCTTTACTTATTGCCTCTCCACCTTTCTCCTCTCAGTTTTCTGACCTGATTGGCTTGCAGGGAATCTGACCAGGTTATCTTGATCAGGTTATTGGGAGGTTCCTGTATGGCTCATGTTGGTATCCCCCTATTATTCTATTTTGATCCTTTTATGTTTAAGTCATTTCCCTTCTATTTTTAATCTTAGTCTTTTTGTCCTGGAGTTTCCAACTTACCCGATTTTGGGGAAATGTTTTCGGCAGGAAGCGTCTATCAGGAGAAGACGCAGTTCAAAAATGGTGGTTTGCTAGAAAAGCAGGGCAGGAGTTTTGCCTCGAACTATGTATCCTTAGAACCAAACAGGGAGTGACTAACTAAAGGGCAGAAGCCTATGCTTTTGTTAAGGTAAAGGTAAAGGTAAAGGTTTCCCTTGACGTTAAGCCCAGTCGTGTCCGATTCTAGGGGGCGGCACTCATCTCCGTTTCAAAGCCGAAGAGCCGGCGTTTGTCCGTAGACACTTCCGTGGTCATGTGGCCAGCATGACTAAACGGAAAGCCATTACCTGCCCACCGAAGCGGTACCTATTAATCTACTCACATTTGCATGTTTTTGAACTGCTAGGTTGGCAGGAGCTGGGACTAGCAACAGGAGCTCACCCTGTCACTCAGATTCGAACCGCTGACCTTCCGATCGGCAAGCTCAGCAGCTCAGCAGTTTAACCCGCAGCGCCATCGCATCCCTTATGCTTTTGTTAGTCCAGTGTAAACAGATTCGCAAGTCAGTAAAGTCTGTATCATCTTTTTGCTTTTTCCTGCCAAATTCAGTTCCCATAAACAAAAGACTGGAATGCAGAAAGTTAGAGATTATTACATCTTAATTCTCTCCTTAATAAGAGATGATGAAATGATAACATTTTGCAGAATAGAGGATAATAATGGAAACCAGCAAGAGTTCCTGAAAAGTTGGTCCAACATAATTTCTCATGTGCTAGTTCTGTAGGAACTGTTATGACTGCCTATTCAAATCAATAACCAGACTCACATAGAGGTCTATGGAAATCTAATTTAATGATGAATAGTATGCAGAAACACAGCCAAAGCTGAGAATACCAAAAGCGCGGGATTTCTCCCAATTAAACCACAGGCAATCCCAGACCCCTCCCCCCATTGTCAGTGCAACTCCATTCCTCTGCAGGTGTTCAAATGGTTGCTGGCAATCTCTGGGTAATGATCTTGGCCAGTCAAGATAGCCCAGACATAAATTCCTTTGCACTCACGTCATCCATCTCTCTGCCTGGTATGAACTAATAGCAGCCCTCTCCTGTTCAGCAACACGTGTCAGGACCAACATGGCATGGAGACTTGTTACAATGTTTCAAGAATGTTGGAACAGGAACTGTGACAGGAACATTGTCATTTTGGCTAAAAGCATTTTTTTTCCTCTACAGATAGTCCTTGTTTAATGACTGCTCATTCAGAGACCATTCAAAATTACAATTACTTACAACCAGTCCTTGTAGTTACGGCTATTGCGGCGTCCCTGTGGTCAAGTGATTGTGATTCAGGCGCTCAACAACTGGCTTGCAATTATGACGTTGCAGCGTCCCGCTGTTACATGATCTCCATTTGCAACCTTCACTGCCAGCTTCCAACAATCAACGGGGAAGCTGGCAGGTCACAAATGGAGATCACGTGACACCATGCCTAACAATCATGTGGGGTTTGCTTAATGATGGCAACCGGAGCTGCTGCAACTACCATCATAAGTCAGCACAGTCACATGACATTGAGCTTTATAGCCACATTGCTTAGTGACAGAGTTGCCTGTCCCAATTACTGTCTTTATGAGAGGACTACCTGTGATAATATTTTTATGCACAGAATATGGTTAAACACCTTAGCCCTTCTTTGAGGTGTGGAGTTGAATTTGCAAGAGTTGGCACAAAAAGTTTAAGATATGTATTTATATTAACAAAAGTTTAAGATACAAATTTATAAGACACGTATAAAAGCTTAGGAACAAAGATTGATTGATTGATTACACTTTATTGATTAGTCTATTTGACCATATCAAAACATCAACTGCAGTAAAATACAATAAGACAAAATGAGGTAAGCTACAATATAATGGGATAAAATAGGCTGCTTAGGAACAAAGACTTTGAGTAGCATATAACAGCAAAAACAAAACAACAAAAAAATAACACAACAGTAAACTCACAGATTAAATACCCAAGATAGATACTCCCAGTCAGACCGATTCGGGGACAAAGCTTCACTGAAACAATACAGATGTAACTTATTGTGCTAATTACAAGTAGCAATTTTGTAACTCAGCTTTTCAGATGGTGCATGTTTCCAATGAAAACTGTAAATGGAAAAGGAACTGTTGTTTCTGTGTTTGTTTATCTAACTTTTGCCTAAAACCTTAAATACAAAACCTTTTTTCAAGCTGAGTGCTGCATTTTGGCACAAGGCAAGTGAGGCCAAGGCAAAGAAATGGTTGAACCACAGTGAAAACAAATGTCATTTAAATTAACTGTAATTGAATTTGCTCTCCCCTCTTTTGAGGGAGATGGGCGGCAGCAAAATTTGAATAATAAATAAATAAATAATATAATATAATACAAAGTATAATTAAACCGATTCTTTCCCATGTATTTAAGACCTTATTTCTTTTATCGTGTTAAAAATAGCAATTTAGGGGCAACTTTTGGAATGATCCCAAGGCTTTTGAAACCTTGGCTGAACCTTGGTTGGTGTACCCTTGCTTTAGAAATATCAGCAACCTTGGATGTGTTAGACAAGTACTTTTGGAAACTGTGAGCTCAGATCCACTAATGCTTCCATCAATTCTCTTGCTATGGATATGAACCTATGTAGTCAATGACTTGCAGCTGCTGTGAATGTAAGAGCTATTACCTTCTCATCTTTGTCTTATCCAGACTCCTTCTCTGTAGATGCTCGTATCATGAAAAGAGACCAAACCCTCCTGCAGAGCAAGATGGATCTTCTCCAGTTCTCCACTAAAACCTCACAAATAAAAGTAAAATATGGTCACCCTTTTCACCCAGAGGAGATGATGTCATCTGTGCCTGATGTCATTGCTCTTTGTTTGAATTTTCCTTCAAAACCTGTGTGGCCTCTCTCTTACAGATGCAGTCCAGATGTATTGAGAAAGCAGGCCCAGTTGCTCATACCAACCAACAAAAATTCATTCATTTTATTTATATCTTAATGGTAATTTAGATGGCTATGTTTTTAGTGTTATTTTATTGTAAACCGCCCAGAGTCCCCCATTGGGGGAGATGGGCAGTGACATATATTTAATAAATAAATAAATAAAGATGTACAATCTTAAACATGCACCATACCACCACCATCAGCAGCAATTAAACTGCATTCTGGAATAGTGCAGTTTGATATCATTTGACCATTTGATGTAATGCAGTGTCTAGAAAAGATAGCATTCCCATGCATACAGTCAATCTTATCACAGTAATTAATCACCCAGGTATTTTAATGCATGCTGATACTGAAAATGTTCCTATATGAAGAATAGTGTAATCAAACTTTAAAGGGCCCTTGTTTGTTTTAAACTAATGGGTACATTTGGAAGGTTGACAGATTCTCATGGCTGTCTTCATAAAATGGTTACATCAAGGAGCTTTGCCTGCTAGTAAAACACTGAAGCAGCAATCTATCATGTTTTCTTTTCTAAGAATGCCTATGGGATTTATGTGGGGCTCAGTTATTCTGTAAATAAAAATGATGGAGGCTGATGCTTCTCTTTGCAGTATGTCAGCTTCCCATTTAATTTTTTCTATATCAAAGAAATAAGAATAACGTCAGTATGGTGGGGATCCTGATGGGCATAAAGGCAGATGTCCATGAGCACCACTCTGGAGAACCCATAATTAATGCAACACTGGATACCCAGGAAAAATGGATGCCCACTCTTTCTTTCACCTGTTAAATAGAAAATGGAGTATGATTGCTGCAGAAAAGGATGACAGAGAGGTATATGTTTCCAGAGAGAAAAGGTTGGTTGCAAAGAAAGTAGTGAAAGAGAACAAGGATTTTTTTTTTTTTTTAAAAAGAGGAACAGAAAAGCAATTTTGATGGAAATTAAAATTATTTTGGAAGGGTTTGGAAAGAACTCAACAAGCAACCTTCAGCAGCATGAATGAAATTAAAAACAAAAGTGATGAAAAGGTTTGGGATGGAAATAAAATGAGGAAATACTGGAAGGTATTTGGAGATTTGTGTCAGTCCTTCAAAGTAGACCAGACTAGAATGCCAGAGTTATGAATGCTATGTCGTTGTTTATTCGTTCAGTCGCTTCCGACTCTTCGTGACTTCATGGACCAGCCCACACCAGAGCTTCCTGTCAGTCGTCAACACCCCCAGCTCCCCCAGGGATGAGTCCATCACCTCTAGAATATCATCCATCCACCTTGCCCTTGGTCGGCCCCTCTTCCTTTTGCCTTCCACTCTCCCTAGCATCAGCATCTTCTCCAGGGTGTCCTGTCTTCTCATTATGTGGCCAAAGTACTTCGGTTTTGCCTTTAATATTGTTCCCTCAAGTGAGCAGTCTGGCTTTATTTCCTGGAGGATGGACTGGTTGGATCTTCTTGCAGTCCAAGGCACTCTCAGAATTCTCCTCCAACACCACAGTTCAAAAGCCTCTATCTTCCTTCTCTCAGCCTTCCTTATGGTCCAGCTCTCGCAGCCATATGTCACTACGGGGAACACCATTGCTTTAACTATGTGGACCTTTGTTGTCAGTGTGATGTCTCTGTTCTTGACTATTTTATCGAGATTGGTCATTGCTCTTCTCCCAAGGATTAAGCGTCTTCTGATTTCCTGACAGCAGTCAGATTCTGCAGTAATCTTCGCACCTAGAAATACAAAGTCTTTCACTGCTTCTACATTTTCTCCCTCTATTTGCCAGTTATCAATCAAGCTGGTTGCCATAATCTTGGTTTTTTTGAGGTTTAGCTGCAAGCCAGCTTTTGCACTTTCTTCTTTCACCTTCATCATAAGGCTCCTCAGTTCCTCTTCGCTTTCAGCCATCAAAGTGGTATCATTTGCATATCTGAGATTGTTAATGTTTCTTCCAGAGATTTTAACTCCAGCCTTGGATTCCTCAAGCCCAGCATGTCGCATGATGTGTTCTGCGTACAAGTTGAATAGGTAGGGTGAGAGTATACAGCCCTGCCGTACTCCTTTCCCAATCTTAAACCAGTCCATTGTTCCGTGGTCTGTTCTTACTGTTGCTACTTGGTCGTTATACAGATTCTTCAGGAGGCAGACAAGATGACTTGGTATCCCCATACCACTAAGAACTTGCCACAATTTGTTCTGGTCCACACAGTCAAAGGCTTTAGAATAGTCAATAAAACAGAAATAGATGTTTTTCTGAAACTCCCTGGCTTTTTCCATTATCCAGTGGATACTGGCAATTTGGTCCCTAGTATCTCTGCCTTTTCTAAACCCAGCTTGTACATCTGGCAATTCTCGCTCCATGAATTGCTGAAGTCTACCTTGCAGGATCTTGAGCATTGCCTTACTGGCATGTGAAATGAGTGCCACTGTTCGATAGTTTGAACATTCTTTAGTGTTTCCCTTTTTTGGTATGGGGATATAAGTTGATTTTTTCCAGTCTGATGGCCATTCTTGTGTTTTCCAAATTTGCTGGCATATAGCATGCATTACCTTGACAGCATCATCTTGCAAGATTTTGAACAGTTCAGCTGGGATGCTGTTGTCTCCTGCTGCCTTGTTATTAGCAATGCTTCTTAAGGCCCATTCAACCTCACTCTTCAGGATGTCTGGCTCTAACTCACTGACCACACTGTCAAAGCTATCCCCATATTATTATCCTTCCTATAGAGATCTTCCGTATATTCTTGCCACCTTTTCTTGATCTCTTCTTCTTCTGTTATGTCTTTGCTATCTTTGTTTTTGATCATACCCATTTTGGCCTGGAATTTACCTCCAATGTTTCTAATTTTCTGGAAGAGGTCTCTTGTCCTTCCTATTCTATTGTCTTCTTACACTTCCACGCATTGCTTGTTTAAAAATAATTCCTTATCTCTTCTGGCTAACCTCTGGAATGTTGCATTTAATTGGGCATATCTCCCCCTATCACTGTTGCCTTTTGCTTTCCTGCTTTCTTGGGCTACTTCTAGTGTCTCAGCAGACAGCCATTTTGCCTTCTTGGTTTTCTTTTTCTTCGGGATGTATTTTGTTGCTGCCTCTTGAACAATGTTGCGAACCTCTGTCCATAGTTCTTCTGGGACCCTATCTACTAAGTTCAGTCCCTTAAATCTATTCTTCACCTCCACTGCATATTCCTTAGGAATATTAGTGAGCTCATATCTAGCTGATCTGTGAGTCTTCCCTAATCTCTTTAGTCTGATCCTAAATTGTGCAATAAGAAGTTCGTGATCAGAACTATAGTCAGCTCCAGGTCTTGTTTCTACCGACTGTATAGATGTCCGCCACCTTTGGCTGCAAAGGATGTAGTCAATCTGATTTTGATGTTGTCCATCTGGTGAAGTCCATGTATAAAGCCGTCTCTTAGGTTGTTGGAAGAGAGTGTTTGTTATGCAGAGTGATTTGTCTTGGCAAAATTCTATCAGCCTATATCCTGCTTCATTTTGTCCTCCCAGGCCATGCTTACATGTAATTCCTGGTGTCATCTGAATGTCCACCTTAGCATTCCAGTCTCCTTTAAAAATTGTGCACCCACCTTTTTATTTGGAAATGAGAGTTGGGTATGTCAGGAGAAACATAACTGGCTCACAAGAGCTAGTTGGGTATGTCAGGAGAAACAAATTGGCTCAGGAGAGCGAATCTGGCCTAGTGGTTAAGGTGCTGGGCTAGAAACCAGGAGACTGTGAGTTCTAGTCCCGCCCTAGGCATGAAAGCTGGCTGGGTGACCTTGGGCCAGTCACTCCCTCTCAGCTCAACTCACAGCTCACAGGGTTGTTCTTGTGGGGAAAATAGGAGGAGAAAGGAGTATCAGGTTATGTTCACCGCCTTGAGTTATTTATAAAAATAATAAAGGTGGGAAATAAATAAATGCAAGTTGAACACAGTGAGAATAGGGCATTTCTGAAGTATGTGTAGTATACAAGAAAGGAAAGAATGAGTGGATGCTGGATGAATGTAGATTAAATACAAAAATGAGTAACTAGTATGAAAGAAGAGCATTCAGGTGATTTGATCATATAGAGGGGATTAATAAGGACTTAATTGCAAAACAGATATATGCAGGAAGAGTGGAAGGGTCAAGCAGAAGGGGAAGAGTAAGAAAGTTGACAAGATCCAGAAAAAGAAAGAGGTCAGTAGTTTATAGAACAAAAGACTATGTATGAAGTGGACTATGGACATGGCGGAAGCAAGCATGGTGTGCTGGGATAGAAAGATTTGGAGAAGTATGGTGAACGATGTTGACATCAGCCAGATTTAGCTTTATTTCCTTTTCTTTTTCTTATATTTTTAATTTCTTCACCTTACTACTTCTTACTCCTTCTCTACTCTTTGAACAAGGTTGCTTTTCCCAAAAGGGAAATGTCTAGTGCAGGTGGATAGAAGAGTAGACAGCCTATAATTATATAGCATCCAAAATTTGGTGTCCTGGATAGCCACCAACTCTTCTTTTTCTAAACCCAGTTCTACCTCAGACCAGAGGGGGAATATGTATTTTCCCTGGAACTTTTCTAATTACTTTCCTTTTACCTGAAAAGCCTTGTGCCATACATGCCTTGGGCAACGAAACGCTCAGAAGGAGGGAGACAAGAGCAAACAAGCTATCCTTAAAAATATGAAAAGGAAGCAAGGAGTGGCAGGTTTTCTGCTAAAGGGTTTCACTTGTTCTGTGGGAAAGTGAAAGGCTGAATAAATAGAGGAAACAGCAGCTTTGGCAATCAAAGTCAAAAATCCAAATCTGTAACCATATATGCTCTGTGGAAAGGTTGACATATAGAGACTTTTAAATTAAAAAAAACAAAACACCAGGGACTTTCCCAGAAGCTTAGCGAGCAAGAACAAGACACAATTGTTCGAAGAGAATGGAAAGCAAAATCAAGGGAATTCTATCACCTGACACTTTGAATTTCCCCTTGGATTGGAGAAAGGACAGTATGCAGTGTTCAATGAAAATGTGAAGTAGACCAAACCACGTAGGCATGAGATTTCCAAGGTTCCACACGTTTCCTTTTAACTAATTCAAGCAGCACAGATTGCAGCCGTGTTATTACTATGAGCCAGTGTAAACAAATGGTTTGAGTGTTGGATTCCACCCATGTTCTCTTCCCCAGTTGAGGATATTATTTTCCCTGAGCCTGGGATACATGGGCCTCCATATCGTATAAAGTTAATTACGAACTCCTGTTGGTTGTATCAGCAGCTCTTGAGCAATGTGTCCTTTCAGATTGAGGTGCTATCTGCACCCTATGATGATCCAAGAAGCTGCTTCTAATTTGGCATTCATACCCACACTCATAGGGTACGGTTGCCCTTATTCCTGGGGACAGCTGCTCCTGAGGAAGTGGCTTCCAGGAGGTGGAATGAGATGAGAAAGCTATTGATTATGAAATATTTTTGTTTATGATACACTATATAGCATATGCTTGTAATCTTACATACCATATGGAGAAATTGTAAGCCACCCAGAGTCAGAATGGAACAGTCTAAAAACCCAGATAATGAAGAAGGAGGTCTCAATGTTACAAAAGGTCAGAAAGACATGGTGCTGATTTTTCAGCCACAGGGACATATCTTTAATCATCTCTAGATCTTGTGTCATTTCACAATTTCAACTTCGGGCCAGTCATTCTTTCTCAGGCCTAACTTACCTCACAGGGTTGCCGGGAATATCCACAAATCAAACTTCTGAGAGGAAATGCAGGGTAAAAAGTAATATATAATCAACTCAGTTATGCATTTGTTTGTCTATAATTATGAGACTGTATGGATCCAGAGAGGCTGGGAAATTTCCACATTTTGAGGCCAGGCATAACTAAAATATTTTAAGTAAAACAAAAAAAATATGGTTTTTTGTCTAAATTTTGAGCTTGAGGCACAGGTCAAATGGTCTCTCACCTCCCCAACTACAACTCCTAGTATCAATAATGGCTAGGAGTGCACACCAACAACCATCATGAAGGCCCACATCTGTTAGTTGCATTAACATGACATGCAAAGTTGACACACAGAGTTGGCAAACCTTCTCTAAAACTGGGCTCCTTTGGTTAATAGGTGTTGTAACGATGACCTGGTATTTACGTTTTGGTTGCAACTTGTTTAGAAAGTTAGGAGGTTCCCTATTAGATTAAGCTGCCTAGACCGAGCAATATGTTCTATTCTAATTCCAGCAGCTCCCTAGCCTCTCAGGCAGATATGTTTCCCATGTCCTGTAATCATATCTTTCACTCTGGAAATTTCAGGAATTCAAACAAGACCTTCTGGAAAAATGTGTATTCTGCAGCTCAGCCCTCTATAGCAGGGATGGGCAATGTAAGGACACGAGCTGTATTGTATTGTATTGTATTGATTATTTTAAATTTATATGGCCACCCAACTCACATACAGCGACTCTGGGCATCTTGCAAAATTAAAATCCACAATATAAAAAAAACATCAACCCCCACCACCTGTGGCAGCTTCAAACACAATCAGATCAGCCACTTGATCGGCTCTGTCTCAACCTGGGGTCCCCAGGCCCATTGACAGAACCATGTCCTCAGGGCCTTTTGGAAAAGTATCAAGGTGGGGGCCAATCTTATCTCTGAGGGAATGATGTTCCACAAAAAGGGAGCCACCACAGAAAAGGCCCTTTTTTGTGGTCCCAAAGTATATGTGGTCCCTTTTTTGTAGTCCCACACTATATGCAGTCCCCACCCCATTTTATAGTCACTAGAGCCTTCCAAAAAGACTATGCTGAAATTTGTCAAATTTGCCATTTTTTGATGGCATAACTTTTTGTTTGTTTATCAACCAGCTGTAGGTTCTCCAACACAACTGAAACGTTGCTCTACTCTGTCTCTACTCTACCACACCACTCCCCATGTCCCTTCAGCTCTTTAAAATTAAAAGTTTTTAATGTGTATTTGTATATATCGCTAGCATTGTTTAATTTACTACCCTTGCTATAGGCAATAACTATTTATACGGAGGGCCAAATGAATGTAAGAACAGCCTAAAATTCGATAGCTGTAGCAGGTTCTTTCCAAAACTCAAACCAAGACAGAAAACCGAAACCTGAATTGCGAAACTTTTCTCTATTTTACAGGCTGCCAAATGGTAAAAAAAATCTCAAAACCTTTTTTTTTAATGTATCACAATATAAATTTAAATTACATTTATTACCTGCTGGTGTGTGTATATGCAAAATGAAATTAGTCCCGTCTGAAAATTGCGCTAGAGGGAAATTCCCAATATTTTCTCATGTTCTGTTAATGTAGGGTTTGTTTTTCTGCAATATTGTGGTTCTTTTAAAAAATAAGGACATACCCACAGTATACACACCAACCCTGGAATTTAAATCTGTCTTTAACTGTGAAATACCAACTCTTGCTGAGCAAACTTAGGGATGGTAATACTGCAGATATACTTGCAGTACACACCATTTTGCAGGCACAGATACTTGGAAGCAAAGATTTAGGACTCTGATCCCCCACCCCTACCCCTCCCAGAGGACATTACCAATATTTTGCCACAGAAATAGTATTTGATGTTGCTATGTAGCAATTCTGAATGGATTATACCTAAAACAAAAGAGAGAGGAACCAACTGATGTCTGATTCCCTTACTGCAGAATAAGGTGATAAAAAATCTAGAGTGAGTTCTAGCTGTCAGAAGCAGCTGAAGGAGTACTGTAATTCTTGCTTATGCTTTCCTGAGCAGAAAAAAAAATTGCAAGTAGAAGTCCCAAGACACAAGGACCGAACTCTTTTCCTTCTCCAACACGGTAGTTCTTTACCTGCAAAAAGTTCTTTTTTTCAAAAACACACAAACACACATACACAGAGCATCAAGTTCTTGGCCAGTTAACAGATCGATCACACATATTAAGCCATACTAGAGTTTTCAAAAATTGCATGGGCCACAGACATGGAATAATATCAAATTTTGGTTTATTTCACCAATATAAAATAATATAAATAATTTAAATCTCACAGGACAAAAGATCAGTGCTACGTTTGAACAGCAATGAACAGAAATGTTTACAAAAAGAACACTTTTCTCCTCAATGTGAAGACAAGAGAAATTCCATAGGAATTATATATATGCATTATTTCTTCAGCCAGCAGACTTACATATTAGTCAATCATTTACAGCAGCTTTATAAAAGCACAGATATCCCAAGAAAAATGTAGTTTTCATCTCTTTCACAAAGAGATGTGTATTATAAACAAATTTCAAACATCATAAGATACAAATATTAACTAAATACATCAAATAAATATATTAACATAAATAGGGACAGTGCGAATTTCCTCAGCTTTCCACACCAGAATTTCCAGATATTGACTCTGGGAAGTATGGGGTGAAAGATGGGGCTATAAATTAATCCTTGTTGACCTTTGTAGATATATTGCTTTCTCCAACAGCATAACTAAAAGTTCCAAACAGCCAGTCCCAGTGTGTAAAGTAAGGTGCATAGTTGACTTTGAACTTCAGGTGGTGGAGATCATGGTGTGGTGCTCCTCCATACAGGCCAAAAGGCACCAGTCTATGGGTTGACCATGGCAGGTCATAGCCAGAATGATCTTCTACTGAAAACCAGATGTTGGCAATGAAGAAAGCCATTTCCGTCAACGGATGACACTTCAACAGCATTGGACTAATTACGCTAAAGAAACCCAGCCAGAGCAGTTCCCAAATGCTGGCATACTGGGTGGTCAAAGCAAAGGTAGAGACATGTTTGTGGTGGATCTTGTGGAAAGTTTTGTAGAGCCATGGCACCTTGTGGTGGAGCAAGTGCCACAAAAAGGAGAAGAAATCAAACATCAGCAGGCAAACAACTACCTCCAGGATAAGCATTGGCACCTTGGGAGCTATCTGGGGCAAGCTCACCGGCCTCCAGTACCAATGCACAACGGTCACTGGAAAGATACACACGATGTGGTGATAGATGCTTTGAGCCAGGCAAAGGGCCATCATCTGCGGCGTAGGTGACGTCTGCGGCTGGATTTTATACTTTCTCAAGGTGGAGATCCAAGCGCTTAAAAAATCCAGAGCGATAAAAGGCAAGCAGAAAGCTGTGTATATTGTGAAGTTGAATAGCACTGGGAAGAACGGAGACTTGATCAGGCCCTGCTGCGCTCTGACAAAGTCCCAGAGAGGCTGCAAAGCCAGTGCACTTGGCATGTCATTTCGCTCATTAAAAGAGAGCAGCGTGCTTCCGTTCTGCATGCTGATTTCCATTCCTGCTGCAGCCGTCCGCTGCTTGTGTACTGGAGCTGTTCTTATGCCTGCAGCCCTTTTATCTACTCCCTTGAATGACGTCATGAAAAAACTTCCCGCAAGTAATCAGCTCAGTTTCTTTTCCTCTTGAAGAAAAAGGATTGGGGAAGGAATTTCCCTTCTCCTCTTCCAGATGTTTATCCTCCAATGAGCTGTTCTTTGCCATGCCTTTTTGTTACAACAGATTGGATTTCAGAGCTGAAAAGCAGGCAGAGAAGGAAATCTATGAGATGGCATAGGAATGACATGGAAGAGTATTACATTAATGGCATTTAGCCAGAATCAAATAGAGAAGAGGGAGAAAAGCAAAGATCACAATGTAGCTTTATGATAATTATGATTTTTTTAAAAAAATAATACCATCTGACTACTTCTGTTTTGGTTTCTGGGGTTGATTACATGGTGCTAAAGGGCTGAGAAGCATAGGCACTAAAACTAAAAGTATATCATTCTAGAAGCAGAGCAAAACAAATCTATAACCAGATTTCAGCCATCAGATGTTCAGATGTTTCAGCAACCTGACATGGAAAAAATGAACTAGAAATTTCTAGCAGATTAGACAGGACACCACCTTCCTGCCTCCAGCCTCCATTTTCTCCATTTTACTAAACAGAATGAGACCGCTTCAGTCTAACATCAGTGAGACAGAGTGAGGTTGTCATTCTGACCGTGGTCTCTGGCGCGGTCTTCATGCCCGTAGCTTCGCCTTCAGACCCTGAACTCGCCTCCTCCCGAATCGCTGAGAGTTCTCCCAGGGGGGCTCTGTTGGGGCACATCATGGTAGAATCGGGCTCCCCCTCACTCGACCCCTCACTCTCCACGAGTGGCACATCTGGATCGGTCATCGCCAGCACTCTCCCTCACAGGATCGGACGAACCTGTCTTTTCCTGGATAGGGGCCAGCGGGAATTGAAGTTTTGGATTCTCAGCTTTATGTAATGGTTGCCTATCCCAAACACTCAGACTCACAAGAGGTTACTTAAATGAAATCTGATTTATTAGGGAAATTATGACAGATACAGAGAAAGCTGAGAATGACTAAAAGCGCGCCAAATACAAACTAAAAACCCTCAGCTCCAAACGTAATCCCTCCCCCCTACCGCCATAGCAACCACCACCCCTCCCAGGTGCTGGTAACCGTTTTCTACACATCCTGGGAAAGCAACCTTGAATACATGAGATAACCCAAACACATTCCAACCCAGCAGCCAACAGATAAGAACTCCCCGAAGAGGAATCTTCCTCCCTCCTGAGATCAAACACGTATCAGGCAAATGAAATGCGAAACGTTACGATGTACCAAGCACATTGAAATGGTGAACATGACAGTGGCTTTCATGGTTTATCAATTCATCTTGGTTGCCACAGTATAAGTATGACTTACCAATGATTTGGCAATGTATGTCCTCACATTGGAGCCTCTATCTTGTCATCAGGCTGAAGTCAGGCTAAGGCTGACAAATACTTTCCATCCTATACCAGAAGAAGGCTTCCTATGTGGACATGCCAGGTCATATGTAGAAAGAGCCTTCAAAGAACTGTTGGGCTCCAACTGGCCCACCGCAAGACTGCCTCCTTCCATCTCTCCATGGCCATTTTGGCTGTGGCTGCAGTGGAACTGGATACCTCACTACTACTGTTTCATGTTATTTGCTATTGTTTGGGCATGAGGATATTGATCTCATGGAAGGATAAGTTGATTACAGGGTGAAGCTTGTGGATCTCCCACATGCCCCCATCAAGTGCAAGGGTTTCATTTGATTGCAATATTTTTGTTCCTCCATGGTCTGGAAATCATATCTTTTCTTTTTTTCAGTTTTATATGTAGGAATATTCAAAGGTCAATATTCCTATGGCAGAACTTTTAAAAACCCATGATGCCATTTCCAGATCCTGATAGTAAAAGAGCAGTGGCCAGTCTAGTAACAGAGCTTGGTTTGAGGTTGGGTGGTGGTGGTAGGGTACTGTGAATACACTCATCTGCTTTTTCCTAACTCAGAAAAGCAGAACCAGAGACTATCTTGAAAGTAACCCACATTACTTTCCATGAGGACAGCAACAGACCTTGTGGCTGAGGCACAATGACCAGTAGATTGCAAGTGAAGTTATTCCTTACTGTTGGGTCCTTAAAGTAAGACATCAAAAGGAGTAGGTGCCACTTTTTCTCTGATGCCACACTCTGAGGACTCATCACAATGAGATATTAGGACAACTTATTCTGGAAAACTCTGTTAGCCTCTTTCCTGCCATGGCAAGGAACACTGAAAGCACACTCAACTCAGATGCCTCACCCTGAACTGAACATAAATGCTGAGGTCTTGCTGGCCATCTGCCCATAGAAGCTGCCATTGCTACCACTTCAGGAAGTCTCCATGCCACAGTTGCTTCAATCTGAGGATCCCTCTGATAATGAAGAGATTCTTTGGGCTCAGATTTTTCTCTCCCTAAGAGGTGTGCTGAGGATCAACCTTAATGTAATTTCAGTGAAATATCTTTTTTATTTTCAGGGGCACATAATATTCATGTAACATCCCTTAATATTGTTTCAATACTGAGCCATGTTAATATCTATCTATTGTCTGTCTGTCTGTCTGCCTGTCTACCATCTATCTATCATCTATCCATCCATCCATCCATCCATCCGTGTGTGTGCGTTATTAATCTTTCTTGGCTGATTATTAGCTATTCTGGAACATTAAGCACTTAACACTTTTATTATGACATAATAATCTGTGAACTCAGTTCCATTTCATAAAGTGCATGAAATATTATATACAACCATACATAAATACAAAATGTGGGTGGGTTGGTGGATTTAGAAACAGTAAGACCAGAGGAAAATGACACACAGAAGGGACAAACAGTAATAATTACCTAATTAACACTATCCATTCAAAATTGATCTTAAGTAATGTTTCAAAGATATTATATCAGCCAGGAACTGATTAATGTGTGTAGCGTGACTTGAGAAGACACCCAATTTTGTTCAAGCCACAGGAAATAATTGAATATCCTGATGAGACACAGTTATAGCGGTTTTGCAATCTATCTTTGAAATTACTTCACCATATAAGATCACTGGTTAGGTTTGTCAAACTCACAGCAATGATGTTGTACCACCAGAAGAACATCCATAAGCTCTGCTTGCCTGAGCTGGCCAGCACCCCCTTTGTGGGCCACTTGAGGAGGAATGGCCCAATTCAGCAAGCAGCCAACATTTCACCCCATTCCTGATCTTCATTTTACCATGTCAGTTTTATGTGACAGAGGAAGAGGGCAAAACAGCCACCCTCAGGGAAGCAGCAAAATTTTTCTTTTGTTTGGCCTAGAAAAGACTGGATGACAAAGGACAAAACAGTACAATGCCTTGGCTTGTGGCAGAAGGGGGAATCCGAGAGGCATATGGAATTCTAATTGCATGTGCTATGATATCTATATATCTATATATCAGTATACTTTTCCTTCTTCCCTTGGTTGTATGTTGCTACTTTTTATGGCTTTCTGTTATATTTTATTGGCAAGCAAGCAAGGAAAAAGAACACTAATATACAGTATATAAGGGAGCCAATTTGGTGTACTGGTTAAGGCACCAGCCTAGAAACCAAGGGACCGTGAGTTCTAGTCCCAACTTATGCACAAAGCCAGCTGGGTAACCTTGGACCAGTCACTTTCTCTCAGCCCTAGGAAGGAGGCAATGGCAAATGGAAATCTTGCCAAGAAAACTGCAGGGGCTTGTCCAGGCAGTTGTTAGGAGTCAACACTGACTCGAAGGAACATAATAATGATGATAAAATAATAATAATAATAATAAAAAGTATATAAGGAACCATCCCAACAAATACACCTAACATTTTCTCTGTCCAGAAATGTTAATGTTCTTGGGAAAATGGAAGGTACAATAAATAAACATCAGCAACATCAGCCAATGTCATTCTGCCCATGAGGGCCAATCTCCTATGATTTTTAAAGGTGTGCTTGCAATTTCAGCCTTTCCATGATTATTTATTTATTTATTCAGTCATATTTCTCTACCGCCCATCTCGCATACAGCAACTCTGGGCAGCTTACAAATGAGAAAAATGGCATATCGCTAAAAACAGTACAGTATAAATATAAATTTAAATACATATAAATACAAATATAAAAATACAAAATATAAAATATAAAATTCAAGATGGAGAATAAAAATCTTATCCTTCGCCCCATCACGTTACCAACCACCCCCATAAATGGCTATCCCCGCTCCCACCCCAATGATTTCCACTTATCAATGATTCAAGGGCATAAAGTATGACAATACCAATCTGTCTCTATACTCCACAGCTACAGGTGCATGTAAAAAGGTAGGTAAATTGTGGGGAAAATAGGAGGAGGGAGTATTAGGTATTTTCACCACCTGGAGTTATTTATAAAAAATAATAAAGGCAGGATAAAAATAAAGTAAAGTAAAATAAAAAAAATTGCTGGCATGAATGCAGGAAGTCAGGCTGCATCAGTCATGTAGTAGAGGAGAAAATTAGCTATTAGCTCCATCTACTGGCTACAGATACTGATGCAAGACCCAGATTTTGATCTTGCAAATGGAATTCAACTATTTCTTTCTGCCCTGCTTATAAATGCCCCAGAAGTATCTGGCTTATCAATTGTGGAAATAGAAATCTGGAGAAGATGACCCCTTGATTCAGCCATCATGACTGTTTACCAGGGCTAGTATATCAACATGACTTGCTAGTTGCCAATGCCCCCGCTGTGTTTTCCATAAATTTACATTTGAGCATAGAATCGCATGTTTTCTGTAACATGAAAATGGCTGTATCGATGGTGTTTTCCCCAATTCCAATAAAAGAAAAGAGTCATATGTGTGTGTGTAGGTCCCTAACTTGCCACATTTTGGCAAATTAGCCTGGCCTGAAGGTACAGAGTGCACCAAGGTCACTAGGTCTGTATCTAGAAGACCACTGGAGAACTCCACACAGCTCTGCAATAGAAGGAAGACTGGTTAGAAATATCATTAACAGAAATACAAGAACTATAGATAACACTTCTGTTACGTGGTCAAAGCAAGCAAGAACTTCTTAGTGACTGACTGTATGGCTTCTCTACTGAGGAGATGGGTGAAGAGAGTGCCCACTTGAGAAAGTCCTAGCCTCAGCATGCAAATGGACCATCATGGCCAGAACTTCACAGCCAGAACTACCATATTGGCTCAGATCTGTTGCTGGCTCAGTATATACATTCAGCCACTTATCTAGTTAGACAGGAAGGTCCAATGTAAAAGACTCCAAATCTCCAAAGCCCTCCTCAGTGTCTGCCTATTCCATGATTGTGTTGCTTTCCGTTCTTTCCCAATGGACTGGTACATCTTTTCCATGTCAAAGGCACTTTCAAACTGGAAGATCTTAGGTCCATGGAAAGAAAGCCTACCTAGATCTACCACATTGTTAAACAAATATATCCCCTTTTCATGTTTGGATTGCTTTCATCAGCAACGACATGGAGGCTTCCATAGGACCTGCCTTTCCTCTTCAGGATATGGAGCTCTCTTCTCACTGCCAATCTAGAGATCCACACTATCCGATAACATCAAGGCCAGGCCCGTCCAAGGAATATTGGATTGGACCTAAGTGTAGAAAAACCCAATGATATACAGGCATGTTGGACTACTCCGGAGTCTTAACCCTGATTTTAAATATCTCCTAAAATAATCAGCAGCTCAGCTGTATCCTCAGACACAGAATCAACTGTGAGGCTTTTGCCTTTTCAGACAAGTATATCCAGAAATGCAGGCAGTACTGCATATAATTTGAAGTGATAGAGACTACAGTCCAGTGATGGGAGCTTTATACAGTCTGTGTGATGGTGAAAGGTAAAAAGTCCCCTGTGCAAGCACTGAATCATGTCTGACCCTTTGGGGGGACGCCGCTTTCACGACTTTTTATTTATTTATTTCTCAAATTTGTACTACCGCCCATCTCCCCCCAAGGAGGGACTCTGTTTCCTTGGCAGACTATATTGGGGTGGTTTGCCCTTGCCTTCCCCAGCCGTCACCTTCCCCAGCAAGCTGGGTGCTCATTTTATGACCTCGGAAGGGTGGAAGGCTGAGTCAGCCTGAGCCGGCTACCTGAGAATCCAGCTTCCGCTGGGATTGAACTCAGGTCATGGGGAGAGTTTTGGTTGCAATGCTGCCGCCTACCACTCTGCACCACACTAGCCCCTTTTATATAGTCTACAAACTGTATAAAGCTCCCCCATCTGATATTTAGAAACAGTTACAGGGAAAATGACCGACAGGAAGCTCTGACGTAGGCTGGTCCATGAAGTCATGAGGAGTCGGAAGCGACTAAACGAATAAACAACAACACAGGGAAAATGAGTCCCTTGAACACTTTAATTTTATGTTTAAACTTTTCCCAAAACCTCACCCTACAAAAATGGGCTGGAAATGTTGGCCTATTTTGCCCTTTAAATTTTTCTCCAAATGCTATCCCTCCAAATGGAGAAAAAAATAATTAGCCTCATCCAATCAAAGGTGGCCCTTGGATATCTCTTTTTTAAAAAGAAAAATGGAAGGAAGGAAGGAAGGAACCCACCCATGCACCCTCTGGCTCTGCTTGTAGTGCTCCTATGAATTTGGGAGAAAACTGTTTTTAAGAATGAGAATTCTCAAAGCATAAAAAAAGTCATATTAATTATAAAGCACTATGGATATGTACTGCAGCACCATCTTGTGACAGAAATAAATATTTGATTATAATTTAAACAACAGGCTGTTCCTGATCTTCACCCAAAATAAAGAAGGCAGCAGTGCAGTGTAGCTAACTAGAATTAAAAACCAGAAAGATATGTATTGGTTTGAGTACCAATTCAATAATCTACTTTGCTTTGTGAAAAAATAACACAATAGATGCCCTCAGAAATGAAACTTTTTTTGCTTGCTACCACTTCAGATCCCTTTTTACAGCCAGTTTAGTGTAGTGGTTAAGGTGCTGGCCTAGAAACCAGGAGGCTGTGAGTTCTAGTCCCACCTTAGGCATGAAAGCTGGCTGGGTGACCTTGGGCCAGCCACTCTCTCTCAGCCCAACCCACCTCACAGGGTGGTGGTTGTGAGGAAAATAGGAGGAGGAAGGAGTACTAGGTATGTTTGCCACCTTGAGTTACTTATCAGTTTTTTTGTGGCAGAATGTGCTGCAATGATACACCACCTTCCAGCTGGATCTAAAAGGATTTCTTCTACTCTCCCACTGTGACTAGTAAGAAATAATTAAAAGTCACCATTATAAAAAAGATAAAATCATGAATAACAAGTTAGAAGGAAAAAAAAATCACAAAGAGTCATGCCAGGTGGTTGGAGTACAATATCTCACACACTTTTTTCATAGCATGAAAAAAAGTTTCCATGTTGTACAGTTTTCTGACTAGTAGGCATTTTGGGGCCGTTGGCATTTTGAATTTTGAGAGTGTATAATGTCTACAGTGTAGTGGAGGAAATAAACCTAACAAACAAAATGGGGACTGCCCCCCCCCATCTTTTGGCTATGACCAGGGTCAAACCCAGTTCATCCCATCAGACCCAGACTGACGCTCCCTGCTCCCAAAGCCTCCTAATCCCATCAAATCAAAGAGTAGAAGACTCCTCAGCAGCTCACAGTACAGTCCAAAGGTGGCCCTTAAAGAAAATTGCAACCCAGAGAAACCGCAACCTTCCATACGCTATCAGCTGATGACCTCAACATCCCATCTCCTTTGCAAGGAACTTCCTCAGCTCTGCTGCCCTCCTGAAAGGCCATTTTGCCTAACAATGGAACTAACCCCAGGCACATTGACAAGGTGGAGTCCTTGGTGCTCTCTGAGCCTTGTTGTTTTCTTGCAGATGTTTCTTTGCCAGACTAGGCAACTTCTTCAGCACTGAATATGTTGCCTAGTCTGGCAATGAAACGGCTGCAAGAAAACAAGGCTCAGAGAGCACCAAGGACTCCACAGTTCAACCCTGAGCTACAAATATTCACTTCAATTGGTACATTGACAAGGATCTGCCCGGCTTGCCCAAACTGGCCAGCAAATCAGATCCCTAGGATTTCCCCCCTTGTAGCCCTCAAGTTCTATAAACATCTTTATTTTTCCATTGTTGGGGGTCCCTCTTTCTTTTCAAGCAGGCACCCAACAATCATAGTATAAACATGGTTCTTCTCCTCAGTGTTTTGCTCCTTCTTCAGACTGAATCCGCAACGCAGAAAACATTTCCTATGGAGTTGGGCTCTGCAGCGATGCCTGGTCAAAAGCAAAACAGCCGCTTATCCAAAGTTACATGGGGAGATGAGATTCTTCTCTCCCAGCCCTCTAGCCCCATTTCCACAAGACAAACTTTGCTACCTCATTTTACCTTTGTACTATATTCTTTCCAACTCAGCAGAGATCACTGTCTAATACTATAATCACAGCTGCGTATTAGTGAACATTGTATTGTCATTCCTGCTCTGACTAGCCGCTTTCAATTGGCCCAATTTTAGCTTCTTTTTCTTGAAGGAAATTTAAAGCTTCACTTTCATTTTTTAAAATAGCAGAATGGTTGCTGGTGGGAAGCAATAACGTGCAGGACTTGCAATGTGGGAATTGCAATAAATAGGAACCATGAAATGCCTGTCTATGCTGCATTCTGTGAACACGCATATAACCTACAAAATCCACTCTGAAAAATATCTGAAAAAAAGATGATGCGGAAACCAATAGATTACAGCACCTTGTACCACCTCAGCCTTGGGTCTGTTTTTCTGTATCATAGAATGGGGTAAGCAACAGGATGCTGGACACCTCATTGGGCACCTGCCAGGTTCTGTCAACCCACCTAATTTCATGTTTTAATAGTATTTTTAATAGGAACCTGACATGTTGTAAATCAAGCCACCACCTTCTAGCAGTATTTATAAAAGAATGCCTATGGGCCCCAGAAAAAACAAAATGGAGGCTGATTGGAACCAAGTACTTTTTTGGAATTGTGCTCAAAGGCTGAGAAAACGAGATATGGAAACTATACAGGTAGTCCTTGCTTAACAACCATTTGTTTAGTGACAGTTCAGATTTGACGGTGCTGAAAAAAACTGACTTATGACCAGTCCTCACGTGAGCATCACAGTGTCCCTGTGGTCACGTGATCATGATTTGGATGCTTGGCAACCAATTCACATTTATGACTGTCAGAACATCCCATGATCGCCATTTTTGACCTTCCTAGCCAGCTTCTGGCAAGTAAAATAAATGGGGAACCAGGTGATTCGTTTAATAACCACATGGTTCACTTAATGCCCAGTGATTCACTTAACAACTGCCACAAAAAAGGTCATCAGATCGGGTCGGATTTGCTTAATGACTGCTCAGCAACTGAAATTCTGGTCCCAATTGTGGTCATTAAGTGAGGGCTATCTGTAGTATGTTGCCTCTTTCTCTGTGTATGTGTGTGTAAGCACACTTTCTCACCAGGAAACTAATGAGGGTTAGTGAGCATGTGAAATCTTGTGTTTATCTATGCAAATCTAATCAGGATGGGTGTGTGTGTTGCTTCTACATTTAGCACCCCGGCTGGTTTATCATTGGAAAAGACTGTTTGGAGAATAGTCATATTTGTGAGTGGCCACTGTAAGAAACTGCTAGCGCCAGGAATACTTGGCTACCCTAAAAGTGTTATATCTTAAATATTAATTCCTCTAAATCAATTCCCTAATTGTGATTATGGAAAATAAATATTTCTGCAAGTTCTAATGGTTCAAATTAGCCACCATTATTAAAATTGGAATTAGTTCTTTGTGGAGCTCGTAGGATATATAGTACAGGTGATCTGTTAAATTAGCCAGAAACAAAAAGCAAGCCAATAGTTTTCACCAACCTACCCCATTTACTGATGGTCAGCATTTCCAGCCAAAATGTTGGCAGTTGAAAGTCTAAAGCAGTGTTTCTGAAACTTTAAGATGTGTGGACTTCAACTTCCAGAATTCCTCAGCCAGCATTCTGGGAGTTGAAGTCCACACATCTTAAAAGTTGCCAAGTTTCAGAAACATTGATCTAAAATATCTTGAGGATATCACATCTACCATTAATCTTACATCATTTATAAGCACAAATCAAAATCGTCATAAATTTGAAGGAATTTTCTGCCATGCTGAACATCCTTATTGGTGTTCCTATCAACAGTTTTAACCTAGTCCTATAAAACACTTCCCACAGCTATAATTATACTTCTGTGAACAATCTCTCTTTCTCCTTGCCTACAAAAATGGCCAATGTTATTTGGAATAAGGTGGCCTGTCTTCCTCTGCTTTATTCACATGACCAGGAACATTGACCCGGGCATCTTTCCCCAGTGCAAAAGCTTTCAAAAGAATTGCATTTACCATCTGCTACAAGACAAGAGACCCACCAGGTCTTCCCTGTTCCAATATCCATCTCAGCAGATGGCAGCACCTACCTGGTCTTGGCTAATCTCAGAAACGAAACTGCCAATCACTATTTTGCTATCGTTATTCAGACAGGGAACCACCAGGAAATTCTACCGCGTGACTCAATTGGGAAACTGGAAAACATCTCAGTAAAAGGGAAGGGTAAACTACTTCTGTAATACTGCCAAGGAAACAGCATGGGTAGAATCACCCAGATTCAAGCTTGACCCTAGAGATTTCTTTGTCTCCCCCCTCTCTCTCTATAAGCTTGATGAAAACCAACCAGATAACCTTGGGGAAACACACTTCCATTTCACAGTATGATTTATTCCCATTGTTTATCATCCAATTATTATTTGTTTGATGTACAGCCTGCTTTTCATACAGGAGCTCAAGGCAGGGGTGTAGGGTGCTTTCTCCTGTTTTCTGTTAGCCCTGTGTGGTAGGTTGGGCAAACAGAAAAATGGCTGGCTACAAGTTGGTCCCTGAGCTTCTGGGTTGAGGGGGAACTGGAACATGGGTCTCCCCAGTGCCAGCCCCTTATCTGCTACACAACACTGGCTGTCAGCAAGCCCCAATCATTACATTTGCTTGTTAAATGCAACAGCTTGTGTCCACCCTACTAGCAGGTGCCATGTCCTGGAGGTTAAACACAGAGCCTAACAAGTATAAGGTTTTAAATGTATGGTCAAGTCAGCTTTTTCCAGTATGGTACCCTCTAGATAAGTTGAGGTTCAGTGCCCATAACCTCCCAAATAGCATTCGCACGTGGCCAAGAATTATAGGTTTGACACACATGAGGACAGCAGGTTGGGGAAAACTTTGGAAGTAGTTAGAATGAAGTTTTCTAAAACAAGATTAAGATTCCTTGTTTTACTGGCTGTACTCTACTGTGAAGAAAGAGTTATTCTTTCAAGCGCATCCATTTGTAATCTTACCCCTTTAGTGCTGAATGAATTTCACAGAATTAAAGAAAAATAAATCAGAACAATTGCACCCATGCCCTGGCAGCTTCATTTTAGCCCACGCCATCAATGCAGAGAAATAGATGTGCCTTTAGGAAGACAAATTGCAAAGAGTTGCTAAAAATGGTTTCTCCTTTCCACCACTTCTTATGGGCCTGTGAAGTTACAAAAGTGGCAGAAAGTTCTAAAACGTAGCTGAAAATTTCAGGGCAAAATATTCACATAACTTTAATGCTGAGTCCTCATTTAAACATTTTCATAACATTCCATGTTACACAGCTGTAAGATGTATATGCAGAGGTTGGAATCTGAAACGGTCTGCATACCTCTAGCACAAAGGACAATCAGATTCTTAGGGAGAAGAAATCCCATTCAATAACTTTAGGACTAGGCTGGAAAACATCCATCTCCACTGGGTTCAATTATTGCTCTATCTTGCTCTACGTTACATCTTGGGCTGGTAAAAAAAGTTCTCAGTTGTAATGAAGCTCCTTCCCAACACCGTAGACAAAACATGTGTTCACCCACTGACCTACAACCCACTTCATTCAATATTTAATTCTAATACACATTCAAAACTTGCAGTACAGCAACTAAGGAGCTTGAAGCATATTTCATTTTAAAAGATCAAGAGTTTATTTCCAAGAGACGAGTCTTTTAAATAAGTGCTGCACATGATGTTGCCTTTAAAATACTCACTCCCTCTAAAACACCCAGGTCTTCCAGATGCCCCCAAAATATAATGCATGCATCTGTTCCAAAAATTATGACAACTCAGAAACCTGCCCTGCAAGCTTCTCCTTACTGAAAAAAGTAAAAATACTTGTTCTTCCAGTATTACATCTTTAAGCATGTGTTGCTAGATTCCTGGACCACAGAAGGATTTTAAACCACAGAACCTGCTTTGTAAAAGTTCCAGGACCTTTTGTGTTTAGAGAATCAAGATGCAGCTTTCCAAATGCTTCTTTCATATTTTAAGCAAACAAGGAATGTGCTTTGGAATGAGCAGGAAATACAGACTTCACAGATGTTAAATTTAAGTCATTACTAATTATAATCATGGATTATCCTCTTATATTCCAAATCCAAACTATGAAAGGAATCTGCTCCAACAAAGTAAGCCAAATAAAACCAAAACCCTGGCTTTTTTTTTAAACAGCTTTAACAGCCTCAGTATCATGGATGCTAGCAAGATTCAGTAAATTTTAATTCCCCCCACTCTTCCCTTTCCCTCATTTCAAAAATCATCCCAATATAATAGTGCAAGAATAGCAGCACTGTAAGGCATTTATTGTCATTCAGTTCCTAATTTCTGCCTTTCCATTAAAGCTGCATGGATTTAAACATCTATCAGCAGCGCAAAATTTCCATTTCTTGAGGTATTGCAAGAAGGCATGTGTCAGATTAATACTATATTAATACTATAATATTTAAAAATCTGGACTTCCTTTTCACAACTGTGCTGGTTTTTTGGGACTACAACTCCGAATAATCAATAGGCCTACTGAAATTTATGCATCAACTGAATCATCTCTCTGTACATGCGCTGTGGGGCATCAAGCCCCCAGATGAAATCCAGATGTTCCCATTCTGGGATGTTCTTGTGGTATATTAAGTTTGGGATCTGAGTCAGTAAGAGGGCAGTATCCTTTGTGTCTGCAAGCCAGTCGTGGCCACCCGTCCAAATAGAAGTTGGAACAAGCATCTCTTTTGTTTTGTAGAGAGGTGGTGTTGGCTAAGAAGGAAGGAAAATACAGTTAAAAACAGTTTGCAAAGACTTCTTCACCCAAAAAGATACTCATTCTGATGTGACCACTGAGCAAACTGGCTGGAGATGTAGTTTGGTAACATCTGGAAAGCCAGAGATTCTCCAGACCCGTCCAACAAATTATCTCAGGCAAACGAGAATATTGGACAAATGCTACCCATTTTTTCCCCAGCCCTCAAAAGACAGAGGGTCAAATTCTATGTAACATATAATAATTCGGGCACAATGGTCCTTATATGTTTACTATACTTATATTTGCCCCATAACTGAAGTTTTGGGGGCTGATTTCAAAGTTATGTAAAACATTAGGACAGTAAAAATACAAAAACAATAAACCACAGACATATATAATATAAAACAACAAAAATAATTCCATTTCTTAAAACAAACTACAGGAAAAAGTCATGTAAGTGCCAGTAACAAAATCTGGGCAAATAGAATAAAAGGAATTCTAAACACAGAATGCCTGGACTGTCTTAGCTGGTGCCCAAAAGACAGGCATGGCTGTCCACAGGTGAGTGTCACTCTCTTTGGTTGCCCAAACCTGTAAGTGATTCTCTTCAGGCAAGATTCTCAGAGTTCTCTTTAACAAGATTTATTCAGATGAAATAGAAGAGGTCACAAGAATTTCAGCTATCGAACAATTTCTAATGTAGAACCAATTTATCCCCTTGTACATTTTTATTTTCTTCCTTTTAACCAGCAAGGGTGAAAGTAGCAGTGGTCTTTTCATGATAATGGATAATGATCAGCTTGCAGCTGGCTATATATATATATATATATATATATATATATATATATATATACATACATACATACATACATACATACACACATACACATACATACATACATACATACACACACACACACACACATACTGTCATGAGTGCCGTTGAGCTGAAGACATCAGCACAACGGCACACATGAGAATAACAAGGAAGCAGAGGAAGGGACTCAAGATAAGCACAGCACGCACAACAACAGCCACAGACCCTAGCCGGAGGATGCAGCCATCAGAACACAAAGGAGAGAGAAGGAAGGACAAAGACTAGGCGGATCGTGAGGCACACCCAAGCTGTTAGCAAAAGCGCAACGGAGATCGCCCAGCTGACAGCAATCACCGGCTGAATGAGGAAACCGATGATGGGCGATCCCGGGGCACCAGCTGGGGCCTCGCAACCCTTCACCTACCGGCAAGACAGCATGCAGGACAAAGGGGGGATGACGTAACCCAGGGTAAGGGGGCGCTGACCGGCGCGGGGTATTTAAACCCCGCACCGGCGCGCTCCCCTCACTCTCAGCTTTTTTCGCAACTGACACTACGTATGAAATAAACCGGAACCTGCTCTCATTTGAATCAGCGTCTGTTTTTTACTCTGCGGTAGGCAGTGCATGACACATACACACACAGACACAGACACAGACACAGACACAGACACACACACTATCTATCTATCTATCTATCTATCTATCTATCTATCTATCTATGATGGTGTTCTGAATCTTCATCAGTTTGGGAATCAACCGTTACAATCAAGTACCACACTTAAGACTTTTCCCTTGTTAGCCACACACCTAATTTCTCTTGAAACAGGCTTCCATAGATGATTAGGTCCCTAAGTAGATACAAATGGGGATTTTTTGCTCTGAAAGCACAATTATAAATGGGGAAGCAAGGGAAATCCAGTCACTTTTTTAGGATGTGGCCATTCACAAGAAAAGTTACATATTTGCATTAAAAAAAAAAAGCATTACACCAGTGATCTGATAATTCAAAAGTCTAATATGTCTAAACCTTTGGAAACTCCTACCTGTTTATAGTGAGCCATATTTTCTTTTCTGCTTCCCCAGTCAAATGCTTTGAATTCCCCAGACTTTATAGCCTGAAAAGAGAGTTAAGTTGCGTTTAAAGATGTGTATGCTGTCACAAAATATATTCATTCATGTATTCATTTGTTCGTTCACGTTGTTTGCTCATTCATTCTATATACCGCCTTTCTGCTCAGAGGCATTTATTATGCATATGAAGAGAAAACAAATAATCAGATGTTGCAGTTTTCCTGTAACACTTGTTTACCCACCCATTCCTTGAGAAAGATACAGTTATGTATATTTTCCAGAGTGTTCCCACACATACCGGCACACATCCAGGGTTTAGCTGCAAATAATGGCACTGAGTAATCTGAAGATCCCCATCCTGCTGGGGGGAATTTCCCTAGAAGTAAGACCTGCAGAGTTCAATTGGTCTTACTCCTAGAAAACCACATGCAGAATCGCAGCAGAGGTGAAAGCAAACATTGGAGTCATGATGCATAAATGTAAGCGAATAACCTAAACGTCACTGCAGCAAGCATTTCTCAATCAGCCTGGGGATTTCAACTCTACCTGACTCCAGTGAATCATATTCTGGACAGATGTTCCAGCTGGGCAGTGGGTTGAATACACATCTATTCGGGTCTGAAACCAACAGTGAAATGATTAGCTGAATCTGTAACCAAGTGCAACAATTACTTCTTTTTAAAATTTGATCTGAAGGAAAAAAGTGCATCAGGGCTTAATATTTGGACATTATGGTGACCTTGGCTAATCTCGAAAGGGCTAAGAAGGGCTGGTCCTGACTAGTCCTTGGATGAACTAGGCTAATTTAAGCAACTGAAAAAAAAAACCCCAAAACCAATTCAACTTCACTTGAGGGAGTCTTTAGCACTTGAGAGACCCCACCTTGCCATTCTTAAGCTAGCCATGATTCTCAGTCTTTCATTACCAAATAGATATTAGCTTAGAGATGAGCATTTGCCTGTCTGATAACATAAACATTATTTATTTATTTATTTTACATTTACAGCTTCATTTATTTCATTTCAAAACAGAGTTTACATGTTTAGGCTCTTTAATTCACTTTCTTACCATGTTTAGGTTTTTCTCATTAAATCCACATAGGAGAAAAAAAATGTTGCCACAAAGAAAGTCAAGTAAGGTATGGTCACACACATGGGTAGCAAGCCATCTCATAACAGAGTTCTGGGGAAGAAACTGTTTAGTTCCAAATATTTCCTGCCAAAAGAAGAAGAATAAAACATAGGCCACTTTGCTGGAAAATAAGGATGCTTCTAAATATGGTTAACATGTTACCGTCTTTTTTTTTTTTAACCACAGCTGAGCTGACATGGCTTCATTCACACATTCTGCTAGGTCTTAATGGATGGATTCACCTATGCTGGTCCAAAACAAACCATTTTGTACCTTGCTGTTATGAATCCACCCAGCCATTAACAGGCAGAAAAATACTACATATCTGATTCAAGGAATGTCAAGTCTATCATTTAGGGTAGAAGTTAATCTATTTAAGTTAATTAAGGATATCTATTGATTTTCTTTTAACATGGAAAACAACCCCAAAATGTAAAAATAAATTTTGTTTCATATACCCTATGCCATCACAACTATTACAGTTATATGGTGGTTGGAGTACTCTTAGAGTTAGGAAGTTCTTCCTAATATTTAACCAAAATTTGTCTTCCTGTAACTTTAGACAATTATTAGGCGTCCTTTATTTCATGTTCCTCTTCTATCTGCTTTAAAGAGCTGTTTTCCAGCTTTTGGGAATGTTTGCAATTAACTAGTTCAAAACAATGATGTAGCCCAGAAGTACACAATTTGGGGGGGAGGGGCTTAGAAGGGAGTCACAGTCTAAAAAGGACCTGAGGCCAAGACACAGTGAAAATACTGCATTTGATTTAATACAATAAAGTTAGTATGATTGCTCCCCCTTGTATTTAAAAAAAAATAGAGCTTTTGGAGGCAGTCTGGACATTACACAAAATCTGTGTACTCTATTTCTATATTAATTTCAGCAGATAAATCCATTTGGGCAGGGTCTTCATGGCTACTTCAGTGAGACTGAAACTGTTATCAGGTCTCTTGACTGATGCCGTTCCCATGCCAAGAAGATCAGCAGTGACTATTTTTTCAATCCGAACAGGGTACTTCATCTTTTCAAGGAAGTTGGCAGTAGAACCGCACAGTAGTAAGAACAACAGGCAAAACACACAACCCTCAGTTCAAGTATTCTCCAGGCAACAGCTCAACAGAGAACTTAAAGCAATTGATCATCTCTCATTCTCAATCTACAACTGGCAGAATGAATCAAACCAATGTACTACGGCACACTGTTTAAATGCCAAATATTATAATTACAGAATCATCAAATTCTGCTTATACATTCCATGGAAGAGTTGGTACATCTTCCAGCAATAGTTTTAATACTGAACTCATGGTACTTCAGTGTAAACTCTGCCCTACAAGAGCATGTTCAATAATCAAGATTATATCTAGCATTACAAGACATTACCTCTAGCATTACAGGGCATTACTGCCAACAACATTCAAAAGTGTAATTAAACAACAATTAAACAACCCTGAGCGTGTAGGTTGGAACAAGTCCTCTGGAAGTAGGTCACAGCATAAATATTTAGCTTTTTAGTTTATCCACGCAAGGCTGTGACCAAGGTTTTGATTAGCTTAACAAGCTGCTCATAAGCTTTTGTCTGCACCAGAAGGAGAATAAACCGGGAGTTAAATAACTCAGTCAGAAGAGTTATTTGCTTCCAACATTTTTTTTTGAAATACAATTAAATTGCTTCCAACATTTTTTTTTGAAATACAATTAAATTCCTATATTCCATCCAAACTTAAATCTAATCTATAGCAATTCAGATGCTTCTTAAATTATGAGGATCTTTCCCACTTTATAGTCATTTTAAGAATCTGCACAAGGTCCTTGCAGGTAACAAGACATTAATTAATCCCCATATGGATTTGGGAGGGGGGGTTCAAAATCTCTGGTGGGCAACTTTTAGTAATTTTTGGAGTGACAGACATCTTTAAAAAGTGACTTGGGGCCAGCTACTCTCTCTCTCAGCATAACCTCACTCTTCCCCACTTTTGTGAGGAAAGAAGAGGAGGGAGAATAATAGTAATCATCTGAGATGTCCAAGAATATCTCAAGTCACAGACAGTGTTTGTCTAAAAGTGGACTCCTTGTTAAGGCTTTTGTTCAAAGGCATGTCGGTCTTTTCTTCAAGTGTGTACAGAAGAAAAATGTAGTACTCAGTTACATCCCCTAATATTTGCACTCTGTGGTTCAAGCAAATATTTTAAACAAAACACATACTTTGAGCAGCAGTTCAGGAAACATTCCAAGTTTGACCAAAGGGCTGGATGAAAACTTCACAGATACAGCTGGTCCCAATCCAAAAAACATTTTTATCTTTTTTGCCAGCTCTGGCAAAGTTGAAAATGCAATGAAAGCTGGAGGAGGCAGAGACACAGAAGACATGAATAGAACTCAAACTACGTGGTTGAACAAAATCAGTATGAAAACACTGCCTGCATGTTCCACAAAAGCAGTATCTCTTATTTTATAATTTTACACTGTTTACAGCTAGCGTCATTAAGGCAAAGGGGACTCTCCCTGTGCATGGAGAAATTTCTAATTCATTTTACTTGATAAATCCGAAGCAGCTTTCAAAATGATCAAATGCAGAAGTTATGAACTTCATTGATAGTCTCTTCTGCCATGCTGAGCGGCATGATTTCTTTTTTCAACAGTGATCTGCTAGTTACACAGGGTGTGCCATTTTTTAAAATAGGCAGGCAACAAACACAAGGAGGATTTAACACATTGTGCAGACACACTCCACTTTATGGAGTTCTTCTCTCCTCCCAGTTTTTTCCACTGAAGTTGGACGTTCACATGGCCCAAGATATCTTAATTCAGTCCAGAGCCACTTCAAAACTTTATGCTCTTCATTCAAGCCTTCATACATACATATTTTCCGTTACTTAAAATCTGTCTTTCCTAACCTGGTGCCCTCCAGATTACACATTCCACTAGTTGCAGTTGTAACACATCTGAAAAACATCAAATTGAAGAATAGCGCCCAAGATGATCATTTACCTGTGTTCAGTGTAATTGCTGCTTTACGGATAAGCATTATGTAATTCAACTTCACCTATGTAGCTGTTAAAATTGCCAATGCGCAATAAGGAGTTTGCTAACCTACCTATCGTGGTGCCTTGAGAATGGCCAACATAGAAGAGTTGCTCCTGGCCAGTTTTGTTCAAGATGAAGTTTATTGAAGCAGGAAGGTCATACTTAGCCATTTCATCAAAACTACAGAGGAGAGGGGAATCCATCAGATTTACACATAACATAATGAAGTAGGATCCATATTATCCAAGCCTCCATGCACTGAAATATTATCCAGCCAGTGTGATGGAAAGATACCAGGGTTTAAGTCATGCCTCCTTTATGGACCTATCAAGACACTTCTGATTTAGCTTCTTCCCTTACAATAGAAATGAGGCTTGTTTTAAAAGATTAAGTCAAAGATCAAACAGCTATAAAATGCAATTAACATTAGCAATAGCAGCAGGTTTATCTGAAAACCCTCTTTCCATTCTGCAAGAAAGCCCTCAAGAATCATTAATTTTATAAAACTGTAATTTTTACTTGTACAGTCTTCTAATGACTCCTATAGTTTGCTTCTCAAGACCCTGCAACCTACACAGAATATGAGCACATGAGAAAGGCAAGAACTAGATTCCTAAAAAGGGGCTCCCTCTTTATTTATTTATTTATTTATTTTATTAGACTTACTGTGAACTTTTATTTTAATTATATTCCACCTTCAGGAGCTCAAGGTGGCCTACACACCATTCACTCCTCCCATTTCTCCCAACTACAACAACTCTGTTAAACTAGCTGTGCCAAGAAAGAGTATCTGGCCCAAAATTATCCACTAAATTTTTATGGCTGAGGGTCATCTGGAATCTAGATCTTCTAGTCCAGTGTTTCTCAACCTCAGTAACTTTAAGATTTGTGGACTTCAGCTCGTGGAATTCCCCAATCATGCTTTCCCCTTCCTTTCTGCATTTTCCCCTTCCTTTCTGCATCTTGTCTTTTTGGTTTGTAAATCCGGAGGTGGATCCTGTTTCTCTTTATAGTCTGAAGAGCAGGGTAATTTTTTATAAAAAGTCACCTTTGGGAAAATGCCAAGACAAAAATGTAATTAGCAATATTCTTTACGAAAGCAAAAAGGCCAGTTTACATATTATGGATTTTGCGAAAAAGCTATGGTAAACTTCACCCATACGGCATCTGTTTATCATGGGGCAAGAAAATCACATGCAGTGATTCGTCACACAAATCAAGCAATATTCATCAGCCATCATGGGTTGTCTTCCTCCTTAGATATCAGCACTAACACCAGTTTGCCACACATTATAAATTAGATATATATCATATGATGGCAGTAATCAAGTGATCTCTCTTGTATCTAGCTGTATACTACAGCTGCAGTGTTGAGCCTACAATAGTTTCACTACCTCCTGAAAGCTTGGCATTCTTAAACCTCCTCCCCAAGGAATCTTCTCGGTATATCCACTCTACTTAGGCCTCCTGCTTCAGTGTAATGGCTTAGCAGTTCTCACTGCCATCATCTATCATCCATATGGATGAGTCCTTCCCCCAACTTCAGTGTGTGTGAGAGAGCGATAACCGCCCCCCCTTCCGCCACACAAACCCTACGGCACTTACTGGCAAGAAAACAGAGTGGCGTGTGACTATGGAAATCAGCCCCTTCGGTTTCAGGAGAGTAATTCTTTTTCTTTCCTGAGAGATTGATCTAACTATTTTTTTACAAAAGGAAAAAAGCTTTTAAAAATCATTTTAAACTTTAAGCAGTTACATGCAAAAACCGATGGCTAAATTCATTTACTAATACCGGTTGACTTCACTAATGGTATCACAGCACAGAATTACCATAGCTTTGTAGTACTATCATGATCTATTTAAATTTATTGGCTGTCCAACTTCAATGCACTCTATACATAAACATACATATGCATACACAAACCCACACATGCTATAAAAAGCAGGCACATGGCACATAAAGGGACGGGTGGAGGGGTAAATCCAAGCAATACCCAATGTTTAGGAAATTTGTCTACCTGAACATCCAGAATTCTTGTTGCTTCGTGGTGTAGTTGACATGTTTTCTGGACCAAGTGTTTCCTCTGCTGTTCCCTAACCAAACATCATAACCAGCATCAGCTAGGATAAAACCCAGGCTGTTGTAGTCTAGGTTGGTCACCCAGTTACTGCTGTCAGCAAGCAAACCATGCTGCAGAAACACAGCTGGTTTCAGTTCTGAAAGGGAAGCATTTTACACATATTATTACAAGCAAAACAACAGTATCCTCTCCAAAGGCAAGAAAGTTCATTCCAAAGCTGTTCATACAAATGCCTTTCTTCGAATGGAATTCAGTGCATAACAGATTGAATGCTAATATAATCTCTTTAAAAGGACTCTCCCAGAAGAACTCATGACTCTGTGATTAGGCTCACATGTCCCTTTAAGCCACGGTTAACGAATTATTTATTCAACGGATCAGTCTATGTCTTAAGTCAAACAAATAAAAATAATTTGATGTAATTATTGATTTAAGTCAAACAAAAAAGATAATAATCTGATGTCATTAGTTATTAAATTCATATGCTGCCAGACCCCCTGCAACTGTCAAGCTCTGTCAAGCCTTGACACCAAACTGGCACTAAGGCTTGACATCATTGATGGAGATATCCAACATCAAAAACAAGGAAGGACTGAGGGTTCCTGCTGGACTAAATTCATTTCACTTGCCACATCTTTGTGAAGCTGAGAGCTCTTGCAATCTGTAGGATCATAGTAGCGATAGCAGTTTTAGCCCAAAACTTTTTTTGGTGAGTGCAAATTTCCCATCCTGCCAGTTTTTCGTTTTTTGTTTTAAAGAAGCAAGAATATTGGGAGATGCGTTAGGCTTCAGGATTTAGTGACTGTGGTCTAGACAACAGATTTCCTGATATTTTGCTGGCAACTGTGGCTGGCATTTTCAGAGGCAAGGTGGTCTGCTATTTAGTCAGTCCCTGCTCAGTTGCCTGAAGATGCAAGCCACAATTGCCGGCAAAACATCAGGAAATCTGCTGTCTAGACCACGGTCACTAAGTCCTAAAGCCCAACACTGCCCAACAAATACTGGCCTTGAAAGCCTACACAGTATAATATGGGAGAGGTTTGTTTTAGGGTTTGAGGAAAGGATTCTATCTTCTACAAACCTGGGTAGTGCTTTAATGAATCATGTGCAAAACTTGTTCCCATCAGATTAGAGGATATTTGTTTTTGAGGTGTATCCTAGGGTGGAATTTTAATTCAAATTTTTGTCCTGTCATTTCTCTGAGGCACTCCATTATTATTTTTGTAGGACAAGGAAGCACTCAAAACACCTATCAGATGGTTATTAAAACATAATCCATCGAAATATCCCAAGGGTTCTTTCTGCCCCATCCAAATTAGCCAAGTTCATTTGAAAGAACCATTTCCAACCATTTTTGCTTTCTCCAAAGCAAGAAACGATCATTTTAAAAAGTACACACAATATTTATAAGTGATTTATATACTTTTATAATACTCTACAAACATACACTCACCCTTGGTTTTCTGACTTGTTTTCCCATGAGGAATTCTGTTAATATTTAGGATGTATCCATCATCTGTCACCACCTCATATTCCTCACTGGGATATCCTCTGAATAAAATAATTTCACTCTAAAAGAAAAGCAAATCAAAGATAGTGTTGTACATCATTAAGTTGTTCTAAAGTGCGTAGGCCAGCGTTCACCCAGTTAGCGTCCTCCAGATGTTTTGGACTGCTACTCCTAGGATTCCCATCTTCTGGCAGTGTAAGCTAGAGATTTTGAAGAATTTGTTGTCTCAAAACATCTAGAGAGGTTGGAAAAGGCTGGTCTAGACATTTTATTTCTCTTACCTAAGAACAAGTCATACAAAACAGCAAATTCTAGGTACCAAAAGATTCTTTTTTAAATCACAAAGCAGGTATTTTTTATGGTAATTCTTTTTAAAAGTCCCATTCATGTGCAAATCAGATATCATTGCAAACTGTCAGAAGATTGTTGAACCAAAACAAAGCAGTAAAGCTGAAGCAATTCATCTCTGTATCTGATCAGCAGCTTGAACAACTATCCACACACTTTAACCTTCACGGTTGGTTAACAAATGGTTTAGCAACTGTAGAGAGGTAATGCCCAAATGCCATTCTATGTACCTACTGGGCCACACAGATATGATGGGTAGCCATGTATACATCCAGTCACGTTGTCTGGATTACTGTAACATGGGCTATCCTTGAAAAGCATCCAGAAGTAACATGTGGTGCAAAATGCAGCAGCTACTCTACCAAAAATGTCTATACTGGAAGATCTGGATTGGTTGTCAAGTCCTTACAAGCACAGTTTAAGTTATTGCCCAAATGGCTCAGGGCCTGATTATATAAGCCACCACTACTCCTGTTATGAAGCTATCTTAAGATCTATAGGAGTGGCCCTTCTGAAGATGTACCAATAGTCCTCTTTCTGGCACATGGGTCCCTGATCTCTGGCATTGGCCCTCTCTCCCTCAGCATTTAGGAATCCTGTAAATTGTACCTTTTACACAGGGCTTTTGTTAATTTTAGGAGCAATTTTAGATTCTGTTTTTAACTTTGTAGGTTCTGTCATTTTAATTATTTTTTAAGTTAACCACCTTGATAATGTACTTGCTAGAGTAGAAAGGCAGGGTATATATCTGTGAATTAAAATCCAGAATCAGAAGTGTACTCTTTACACAAAATGGAGAAAATCTACCCATATATTGGACTCCAGTGCTTTAATAAGCTATTTCTCCTAGTCTGATTTTAATACCTAAAGGATTTAGCTCCTTCCCTGAAAAGCTTCTTTTCTTTAAGCCTAACAGGGTAAATAACTTTTTCGTGACCACCTTTTAATGATTTTGGAGTATTAAGGACTGCAATTGGTACAATGTCGATACAAAGGATGTAGAGCTAAATTCAGAGGTGTCCGCAAGCCACAGATTAAGATGGTGGCCATGACAGTATCAATAAAGCTCTGCCTGTTTTTATGTGTGTTGCACGATGCACATAAAAATGGGTGGACCTTCAATCATACCATCATGCCCACCATCTTGAACTTTTTGACTGTGCTTGCACATGTACAGTGACCATATGTCCTCTATTATAAAGGACAGTCCTTTATTTCAAAAAGCTCTCCTTTAGATTTATATGATTTAATTATTTATTTTCTTGGTTTCACTCTTGAATTTTCCTTTGTAAAGCAAGTTATAAACATAAACTTTTAAAATCCTTATGAACCTCATTCAGATTTGCCCTTTTTTCAGGTTTATCCTTTATTTTTTCCAAGAAAATATGGAAAAAGCATGTGGAATATGGAAAAATGGAAATATGGAAAAATCACGAAGTAGGTATTTTTTACGGTAAAAAAATTTTAAAAGTCCCATTCATGTGCAAATCAGATATCATTGCAAACTGTCAGAAGATTGTTGAACCAAAACAAAGCAGTAAAGCTGAAGCAATTCATCTCTGTATCTGATCAGCAGCTTGAACAACTATCCACACGCTTTAACCTTCACGGTTGGTTAACAAATGGTTTAGCAACTGCAAGGAGGTAATGCCCAAATGCCATTCTATGTACCTACTGGGCCACACAGATATGATGGGTAGCCATGTATACATCCAGTCACGTTGTCTGGATTGACCATCCCTGCTCTATGGGGGCAGACTTCAGTGTGGATATAATATCCATGGGTGAATATCACACTCCCTCTGGGCTTAGAGTGAAAATCAGGAACGTTTGCCCTTTTGAATATGTATCTCACAAGAGCTTGGCTGAACACCAGTAGAATGACATTAGGGTTAATGCCATTTACAGACTCTGCGTGTTATTGTACTGTTTCGGTTTTGCTAGTTAGAAATGGCTCCTGATTGGGCCGAACGTGCAGAAAAGCAGGGTGTGAGGATTTTAAATAAAGCTTTTGCATACTATGCAAATCCTAATTTTTAATGAAGATCAAACTTCAGGAAGATTGGGCACAGAATTAATATGCAGCACCAATTGCTGAAAAGGTTTTAAGCTGAAGTGGTAACAGTAACAACTTACAACATTCATGGTTGTTTCTGGATCCACACCTCTTCTTCTCTCAAACGTCCCCGAAGCTGCGAGGCCTTGGACCAAACTGACTGTGATTATTAACAGCCACATCTTATCTCTGCTTTAAAAAAAAAGAGGAGGGGGGTCATCTCTGCAGCACAGATATGCAAGCCTGTCCCATCGCAAACACTACAGTAATAATCGACCTTCTCTAACAGCAGAATGTACAGCTGCAGCTCTCTCAAGTTCTATACAGAGAAATGAGAGATAAAACAGCTTAAACTAATCTAAACTCAGCTTATACTCAGAGCTGTTGTCAAAAAAATATATATAGTGCTTGCCTAGAAGAAAAATTGCTCCATTATAGTTATAGGCTGGGGAAGACTAGGAGTTGAAGTCCACATCCCTTAAAGTTGCTGAGATTGAGAAACAGTGAACTAGATCCATCACTTCCCATCACTTCTTTTGCCTCTTACCATTCAAATTGCACAATCATTCGCTTTGGTAGAAACAGGCCGTCCTCATTAATTGCTGTTGGGAGGCCAATCAGTAAATTAATCTTTGTGCATTTGCTTCTGTGCTTTAAGACACTACGTTATCTGAAGAGCTTTGTTCATTTATTTGTTACTTTTGTATCTTGTTTTTCCTCAAGGAACTCAAGGCAAACTACACAGCACTCCCTTCTCTGATTTTGCCCCACAACAACCCTGTGAGGTAGGCTGGGCTGACTGGCCCAGTCACCCAGGGAATTTCCATGGCTGGGATGGACTGGAATCAGCATCTCCTGGTCCTACTATTAACACTGTTAACTGCTACACCACACCACAGTACTATCATTACAAAGCAGTAATGCATCAATTGACAACACACACATCCATTTCAACCACTGCTACCCTTTTCCAGTTACTGGATATTAAATGTTTGGGGGGAGGGGGAAGAAACATTAACACCACAAGTCTGTTTAACTTATCTAAACACTTGCAACTGTTGGATTTTCAGTGTCTGTACTAAAAGTTGGAATTGCCAAAATCACAAGATAAATATCAGATTAGATCTAATTGGCCTCTACACGTTGAAAACCTAGTTTAAAAAGCCAACATGTCTATAGCTTGGCTGAAGCAAAGCTGGACCTAACTACTTGGACATGAGACCACTAGGAAACTTCAGGGCTGAAAGCTACCCTGGGAAGTTAAAAACCCAGCAAATAAAAAGGCAAAAGCAAACTATTTCCATATTGTTGCCAAGTCTCCCACCAGTCAAAAGGAGTTGAGCTCAATTCTAGGGCATCTTCACCTAATATTGGCCTCATATTCTGCTTGCACATTTCCCATATGTATCTGTCTGGTTACTGTGGGAAATGTCTGAGCTACACAGAACTTTGATCTAATCCAGCATGATGCTTGTACTGTTTATGACACAACCTTCTTCTATATAGAAATAGCAAGCTCACGTCTCCAATTGTAATAATGACATACAGCACCATTTATGCACCGGGGGGAAGATGGGCATGCTCAGGAAAATCCCAACATTTGTAGAAGTGCTCCCCACAAAAGGTGGGGGGGGGTAATTAAAGTATGGAGCCCTGTACAACTCCAAAAAATAGCTCAATACCCAGTGAATGTGAAATGCAGGTTAGGCATTTTAGAGGAGAAAATGGAGTGGAAACTGAGGTAGAATGAAGCCTCTGGAATAAGCACAATCACCAGTGCTTTTCAGAAGATAAAATAGAAGCCAGTGATAAAACACTTGTCCATTTCTTATTGAAAAAGGATGTCATCCCGTGATGGAGCCAACTTTCCCCCAAAGGGGCTGTTCCTCTTTTTTGGAGGCCGCATCCCACAAGTCTTATGACAGGCCACACAATTCACCTGTCCCCTTAAAAGTCACTTCCCTGCTAATGCTGAAAATGGAAACTGCATTAAAAAGAGGAACCCAAAACATTGAGATTGCAACACATTGTTCTACTGCCGCAATAAAACTGCCTAAAGACCAGGAATGTGAGCTAGCAGTAGCGAACGAAACACACGCGTGTGAGAAGCTGTGAATGTGGGAAACAGCCTGAGGGCCGGATGGAGGCATATAGGCACACTTTGGGGCTGACCAGAAGAGACCAACCTGGTCTGTTCCCAGCCCTTTTTATGGTAACAGGTTGATCAAGTACCATGATCTACAGAAATCAACAGGTGAACCTTTTGTGGCATATAGATCATAGGATTGCAGCTGGGCACTTTGTCACTTGTGTATTGGCTGCTATGGAAAGGACAGGGCAGCTGGTACACTGCAGGCCAAACTCTTGTGGAAGGTCCAGATGGGAGGTTTAGAACTATTGTTAACAATTCTGAGTTAACTTCCCCGTTTTGAATTATGAACCCAGCTTAGGATCTTCATTACATTCTGTACTGTGAACACTATGTTGAGTCAATTCACTGAGAACAATAAACCACCCATTTTTAGCATGCCAGAATCTGAAGCTAAAGCTTGTTCTTGGTAGTACCTAGCTTAGTCTGGGCTTGGGGGCTAAGCCAATTCAGGCCTGGGTGAAACCTGGTTTGCAACTAGATGGAAGGTTGTTGAAGAATAGGGAGTTACAGGTTACACTAGGAGATCTGAGAAGCACCCAGAGGAAAGGGTGGCAAACTGCTTCCACACTGCTGCCAAAGAACTCCATGTTGCCTTCAGAACTCAAACTTGACTCAAATCAGGCTTTACTTACCTGAGTAAAGTCTCCTCCAATGTGAACTGATCTCCTATGGAGACTTTATGGACAGGTCCAAATAGCTGGCCACAAGACACTCTTTTTCCAGACAAGTCCATAAACTTTCATTCTACTTCTAACCCTGCCAATACGCTCTCTACCACTCTTCAAGTAGCTTTCTCTACTTTGACAGGTGACAGGTAAGTACATCTCAAATTCCAGGCTGCATCTCCTCACCATTTTTGTTTTCTTGGAAAGCTGATGGGGCTTTTGTGGGATGCAGGGATATTCTTGTCAATAAAGATCATGTAGGAGGCTGCATTTTGCTTTGCACCCACTTTTTTTAAAAGTTAAGATGCATGATCTAGAGCAGTGTTTTTCAACCTTGGCAACTTTAAGACGTCTGGATTTCAACTCTAGATCATGCATCTTAACTTTTCTGGGTGTTGAAGTCTGGACATCTTAAAGTTGCCAAGGTTGAAAAACACTGCTCTAGATCATGCATCTTAACTTTTAAAAAAAGTGGGTGCAAAGCAAAATGCAGCCTCCTACATGATCTTTATTGACAAGAATATCCCTGCATCCCACAAAGGTTGAGAAACACTGATCTAGAGGCAGTCTTAAAAATAAAGATGTCAGGTGGGGCAGTCAATACTGCTCTTCAATTGCTGTGTCAGGCTATTCAGATTATCATGCTGCCATGATTTTTATTTAGTTTATTAAATGCAGAAAAAGAGCACAATTTGGCCAAAAAGGAAGAAGAATCTCTGTGTATTATTAATTACAATATTATCTGCTGACATTCTGTCTTTGGCAATTTTCTAAACCCCAACGGATATACATCTAATGACGTGGATCCTAGCCCACGAAACTCATGCGACATTAAGTTTATTAGCCTTTAAAGCACAAAAATCCGTCTAGGTTGTAATACTCCTGGAGAGTAGAAAGTGGACTCGCTTGACTTCAGTTAGGCTAGCATTTTACCCTCCCCAAAGGAGGCAGTTAATGGCATTTTAAGAGCCATCAGCCTATAACCAGACGATCGAAAATGCACTTTTTCGAACCATCCTTCCCACATCCCACTTTCCTGGGAAGGATCCGGAATTAAAGTCGGATCCCGGAAATATGCCATCCTGGTTTCATTATGGCTTACCCTCAAGTCAAGCCGTGGAGACCTGCAGCCTTGACAAACCCTCTTCCCGATGCCCCCCCCCCCAGTATGTTCCACTACAACTCCCAGAATCCCCAGCCTGATGGAAGAGTCACCCCAGGGACCACTCCGAGTCCTTCCTTAAGCAAGGGGCCCTGCAGTATCCCTCCACCCTTCCCGACCCGGGCAAGGCGCGAGCGAGAGACTCACCGGAAAGCGGCACCAGCAGAACAAGATAAACCAAGACCGCGCCGACTCTTGCTGCTTTAGGCTTCTCCCGTCACCGAAGCGCAGCCAACCGGAGCCCCTCAGGCTATGCATATTGGCCAATCAGCGTTCCCGGAGAAAGCATGCCTCTTCCCTTTTTTTGTTTCCTCCTCCCACCTAACAGAGAGGGCGGGGATGGAGCTGTTAGCGACGGGACCGGCGGCTGCAAGCGGTCAAGGGTCGTTCGCCTGCCGCCTCTTCGCGCATCGCTGCCTCTCTTGCACTTTGCGCAGCGCTGACGCTGTTCGCCCGGCGGTTCCTACAAGGGAAGCAAAAGGTCTTCCGGGAGGCGAGTCCCATTGACCTGAGCGAGGCTTCTGCGAAGAGACGGAACGAGGGCCGCAGCCTCGGCTGCTCTCCAGCTTTCCTTTCTTCTCTTTCCTTTATATTAGTTTTTGTCAGTTTTTATGTTCTTTTTAAAACTTTTAATAAAATTGAGGGAGGCAGGGAGGGGCTGGCTGGTTCGCACAAAGCGCTGCAATCTGGAGAGTTGCCCTGCCCGAACAAATTGTTGCGCTACCTGCTATCCAAGGGTCAGTTTGGCGTGGTGGTTAAGGCGCCAGGCTAGGAACTGGGAGACGGAGAGTTCTGGTCCCGCCTTGGGCACGAAGCCAGCTGGATGCCTTTGGGCCAGCCACTCTCTCTCAGCCCTCGCAAGGAGGCCAGGGCAACCACTTTCGAAATCCTGCCAAGAAAACCGCAGGCAGCGGCCAGGAGTCAACACTGACTCAATGCACAACAATGAGGTGCCATCCGACACCATACTAGCTTTCCCGGATCAGTCGACTGTATAGGTGGGTGCAGTCATCTGCATCCTAACAACTAGTTTTCTGGAGATCTATTAGTTGCAAAAACAGGTCTGTTCTTGTCATGCCTTAAAGACAGATCTTTGCATACCGAAGATCAAAATCATTTTTGTTTTAGCCTACAACTCTATACACACTATTAAACCCAGGACTGAACTTAACAGCTCAGCAATATGGGGACATTTGAGTTGTGTGTCCCTGTTGTCCAAATATCTAATAAATTGACTAGAACATCTGGCTTTTAAAAAATATTTAAATTGTTTAATAGCATGTTTATCCTCAGTGTGGTTCTGCTATATAACAAGTACATTCCAATCAAGTCTGGACAGGGAGTTTCTTGTTGAGAATACAGATCAAAAGCAACAGGGTATGTTGAGCCAAGGAACAAAAGCGTTTGAATGTTGACCGGTATTTCATTGTCACCTTCTGGTAGAAATAAAAGTTTGTCTTGCTTGTTGTGGCTGCCTTGCTCTTCTCTGAGCTACACTTCAGGTCTTTTTGCTTCTTTGCAAAAAGAAAAATGATCATCTCATTACTGATTGATTATGTGCCATCAAGTCATTTTCAACTCCTAGCAACCACATCCCTGGGGAAGGTAATGGCAACCCACCCCAGTATTCTTGCCGTGAAAACTAAATGGATCAGTACAACCACAGATATGTCGGTATACCATCGGAAGATGAGACCCCCAGGTCGGAAGATGGTCAAAATGCTACTGGGGAAGAACAGAGGATGAGCTCAACTAGCCCCAGATGTGATGACGCAGCTAGCTCAAAGCTGAAAGGACGGTTAGCGGCCGACGGTGCTGGTGGTGAACGGCGAATCCAAAGTTCTAAGGATCAACACACCATTGGAACCTGGAATGTAAGATCTATGAGCCAGGGCAAATTGGATGTGGTTATTGGTGAGATGTCAAGATTAAAGATAGACATTCTGGGCGTCAGTGAACTGAAATGGACTGGAATGGGCCACTTCACATCAAATGACCACCAGATCTACTACTGTGGACAAGAGGACCACAGAAGAAATGGAGTAGCCTTCATAATTAATAGTAAAGTGGCTAAAGCAGTGCTTGGATACAACCCAAAAAAACGACAGAATGATCTCAATTCGAATTCAGGGCAAGCCATCTAACATCACAGTGATCCAAATATACGCCCCAACCACAAATGCTGAAGAAGCTGAAGTAGATCGGTTCTATGAGGATCTGCAGCACCTACTGGACAACACGCCTAAAAGGGATGTTATTTTCATCACAGGAGACTGGAATGCTAAGGTGGGCAGTCAAATGACACCTCGAATTACAGGTAAGTATGGCCTGGGAGAACAAAATGAAGCAGGACATAGGCTGATAGAATTTTGCCAAGACAATTCACTCTGCATAACAAACACTCTCTTCCAACAACCTAAGAGACGGCTTTATACATGGACTTCACCAGATGGACAACACCGAAATCAGATTGATTACATCCTTTGCAGCCAAAGGTGGCGGACATCTGTACAGTCGGTAAAAACAAGGCCTGGAGCTGACTGTAGTTCCGATCACGAACTTCTTCTTGCACAATTTAGGATCAGACTAAAGAGATTAGGGAAGACCCACAGATCAGCTAGATATGAGCTCACTAATATTCCTAAGGAATATGCAGTGGAGGTGAAGAATAGATTTAAGGGACTAGACTTAGTAGATAGGGTCCCGGAAGAACTCTGGACAGAAGCTGGCAGCATTGTTCAAGAGGCGGCAACAAAATACATCCCAAAGAAAGAGAAAACCAAGAAGGCAAAATGGCTGTCTGCTGAGACACTAGAAGTAGCCCAAGAAAGCAGGAAAGCAAAAGGCAACAGTGATAGGGGGAGATATGCCCAATTAAATGCAAAATTCCAGAGGTTAGCCAGAAGAGATAAGGAATTATTTTTAAACAAGCAATGCGCGGAAGTGGAAGAAGACAATAGAATAGGAAGGACAAGAGACCTCTTCCAGAAAATTAGAAACATTGGAGGTAAATTCCAGGCCAAAATGGGTATGATCAAAAACAAAGATGGCAAGGACCAGACAGAAGAAGAAGAGATCAAGAAAAGGTGGCAAGGATATACAGAAGACCTGTATAGGAAGGATAACAATATCGGGGATAGCTTTGACGGTGTGGTCAGTGAGCTAGAGCCAGACATCCTGAAGAGTGAGGTTGAGTGGGCCTTAAGAAGCATTGCTAATAACAATGCAACAGGAGACGACGGCATCCCAGCTGATCCCAGTTCAAAATCTTGCAAGATGATGCTGTCAAGGTAATGCATGCTATATGCCAGCACATTTGGAAAACACAAGAATGGCCATCAGATTGGAAAAAATCAATTTATATCCCCATACCAAAAAAGGGAAACACTAAAGAATGTTCAAACTATCGAACAGTGGCACTTATTTCACATGTCAGTAAGGTAATGCTCAAGATCCTGCAAGGTAGACTTCAGCAGTTCATGGAGCGAGAATTGCCAGATGTACAAGCTGGGTTTAGAAAAGGCAGAGGAACTAGGGACCAAATTGCCAATATCCGCTGGATAATGGAAAAAGCCAGGGAGTTTCAGAAAAACATCTATTTCTGTTTTATTGATTATTCTAAAGCCTTTGACTGTGTGGACCATAACAAATTGTGGCAAGTTCTTAGCGGTATGGGGATACCAAGTCATCTTGTATGCCTCCTGAAGAATCTGTATAACGACCAAGTAGCAACAGTAAGAACAGACCACGGAACAATGGACTGGTTTAAGATTGGGAAAGGAGTACGGCAGGGCTGTATACTCTCACCCTACCTATTCAACTTGTATGCAGAACACATCATGCGACAAGCTGGGCTTGAGGAATCCAAGGCTGGAGTTAAAATCTCTGGAAGAAACATTAACAATCTCAGATATGCAGATGATACCACTTTGATGGCTGAAAGTGAAGAGGAACTGAGGAGCCTTATGATGAAGGTGAAAGAAGAAAGTGCAAAAGCTGGCTTGCAGCTAAACCTCAAAAAAACCAAGATTATGGCAACCAGCTTGAAGGATTGATAACTGGCAAATAGAGGGAGAAAATGTAGAAGCAGTGAAAGACTTTGTATTCCTAGGTGCAAAGATTACTGCAGATGCTGACTGCAGTCAGGAAATCAGAAGACGCTTAATCCTTGGGAGAAGAGCAATGACAAATCTCAATAAAATAGTTAAGAGCAGAGACATCACACTGACAACAAAGGCCCGCATAGTTAAAGCATTGGTGTTCCCTGTAGTAACATATGGCTGCAAGAGCTGGACCATATGGAAGGCTGAGAGAAGGAAGATCGATGCTTTTGAACTGTGGTGTTGGAGGAAAATTCTGAGAGTGCCTTGGACTGCAAGAAGATCAAACCAGTCCATCCTCCAGGAAATAAAGCCAGACTGCTCACTTGAGAGAATGATATGAAAGGCAAAACTGAAATACTTTGGCCACATAATGAGAAGACAGGACACCCTGGAGAAGATGCTGATGCTGGGGAGAGTGGAGGGTAAAAGGAAGAGGGGCCGACCAAGGGCAAGATGGATGGATGATATTCTAGAGGTGACGGACTCGTCCCTGGGGGAGCTGGGGGTGTTGACGACCAACAGGAAGCTCTGGCGTGGGCTGGTCCACAAAGTCACGAAGAGTTGGAAGCGACTAAACAAATAAACAACAAGCAACCACATAGATAGATTTTCTCCATGATGTTGTCAGGGGAACTGTGTCTCCTGCCCATATGAGTAGTGAATATAATTAATTAGCATTCAAAACTCTGAAGGCAAAGTTTTTACAGTGCAGCCTTAAATATGTTATACATGCAAGATTTCCTGAGGGGCTTGAAAACTTTTCATCAGGGAATATTTTACACGCCCTATCTACAACCACTTCCACTTGCAAACCCTAAATTAAATGTGTCTTGTCACTCCAGGCCATTAAGGAACCCTCAAAAGACCTCCCCTCGGAAATCAGCTAGGAAGGTTACTACAAACTACCCAACGGTTCACAGGTAAATTGGAATCTCCTACCAAGAGTGACCTTGCTTCAGTTCTTCTTCACAGAGTGATCTCATGGAAGTTCTTTCTGGCAGAGTAGATGAACTTGAAACTGCATTTGCTTCCCTGTGTAATATTGCAGATTAACTGTTAAGCATCTATTTCCAAAATATCACTAGCTCTTGGTTACACTAATTCTGTTTCTGTAGAAGCTATCCATTGCCAGTTGCCTAGGCAGTCACAACTTTTCAGGCATATCATACTGGAGAGGATTTGAAAAACTGTTTTTAGACCGGAGTCCTGTTTCCTATTTCTAATGCTGAGCTATGCCCTTCAGCAATTATGTGGTCACCCCGTCGGAAAAAATTGGGTACCAGATTCCTAACATTCAAAGCTGCCTTAAATGTACTAATTGCTGACAAGAAATCAGACAATTCTAGTTTAGTTGAATTTTTGTCAAGCAAGGAAGCAGACCAGAAAAATTCCAAGGTTTAGGTTAGGTTAGAACTCACGAATATCCCCCTGATTGAGTTTGACTCAGGAAAAAGGTAAAATACTGTAGAGCTAAGAGAAGTGGGGAGATGTTTGTGCCTGTGCCTATGAGTCTTTCTGTTTGAACTTTGGGGTACAGTTATCCTTATGTAACCCCAAAATTCTCATTTTTTGAGGTCACTTAGAATGCAAGGGTACCCCCTGGTCATCTCTGTTTTCCCAACTTTCTTCCTGGATGTGCATGCCAGGATTTTAAAATGAGAACCAAACAGGGCACTCCAGAGAAAGCAATTCCTGTTGACTGCATGTGCACATGCTATGGGTTGTCTCTTTGCAGATATCTAATGAATGGAGTAAGGTCTCTTGGCACCCCTGACATCCAGGGTTGTAAATTCCAAGAAGTGGGGCATGGGAAAAGTAGTTCATTTGTGAGCCCTACACATGAGTGAAAAGGAAAAGGAGGGTAGTTTTGCCCAGTAGCTGGCATTCAAGGCTTGGGAAACAGAAGCTGGGAGGCACCAGTAGGATTCTGTAGTAGCCAGGCTAAAGGACTCTAATGAAGAATTGAGCAAAATAGGGGAGCGTAGGATACACTATAGACATGTTCCTTTTATCTGCAGCTCCCAAAAGGACAAGTAAGAAAGTGGAATTCCTTTAAGAGGACACTTTAGACTCCTGGGGACCCCCACCTTGCAACTCCTCTAAGCCTCTTGCTGCTATGGCTGAAGCCTCCGCTGACAGTGCAAGTTACTAGGAACCTGGAAAAACTGTCCCTGCAAGGCCAGGCATAATTACTGGGTCTCAAGCAAAACTGGCACAAGAACTGGCTTTGCAGTATCCCATGAGACAGCTCCCAGGATCCCAGGGTATTAAGTGTGCATCATTCCTGGAGTCCTGATTTAGTCGCGCTCATTATGAATTTTCCTCCGGTCCAGGGGCAATCAAACAAATTAAGAGAAGAGAGAACTGCAGCCTTCTAATGCTATAAGTCAAGACAGGCAGTTGTAAACCTCTTATTAAGAATAAAGTGTAACAAAATAAAAAAGATTCCAAAATATAAACTTTCCACAACATAGGCTAATGGTTTTGATCAGGTTATACTGAACACTGAGACAAATCATGAATTTCTATCTCCCAAGATATGTCTTTTCAGGAAGCCAATTCTACAGTAGCAAGGTATACTTCAATCAACTGGTGATGCCAAAATTCAGAAGAACCTTACACTCGTTCATTTCAATATGTTATTCATGACTGAATTGGAAAGGAAAAGTAAAAAAAAATGCTTTATGTCACATGGCTTTGCCCATGCAGACTGAGAGGCACTGAATCTATAGGTCATTTTCTATATATATTGTACTTTTTTATAAGGGTACCCGTGCACACTGTATAATTCTTTTAGTCAAGGCCACTCAAACCTATTTTATCTGCACTATTTATTGTCCAATCAGAATGACAAAATCTCCTTCAATTTTTCTGTATTTTGCTTTCTTGCCTATCATTGGTTAATTTGTTCACCTTCATTCAATTGTTTGCTGTTGATCTGTTTTGTGCTTTATTGCTGGGTTTTGCTATTATTGTTTTACTATTTTATTTACTACTGACAACAAAGGCCCGTATAGTTAAAGCAATGGTGTTCCCCGTAGTAACATATGGCTGCGAGAGCTGGACCATAAGGAAGGCTGAGAGAAGGAAGATCAATGCTTTTGAACTGTGGTGTTGGAGGAAAATTCTGAGAGTGCCTTGGACTGCAAGAAGATCAAACCAGTCCATCCTCCAGGAAATAAAGCCAGACTGCTCACTTGAGGGAATGATATTAAAGGCAAAACTGAAATACTTTGGCCACATAATGAGAAGACAGGACACCCTGGAGAAGATGCTGATGCTAGGGAGAGTGGAAGGCAAAAGGAAGAGGGGCCGACCAAAGGCAAGATGGATGGATGATATTCTAGAGGTGACGGACTTGTCCCTGGGGGAACTGGGGGTGTTGATGACCGACAGGAAGCTCTGGCGTGGGCTGGTCCATGAAGTCACAAAGAGTCGGAAGCGACTAAACGAATAAACAACAATAATTTTATTTACTGTTTTTTTTCCTTGTCACTGAATGTAATAAAGAGTTACTATCTATACCATTCAGTATGAATTCCATTTAAAATCATTATGACTGCTTTTCAAAATTGACACTGAGTATGTGAAATCAGATAAAAGGGGAACAGAAGTCATAAACTGTTTGCCCCATTGGATATCATAAGTCACACAATTCTTATTTGCCAGAAGGCAAACTAGTAAGACTGAAATAAGAGAAACTTATTTAGGAACTTAAATGCAAAATAAAAGGCTGGAAACTCTGATGTAAAACTCATGATGCTTTTTTTTGGCAGAAATTGCCCTCAGCCCCCAGAAAAAATTCCTTCTCCAGAACTCAATACTCTCAAAGGAAAACAAGAATTTGACTTGAGTAGATAATTGGGGGAGTTTCAAAAAGTCAAGATGGCAGCCATGACATCATTTAAGCCCTGCCCCTTTTTAACATGTGTTCCATGTGTGACACATGTAAAAAAGTGATGGGGCTTCAATCATGCACTCCCAGCCACCATCTTGACTTTTTTGACACCTCCTTCCCCCTCACAGTTGCCTTATGGACAAAATACTCTTTTGCAGATACAAACAACCTTAGTGAAAAAGAAGAACAGCTTCTGCAAAGAGGTTTAAATCCTAAGCTTCTTTCTCCCATCCTTCTGTAACAGGCTGTTCATAATCTGTTTTTCATACTGGCCCAGTAGCACCAGCTTATATTTACAAAACGGGCTCCTCATCCAATACATTGCCATTTTCAGCCCACAGACCATACTGCACAATGACATACCCCCCCACTAGACAAGATATATACAGTATGCCATCCATTCAATACAAACCAAAAACTTCATTACTAACATGATACCCACCAGGGTACAATCCAACCACAATAAAAAAATTTAAAAATGAAATAGCAGTTAAAATTACACAAAGTTACAGTAAAATCAATATAGATCATGATGCATTTATAGTCACGATCAAAATAATATTTATAAAATTATAAAATTGTAAAGCTTGCTGATAAAATGTACAGCGTAACAGCTTTGCTATTATTAAACAAAAGCATTAAGCAAACTAGTCTGTGATACTTTTTTTATTTTTACCTGTTATAAGTAAACTACCCCCTCTGATTTACTATGGACCTTTTTCAGGACATGTGGGAATACTTCCTCCAACATTATTTTTCCCACTCAGAAATCTATGGAACTAAAAATACTAATGCTGGAGGCTGACGCTCAAAACTTTGTGGAATGCCAAATGTTCATTTTTTTTAAAGAATCTTTTAAAAATGCATACAACAGATGGGAAGCAAGGGAGCCCCATGTTGAGCACCCTATGATTATGTTTTAATGTGTGTTTCACCACAGATTGCCTTGAGTTCCCACAGCACACAGATTTGTAGCATAACCATAGCATTTTAAACTACAAACAGGGGTTCATACAACACACCAATGCATAAGCTATGGTTACGAGCCACAAAGCTGGGATCATACACATTTTGGTTTGGGCTTAGCCAGGTGTGTAATTAATTCACTGTTTTCAGCTGGAAAACAGTACAAATCGAAGCGAATATCTGTAGCTCAGGGGTGAACTGTGGAGTCCTTGGTGCTCTCTGAGCCTTGAAACCACCAAGGCTCAGAGAGCACCAAGGACTAAACAGTACAAAGCCGGTATAAATGAAGCTTTCAACAGTTTGTGTTGAAACACAATAAACACAGAAAAGCACGTCATATCTTTCAAAAGCAAGAGAACCCACTCATCAAGTTAGCATTTCTGTTTAACAACAAACCAAATACAGAATTCATTCTTCCGTATATTCTTCTATAATGCGCCTCACTGAAGCAACACAGCAAAGCCGGAAGAAATGTAACCAATCGAAGAGAAATGGAAGCTGATCCTGCATCTAAGTGGGCTAATATACTGTACCGACTTTAACTTTCGTTTTCTACGAGCGTTAAGTTTCCTTTTCTTTGGAGTTCCTTTCCATTTGTGCCAAGATAAAAGTGGGTAGCTACGAAATGAATGCAGCATTTCAGGGCAGATCATCGGGAAGGAAAATCCACGGTTTTGAGAGAAAGCCAGCTTTCTTAAAAGCTGCTAATCAGGCAATATGAGGTAAGTAACAGGATAGTATAACCTTCTTGATTATATTACTTATAAAACGTTTAGCATTAGAAAAGGTCCTTTTCAGCATGCAAAGCTTCAGCTTCTTTTTACTGGGTTAGGTGTTTCCTTGAAAGAAGGACACATTCTGTTCTCTAAATCTGTTAATACTGTAGAGAACTTAAACAGTTATCCAGAGTATAAATCAATTGCATGTCAGATTAAATCTGTATCATCAAGTCTGCAGTCAAATACGAGATACTTTGCATGCACAATTAACTCCGTTCTTTCTAATACAAATAATCGCTTTTGTGAGCACAGGGAGGGGATATTTGAAGTTATTGGGGAAATGTTTTTTTAAACTAGATCTCCAAATAGATTAAATAAAAAAGATAGTGCTCTATTACTTAGGGCTAGCACAGCTATTTTTACTTTGGGGGGAAAGAAAATTTGTATTTGCATGACATCCTTACCCATATTTAACAGAATCATGATTTATTAATAAACAGTTTTTTACATTTAGATGAGACACTGAAACAAACTAAAAGAAGCAGGCGAGGTCCACACAACATACTGGGATCGTTTGTTCAGTGTGTTGTGTAGTCACTTTTCAGCTCCTTAAACTACTTAAACTTTAATGATAAAAACCAGAGGGAGGGAGAAATGAACTGCAATCTTTAGAGAGAAAAACAAAAGAAGCTGGCAAACATTAAGCCAAAAGACATTTATAAATCTGATGACAGGATTGCAAACAGGGGAGGCAGTTCTCAAAACTTGGGGAGGTTCAAAAAATGCTATTTTCTTCCTTCCTTGCCCACTTAGGACCTTTCCACATTGCCAGGGGTGCAGGCAAAATATGGTCAAAAATGTTGAGGTGCAGTCAAAGGTCTACCCCTTTCTTTATGTGCAACAAAAATGGGTGAAGCTTCAATCATACTATCGTGGCCCCGATCTCAACTTTATTGTCCACACCCTGTGGGCACCCCTGCTCCTGCCTCCCCACCTTGAGTTGGCAGAAAACTGGTGTGGAAGTTGCTGACCCCTTGCCAATTCTTGTCTTGCCTTTTTTTGTCAGCCCTTCAAGGTAGAGAAACCTAAGTTACGCAGGCTAATGTCTCCTTTATTATAAAGTAATAGTAACAGAATCTTGCAAGTCTGAATGCACTTTCCCCCTCCCTCCCTTTATCTTCTAGGGAGGGTCTTGTCTGAGACACTTTCTCAGGGTACAGTTCTGCTCCAGGTCTGGAGTGGATCTGCCTCCTGTCCCTCAAGGTCATTCTTCTTCCCATTACAGAGACCCATCCCTGTAATTTCATGTATCCTTCCAAGGTGATGGGTGACAAAGTTGAACAGATTTTGCATACTTTAAAGCTGCCCCTGGAGAGAGTCAGAGTGAGAAGACAGCTAAGTCTATCTCCCTCATGGGTTGGGGATGACGTGAAGGTGACATCATGGGATGTGGCAGGAAAAAAGGCTTGCCAGGGCATTTTTGTGCCCTGAATATTGCAAATCAGTACTGCCAGAGTGGAAGGACTAACTAGCTAAAATCTTTAATGCAGAAAGAAAGGAAGCAGATTTACATGGATGTCAGCAAGGGGATGGGGAGTGACAAAATAAGTGTAAGATTCAGTTTTTGTAGACAACTCTGCAGGTTTATATGCAGGGAGAAAAGAGGAAAGAAATGTTTTATAGCTTCACTTACAGGCAGCCATCTCTGATCCCACTGGTTCAACTTAATCCTGCTATTGATTTTTCATGCACCATAAAATGGAAGTCTTCCATTTGAGCTTCCTTAGGGGCATCTTAAAACCTTAAGTGCCCTGAAAGCATAACACTAATTTTACTGTGACTGAGGGAACAAATGATTAAATACAGGTTAGGACAGAAATCACATGAACTGCATCAACTGTTAATTAAATATCATGTTGTTTTCATCCTCATTCCTTGAGAATTGGAAAATATTCTCTACTTAAAGATGGTTTAAGAGATGTCTTTTGCCAAAAATATTCTTGAGCCAGTGGGAGGTAGAGGGCTTAAAGCAGTGGCCTAAAGTAGGGAAGACCTTGGAGTCCCTCTTTTGAGGGAGATGAGCAATGGCAAAATTTGAAATATAAATAAACAAATAAATAAATAACACCATTTATGGTTTTATACATTTGTATATTAGGGTTTAACTTGTTTTATTGGTTCGTTGTTAGCTGCTCAGAATCACTTAGGTGAGATGGGTGGCCATACAAAACAAACACATAAAAATAAGATCCAGGTTCAAGTCCCCCTTCTGCTGGGGCCAGTCATTCCCTCTAAGCCCAACCAACCTCACAGGATGGTTATTGTAAGGATAGTGTGAAAGAAGATTCCCATATAAGCTGGAGTGCTTACATGTAGAGTCTTTTCAAGTCAGCTTTGACTCCTGGCGACTGCCGGGATCAGTCCCTGAATATTTCTTGGTAAGATTTTGGAAGTGGTTTGCCACTGCCTGCTTCCCAGGGCTGAGAGAGAATGATTGACCCAAGGGCACCCAGCTGGCTTTGTGCCTAAGATGGGACCAAACCTCCGGGTCTCCTGGTTTCTAGCCTGGTGCCTTTACCCACTATACCAAACTGAATCTCTAATAATAAATAAACCTTAAACTAAAAAAAAACCCTAAAGAAAATATTCAGTATAATGGGAGCGCCACGTAGGTTGACTCTAGCTGAAACAAAGCTAATGCCCTATGAAGAGCATTCTTCACTTTGGTGGCTGAGTAACTAAAGTAGTTTGGTGGCTGAGTGGTTAGAGTAACTAGTCTCCATTGCATTCTGTGGGGATAATTTTTAAAAGTTTGTAAAAGCATCAGGCAGCAGATGTATTTTAGGAAAAGCCTGCATGATATTCAACTGACTTAAACTTTTAATGTTTCAGTCTGAACACAAGAAGGCTGGGATGTTTTTTATAAATTATTTTCCAAGACTATCTCTGTTTAGTCAACCAGATAGCCTCCACACATACATCATGGAGGCCATCTGGTTGAGCCTTTCCAACCAGATGGCCTCTATACTGTATGTGCTGAACTTCATTTCCCAGAATTCCCAGCCAGCACAGGAAGTTGAAAGCCAGCCAATCAGAGGGCACCAGTTTAGGAAAGGCTAGAATAATAGTGTAGTGTAGTGTAGTGTAGTGTAGTGTAGTGTAGTGCTTCTTAAACTTTTTGCTCTCAGGACCCCTTCCCACATTTAAAATTATGAAGGACCCCAAAGGAGCTTTTCTTTGTCTGGGTTATATTTATCAGGGTTAACTTCACCAATGGGATACCAATTTTTTGAATTACCCTCCATTCCAATGTTCTCATGCTACTATGAATGGTTTTCATATACCTTGAAAATGAAACCTCTGAGGCTCTGCAGCCTTCCAAAGTCCCATTTCCATCTGCATATCCAAATCCAGGTAAAAAGCTTGTACCTTGTCACTAAAAAGAGGGCAAGCCACACTATCAAACATGGATCTCCAGAAAGTTTCTTGAAAACAATGCTGAGACATATGGATGGATTTTCAGAGAGAGAGGGAGCCTATCTAAAAAATGTATGACATCAAAGGGCTTACTGTGCCAACATCATTTGAACCATTTCTGTGTCCTCCCCCTCCCCTCTGAACAGACCTTATTTCTGAGGATTAATTCATTCACCTCACACTACAGTACTGGGACCCCATCACATTTTACATCATCATTATCATTGCCTTCATTTAATATTTATTTTTACCTCTATTTATATTATTTTTACTGTATTTTACTCTTTGTATTTATGGTGATGGTTTTAATCGATTGTTGTAAACCGCCCAGAGTCCTCCGATGGGAGGAGATGGGCGGGGATAAATTAGATAGATAGATAGATAGATAGATAGATAGATAGATAGATAGATAGATAGATAGATAGATAGGCCTTTTAATTTAATTTGCTAGGAAGACAGAACATTTCTGGATGAAAAGTCTGTAATTCCTCCCTCCCTCTATTGCAGGAAAAAAAAAGATCAACCATGTAGCAGACTTAGCAAAATCTGCTTTAGGCAAAGGGGAAGATTTAGCACATGTGTCATCTTTTGCTGTGACTGTTTACCTCACCAGCCAACAATTCTTCACCTCTTTGATCCAGGTCTCCAGTTACCAAATAAACTATGGTTCCATTTGTCCAACTTTCTTGCTTGGCCTGAGTGTCTCTGCCCACTGGCCCTGACATATTTGTAGAATATTTATTTATAGAATCATGTAAAAGTAACAATATTAAACCCATTAGATATTAACATAAATAAAATATTTTCATGAAAAAACTCTCAGGGTAAACCAGATAGGAATCACAACCAGATCAGCTAATTGTACTTTATTGTACAGCTACATTGACAGAATCTTGCAGGTCTGAAAGTACAATCCTCCCGCCCCATCTCCTTTACAACCTGCGAAACTAGGGAGGGTCCCTTCTCAGCCTCTTGCCCCACCCACTATCCAGCTGCGGGCTATGCTGTCTCTTCTCTGTCCGTTCCCTTGGCAGCATCTCTTGGGCCCAATCTCCTGAGGACTTTCCCACATACCATCACATCTATATTCTTTTAACAAATTTTTTAAAAGTGAGAAGAGTGACATTGTTTAAAATTTTTGCAAATATCTTCAATATATCACAAATAATTTTGATTCTGCAGACCCCTGAAAAGGTCTTGTGGGACCCTCAGGAGTCCTGGGACCACACTTCAAGAAACACTGGTCTAATGTCATCCCTATTTTGCAGTGGATTCCTGAACACTGGTCGTACCACAGTCATACACGTTTTAATACACATTGGGCAGGCACAAGGCTTCATGTGCAGGTAGTCCTTGGCAAAATATAACAAAGGAATATAATCTAGATACATATTACTAGCCTAATTATTACTAATTAACTTCTATACATTAAATGGAAAGGTTTAGTACAAAAATGTACTCTTGAAATGAATTTCTTTCTTTGTCAATTGTAAATGTCTCTCATTTTGTTTCCTTTTGTTCTGCAGCTTCCTCTCCCGGGAGGGTTTAAAGGAGATTCTCCAACAACTGGAATGCCATTTTACATGGATGTTGCAAAAGGAGGATATCGATCCCGATGAATTGGAGGAAAGGATTGTTGAGCAGATCTGGTTCTTAAGCAACAAATCCAAAGTCCGAAATTACAACCTGCTGGCCTATGTGAAATTCCTGAATGACCAGAAGGATGAAGCACTGGAGAACTTACGGAAAGCTGAAGAGGCTGTGCCCGTAGCGTACCCAGGGGAAGATGAAAAGGAGAGCCTGGTTACGTGGGGCAACTATGCCTGGGTGTACTACCACCTGGGCGATCTTACTGAATCCCAAGCCTATGTGAAGAAGGTCAAAAGCATTTGCAAGCATCATGGAAGCGAGTCTCCATATAAGATGGAGCTCCCCCAGATCGACTGTGAAAAGGGTTGGGCATTCCTAAAATTTGGAGGAAGGTACTACGAAAAGGCCAAGGAGAGCTTTGAAAAGGCACGGCAAAAAGAACCTGAAAACCCAGAATTTAACTTGGGCTATGCAATCACAGTATACCGCCTGGAAGATTATTACGCAAAAAAGTGTTCAGGGAAAGGGTCATCACTGGGACCTCTGCGGCTTGCAGTAAAACTGAATCCTGATGACGTATTTGTTGTTCCTCTCCTTGCATTAAAGCTGCAAGAAACAAACAAAGTGAAGGAAGGAGAAAAGTACATTGAGGAAGCGCTTAGAAAATATCCTGATGTTCCTTATGTGTTAAGATACGCTGCCAAATTTTACAGGAAGAAAGGTGATGTAGAGGCATCGCTGCAACATTTGAAGAAAGCATTAAGCTTGACCCCCAACTCTGGATTCTTGCACCATCAGGTTGGGATTTGCTATAGGACACAGTACTTTGCATTGAAAAAAGAAGTGTCAAAAGGCAAATTCCAATCCATTCTAAAGATGAATGAACTGAATACGCTTTGCATTTCTCATTTTAGTAAAGTGGTGGAGCGTAAAAGCAAGTTTGTCTATGCTTATATTGACCTTGCTCAAATGTATGCAGAACAAGGACAGCTACGGAAAGCAGATGAAACCTTTCAGAAAGTATCTGCCACGAGCAGTCTAACTTCAACAGAGAAGCAAGAGTTCCATTTAAATTATGGGCGTTTTCAAGAATTTCACAGAAAATCACCATCGGAAGCTATCAAACACTACCTTGCAGGGCTGAAGATTGAAATGGAGTCTTTTCCGAGAGATAAATGCAAATATAGATTGAAGAATTTAGTGGAAAAGAAAATCAAGAACGGTGAAAGAGATGCTGAGAGTTTGGGCAACCTTGGATTTATTCATCAACTCAACGGGGAAAAGCAACAAGCGTTGGAAGCCTATGAAGGAGCCTTGAAGATTGATCCTGGAAATGAAGAGTATTTCAGTGCTATCATGAACTTGAAGTTTTCTTTGTAAAACAGCATTCCCAGATGAGGCTATTTTTCCATTGACGCTGATTTTAAAATGTATCAACAGATACTCCCAGTCTGCTTATTCCATTTGAATCTCTCAACTTTCAAAAATGCTGCACTTAGAGGGATTGTTGTTCTATTTTTGCTCTTCTGTGATCAATATTTCAAGGAGTTTGGTGAATCTGAAATATTATTAACAGTTTTAATGCTTGTTTCTACCATATATTGGTTCTTTTCTGTCCTTTCTTGCCAAGGTAGTTTTCTGGAGCGATGGAAGGCCTTCAAAAGAGGTGATTTGGAACAAGAGGGAACCTGTTTGTAGCAGCCCTTCTGGAATCTTTTCCTGGCTTGCAAAGCTGCTTCCAAGCTGCTCCTGGCTGTCTCCACCTGTGTCTATGTGTGCCACTGCTTTGCTACAGACACACACACACACACACAGCATTTTGAAGCAACACAAGTCTGAAAGAAGACCCATCTATGCTTTTGATTACAGTAGAAGTGCTTCGTATGTCTTCCTGACAGCCTTCATAAATCTTTTCAATGCTCTGTCCAGGCCTTCTTGTGTGTATGTGTTTTTTTTTTAAAGAAATTAAGCTAACGTTTGTGCCAAGGCGCTGAAACTCTGCCAAGGCAATCAGAATAATTATTCAATCACATTTGAATAATGCCAATTCAGCAGACTGGCTTAATTCCTGCTTGTGTTGTATAGGAGAGCAAGTAGACACAGGGGAGAATCAGCAGACTTTCAGGTACTGGTCACCAATTCTCAGGAAGAGCGTTCCTGGTTGTGCACAGCCCACATGGTGAGGGATGCTGGGATTTGTAGTTCTCACAAGACTGTTTCCCCTTCAAATCTATAAGAATGGTCCATAGAGGCTGTGGAATGGGATGAGAACAAAAGCAGCAAGGTGGTGGACAGACATTGTGATGGAAGCTCTGCCCCTTGGGACAAGCAGATCTTCAAAAGGACTGGGGTCTGCATCACAATGCTGTGTCCACCATTCTGCCCACACACATATGGACACCAGGGAGGATGATGATTTTTTTCACATACACATCATCACAAAGCATCCGCTGAGCAATTTGGCCTCAATTTCTAAAAAATTAGAGACTAATAAAAACAGGGCAGGAGAATAAACAGCTGTTGGACCATCTTATTTTTTAAATGGAAGGGCCAGTGCCCCTTTAAGATAAACCTTTTGCCTCTGCAGTAGAAGGTCTGTTCCCTCCTGACCTCCAGGGAGAGTTTGCCCCTGGAATGGGGAGAAATCTGGACATGGTGAAGTGGAGAAGTGAAATGTTTTGACGCTGCAGGGAGATGATCCATTCATTCGTTTAAGGGCTTTATATGGCCACCCAACTTGCAAAAATGGGTGGACAGCAATAAAAGTAGAATATAATCAGTCCCATGAAAGAAAACAAAAGTCACAACAAGATGACATACATTTTGGGGGAGTCCCCCACATCTCACAGGACAAGCTCATCAACATCCTGGCCCCAATCCCCAAAGGAACATCCATCTTCAGTGCCTTCTTAAAGCGTAACACTGTCAGGGCCACCGAATGGATGTGTCACTAACTTACCACAGCCTTTGAATTTGGATGGATGTGTCACTTAATACCTTGGGATGGCGTTTCGTTGCAGGAGTAATGGAAATGAAACTGCGTCTTCAAGAGCTGCCGGCTGGGTTCATATACTTTGCTAGGTTTCAGAAAGAAAGACATCCTAGCCACTCTCACTTGTACACCATGGTTCATGCCACATTGTATAAACCCAGTAAACCCTGATTTGCAGAATTGTGTGAACTAGTCCAAATATGTGAACCAGTCTTCTGTGTTACCTACAGATTGGCTTGTGGATACAACTGGCAACTACACTGCATCTTTCCTGCTTTGTGGGTTTTCCATGGTACTCAGTTCGATGCTGTTGTGCTGTGTAGGACTGGCCAGGATTAGACCCACTCCCTCAGGGCCAGTGGGCAGAGACACTCAGGCCAAGCAAGAAAGTTGTGAAAACATAGTTTACTTGGTAACTGGAAAACTGGATCAAACAGGTAAAGAGTTGTTGGCTGGTAAACACGTGCTAAATGTCTCCCTTTGTCTACACAGAAATGTTTGCCTAAATCAGATTTTGCTAAATCTGCTACACAATTGAAGTTTTTTTTTTCTTCTCTCCAAGGGAAGACTTTTCAGCTAGAAATGTTTTGTCTTCACAGCAGATTAAAATGTAGCAAATGGAGATGATGATGATGATGATGATTTTGTAAAACATGATGGGTTCCCAGTAGTGTGAGGTGAATGAGCTCATCCTTAGAAATAACTTCTATTCACCAAGAAAGAAAACAAGACATTGAAACAGGATGACACAAAAATGGTTCAAATGATGTCAGCACAGTAAGACCTCTAATTTCACACTTGTTTTAGATGGGCTCCATCTATCTCTGAAAATCCATCGACATGTCTCAGCATTGTTTGCAAGGAATTGTTCTGCAGATCCATCTTTTATAGTATGGCTTGCCTTCTTTTTAGTGGCAAAGAACAAGCTTTTTACCTGGATTAGCTGTACAGCTGGAAATGGACTTTGGAAGGCTGAAGGGTGTCAGAGGTTTACTTTTCAAAGCATCTGAAACCCATTCATTATCTATGTATATTTTAAACTGAACCTTCCTGCTTTTTCTAAAAAGCTATCCAACATTAAAGCCTTCCAGTTGATTTTCCCCATCTACCAAGTTTACTGGAAACCAGAGAACGTTCATCATTATTGATGCTGGATGCATTCACACCTAGCAATAGCCTAGTTTTCTTTGTACTGAACAGAGGGAAATAACACATTAGTGTTTTCTTAATGCAATAAACACTTTCCTGATACGGCTGCATTGGCTGCCATAAAAAATCCTGCTCCTGGACAGGTAGGAGTTGCAACCACATCTTTAATCAATTGCCTTCAGGACTGCCATGAGCACTGATGGTGAGCAGGAGGGGGCCCCTATCCAGGGGGGAAAATGCATGCGTAGTAGCGAGGAATTGAGCACTCATTCAAAGAAACTCAGAACAGACCTGCCTTGACTTTGGGGGTTTATCTGTATGGGTTTTCTCATGCTTCTTCAGTTTGTTAGGATTTTCTATCTAATGTAGCAGTAATAAAACACTAGAGACTTATTCCTTGTCTCAGCGTGGTTCCTGACTGTTAGGACAAGGACTTCCCAATGGTGTCATGTTTGCCTCTGATTACTTTTGACATGTGAAATGGAAGGAAGGATGCCAGAAGCGGATCCTGGATTACTAACAAGACACTGAGAACTCATTTTAAAGGGCAGAGCAGTTAAGTAATCTATTAAGGCTTGATTTAGAAACCACACTGTGGGGCTGTCAAAAGTGCCAAGATGTATTCCTACACTACCGCAACAGGCAGTGGCTCCAACTGGTTTCAGCCAAGTCCTTTGAAGTATCAGGGTAACTCAAGAGGTCGCTGTGAATCATTTTAAACCTGTGCCTATACACAGGAGTACTTGCTTGTGAATTAACAACGTAGTTATAGCATTATATGGTAGCTTGTTTAGTAAGGCAGTCTGTGTGACTTCAAATGTCCTATCTGCGCATTTCAGTTGTATTTTTGCTTTGTTGCAGCAAAAACACCTAAGAATCTTGTGACATGTTAAGAACTATCAAGTTTATTACAGCATGTGCATTTTTGGACTACAGTCCACTTTATCTCTGGGAGTGTTTCCCATTCTTTCTCAGATGTATACCAAATACAATTGGCTTGGTGGAAATCTGCTCAAAGTCTCTAGTTCCTATTGAATACGTAATCTGGTCTGCAAGAGAATTTGGAAGTTACGCTATCAGGATCTCCAGCTGTGTTGCTAAGGCTGGGCAGGACAAATTCAGCTTTGCATGTATTAAGAAATCAAAACAAAAATGGCAGAGGTCTTGTCCTCCTCCTCCATTTGAGGATGCTTTACCCAGCAGCTTATCCAAACTCTTCTAAACAAGTTTCAAGAGCATAAGAGAAATAGGAGGGAAGGAGGGATTGACTGACTATTGGATGGTATGCCCATGAGGGTGTTTATGTGTGTATGTAAACAATCTGTAGGGTGTTTTGTTCAGGATCACCTCAACAGTACCAGCCTCACTGAAGATATCCAGTTGCATGGACACACTTCCAGTTTCTGAATTATGAATCTTTGATGTTCTTCTCATTTCAACTTTTATCAACTGTTACTTGATAAAACAGATCATTCTGCTGTCTGATCCTTTAGAAACCAAAGTGTTTCGTGAATTCATCTGTGAACATAGCTAAACAATTTATACATAAACTGATTGTGTTCCTTCATCAGTTTCAACACAAGGTGAAGTAACACAACCTTTCATCACAAATCAGCTTTCCAAAGGTTCAGAAAGCAGTTTCCAAAATGTTGATTCACTTTAATTACTGGTTCTCTTGCTGATAAGTCCAAGTAAGCTGAGCTATTATTTGTGATGGGTCTCAGCCCACATGGAGTCCTAGGTCTAGCTCCTCCATATACATATTAAATCTCAGAAATTAACAGCTGCTCTACCCAGAAGAGATTCTGAGACTTGAGAAAAGTGTTAATTGTAGCACAAGGATTCACATCATACTGTAGTTTGCTCTTCCAAATCTTCAGTGTAGGTTTCCCAAGAGAAGGAATGAAGAATGTTTTTAAAAGGTTTTACATTTCAGGGAAGGCTTAGAGGGCATCATGGGCCATGGTGACAATGCAGGGACTACTTTGGAAAGAACAGGCCATAAATTTGGGAGCCTCTTTCAGTTTTGATGGGTTTGTGGGGGAAAACTAAGGAAGATGGGAAAACAAATTCTTAGTGGTATGCAAACAAAATGAGTTTCCAAAATTTGATAGTACTGGGAACCGCAGGTTGCACACAGCCCCCACAGGTAGTAAATCTTCCATCTCTGCTTTAGCAACTTGCAAAGTCTTAATGGACAAAGGAGGGGCTTTGGAATCATCCTTTCTTTAAGCTGAAAGTGGCAGCTTGATGCTTTCCAATAGGAAATTGTCAATTAGAAACTCCAAATGTTGAAGATGATCCATTAAATGCCTGGACTGGACTAAATAATTCTTTGCTGTGTCCAAAATACCGCATTCTGTACATTCCTGATCCAGTGGTCTTTGGGATGCGCCATTCTATTATAGATGTACTTTGGCTCCTCTTGCCTTTCTTCCAGACGAACCTAATGGGAAAAGCAAGTTTCATAAGTGAATTGTGATTTCATAAGTTTCATAAGTGATTTTGATAGCTGCCCAGAGTCACTTGTCACTTGTTGAGATGAGCGGCTATAGAAATCGAGTGAATAAATAAATAAATAGGTTGTCTTAAGAGTAATGCAGGCGTGACTCAGTCAAATACAGATCACTCTCAGGTTTCAATACAGTATCAGAAAAGCCCATTGCATCAAAAAGTTCTGGTTGGAAAGTGGAGGAAATCAACTGCTTAGGTTTGTATGCCCCCACCACTCTCCTTTCTGATTTTTTTCATTTTGTTTTAACTCAGGGTTTAATCATATAATCTCATTTCTCGCTTTCTGGAAAACCGCTGCATTTATATCCACACTGCAGCGCTACTTCTTTAAGAAAATAAACACAGTCGAAGAACTACCAAAATCTCTGGCATAACAACCCAGCCTATGGGCTATAAAACGGCTCCACTTTCATTTCTGGAATACCAGGGAGAAAACAGGCATGTTCTAGAAATTCTTCCTTTTCCAAATTCAGATCAGCACAGAATGAAAGAAGAAGGTTCTCCCAAGCTCTGGGGGACAGAAAAGGAGGGTTTCTCATAACACTCCTATAGCTGAAGGTGGACTTGAACGTGATTCTGTCCATTCCGAACCCAACACCTTTGCTACCAGGACACAGTGATGTGGTGGGGATGAAAGGCAAGAACAAAAGCAAAGAAACCACAGTATAATGTAGCATTATAATGCAAAGACACGCTGGACTATAGCCTGTCAGTGGGAATTCATTCACTGTGGGGAAGTGAAGAACACGACCCGCCTCGTGCTTTCCAGGCCAATGTCTTCAGGAAAAGAGTTAAAAAGAAAAAAAACACCTTTCATTTGTGGCCAAGGCCTTTAATGTCATAATATCCACAAATGAAAGATTAAGTCCTATATCAATGAGCTCAGTGGCTGAACTATAATACTTCCGTAGCATCTCACCTTATCATCCTCAAAGCTCACAGGTTAATGTTAAAGAATCGTCATTATGACTTACCGAACTAATGTTTGTGCGCATTTTGTCTCTTCTCTGGCACTTAACGCTAGAGCACATCTCTAGAGTCTATGAATAGATGCATGCCACGTCTCTGATCGTACTGGTTCAAACTGCACACGGAAGAGCTTTAAGTCATTCCTCCGAAGCTCTGGTCCTGCCACAACTGTCTGCTTGCAAGTAGTATTTGACCAGAGCAGGAACGTCTCTCGGATGCCACGCGTAAACATAACCCTTACACCTCTGTCCATGCAGGACCTGCTCCTGACTTTGACCCCCCTGCACCGTTGCAGTCTTTAAAAAGGACCCAAGCACCATCAGATGAGAGCGTGCATCTGTTTTTGGGAAATGTGGCACAACTGGAATAGCTGCTGAAATCTATAGAAAGTCTTGACAGGCTTGCTTACCGGGTATCCCATGAGGCATCGTCATACAGCACTTGCCAACTTTTAGAAACGTTGTCGTATTTCTCTACTGTAAGGAAAGTAAAAGTGGCCTGGAAAGAATAATACAGTGATAGAGACATGAAATACCAACATGTAAAAGAGCTTCCCAGAGACTATCAATTATGGATATATATTGGATAAGATCAGAGGATCTCCTTAGGTCACCTAATGCTTTACTGTTTAAACCTCCTTCACAATTGTATCTCTTCTGTTCATTTGTTTCCTCTTCCCCACCTTCCCTCTCCGTATTTGCAGCTATGAATATAGATAGATGATAGATAGATAGATAGATAGATAGATAGATAGATAGATAGATAGAAGATAGATAGATAGATGAGAGATAGATAGATAGATAGATAGATAGAAGATAGATAGATAGATGAGAGATAGAGAGATAGAAGATAGAGAGAGACAGAGATAGAGAGAGAGAGAGAGAGAGACTGCATCTCGGAATTACTTAAATGCAGGGAATCTAAAGACCACTCAGTTCTTCTGAATAATCTCTCCAAGTTCTTTTCTTACCATATTCTCTGCAGAACTCCTTGGATTTGCACCTATAAAATGCACTTCAGCAGTCTCCCCCTAGGTGAAAGAGATGACGTGAGTTTTGAGAAAATGAGCTGTAAGTCATAGACATGGCACAAGCTAATCGATACTGTTATGGCCGAAGCCTCTTGAACGTCAGAGATTCCCTTGTGTTCAAAGTGAGCAGCTGCCCCGGGTGTTATGCTGGTGGCTGTTCAACGCTTAAAATATGAATGGGTAAGGAGATGTGTGTACTTGCGTGCAGATACATATTCTACTAGGCATTTCTTGAAAGAGTAGGAACATCCTTAGTGCCAGGAACATTCTAGTACCGCTGCAGATATGTACAACAGTGTTCAGAGCTTCGTTGTGGAAGATAATCACCTTCTCCTTAACTGCCAGTGAACGGGCAGAAGTGGCGCACAACACGAAGCTGTCGATGTATTGGCTCAATGGCTGGAGGCTGTTCAGGGGTACTCCTGGAGCAGCAGCTGTGAGTCCAGGAGGAACCCCAAGTTACGCATTGGTCTTGAATGGAGAAGTGCGACCCTACCCAAGACCAAAGGTGAAAACATTCCAGACCTCGGGGGCCCAAACAGCCACAGCCATTCCATCATCAGGGTTGAGTGTTCCTCCCCACCAGGCTGAACGGCCTCCAGACACTAGGTCAGTACACTGACCGCTTCACCTGGGCTTGAGATGTACAATTAGGGATCCTCAACATATAGAGACTGCCCTTGAGTGAGGGATAGGTTCCTACCCGATTCAAGGAGGACGTTACAAGGCTTTTACTGCAAGAACCCTCCCTACTTCTGTAATTATAAATTAATTCTTGTCTTGAAGGGTGATTGAAGAAGTTATGGCCTCACAGTTCCAGATGCATTTGGATGACGCTGATTTTCTGGACCCATTTCAACTGGGCTTTCATCTAGGATATGGCACTGATACTGCTTTGGTTTCCTCTGTGAATGACCTACACTGGAACCTACATTAAATGGAGAAGGAGTTCAATCCTATTAACTGTCCTGAATATCTGAGCAGCATTTTATACCACCAGCCGTGGTATCTTTCTGGTCCATCTGATGTGGTCGGGGATGCTGATTTGCAGTGGGTTGGATCCTTCTTCTTGGGATATGTTTAGCAGGTGGTGTGGGGAGACTACTGTTCAACACCTAGAAGGTTGACCTGTGATGTCCTGTCTCCTATGTTATTTAAGATCTGCACAAAATCACTTAGGAGGGGGATCACTTTGGAATGGAGTGCCATCGGAATGCTTGCCCCTATGATGCTCCATACATTTCTAAGTCCAGGGAAGCAGTCAGTACTCTTGAACTACGCCTAATATCAATAAGGGGTTAGATGAAGGAGAATAAACTGAAAAGAATTAGGCGAAGTTGAGGTGCTGATGATAAAAGGAAAAGTGAATTCTGGGACTGAGATGAGACTTGGTTTAGATGGGGATGAACTCCCCCCAAAAGTGCAGTCGGCATCTTGACTCTCCCCTATCATAGATTTGCACGTAGCAGTTGCAGTGAGAAGCATCTCGGCCCAACTATGGGTCGTGTTCCTTCCTGAGCTGGTGGACTTTGCAACGAGTTATTTGCGCCTTGGTTATAGCCTGCCCTACTATTGAAACACATTCTTTGTGGAATTTTCTTGAAAAGTATTTGGACATTGCAACTGGTGCAAAAGACATCCGCTACGCTGCCAACCAGTAGAAGGTATGGGGAACATAGGATGCCTGGACTGAAACAGCTGCACTGGCTACCCCCTGCCTCTGGGTTACAATTTAATGTGTTGGGAATGGCTGTTAAGGCCTATTCAGCTTAGGATCTAACAGCCTGGGCACTGTATTTCCCCGTATGAATCTGTCCAGGTACTCAGATCACAGAAGGGGCCCTTCGGAAGATGCCCCCACTGTTCAGCTGCCCGGCGCATGGGAAAGGACTTCCTCCTGTGCAACTCCCAGGTGGTGGATTGCATTCCCCAAGGGTCGTGTTTGTCTCTATCCCTCCAGCAGTCAGAAAAATGGCAAAGGTGCATCTTTTTCTGTAAGCTTTTAATCGTCAATTACGATCCTTATTTATTTTGTTTGGTCAATTTGTACAGCTGTCCATCTCAGGAAATGACTCTGGACAGCAAACAAGATGAAATAAAAATAAAAACAATTACAACCCTAGTACAAAAATCGAAACACATAGCAGCTGAGGAAAGTATCGCGGTCAACAAATGCTGATACAGCCAGGAGATGGGTCCCTTCACACCCTCGGGGCCCCAGGCCCAGGCCCAGAACCTGGTCTTTAAGGTCTTACGAAAGGCCGGCAGGATCAGGGCCATCCTACTCCCTACAGGGAGACGTTTCCTAAGGGCGGGTGCTACAGAAGAAGAGGCACGATCCTTATTTTCATCGTACTGCCATATTTATATTTTGCGCTTAATTTATTGTTAAGTGCCTTGACTGGTTTTATGATCAGAAAAGCGGGTATAAATTTCATAATAAATAAAACAGGCTAGGTTGAGAGAGAGGCCCGATCTCTCTCTCAAGCTAGACAATTCGTGGAACTGATGTGTGAAAACCTCAGGACACAGCCGTGGAGAGAGCTAGTATATTGTCCGTGAAAATGATACGATTAAACAAGGTTTAAAGATACAGCCAAATACAATCGTTGGGGGGGGAAAAAAACAAGTAGACATACCACTTTGTATGCTGGCTGAACATCCTGTAGTATATCACCATACTTCCGTCCAAGTGGCTTTGCATCAATAACAAGGGGCAAAAAGTTCAGGTTTGTTATATTTAAGCAGGGTGGCTCTGGAGTATTTGGTAAATCCTGAGTGGCATCCTGAAACAAAGGTAATTCAGTTTGGAATGAAAGGTGCTTTAACCTTAACCAGGAAATACAGCACAGGAGAAAGGGAGAGGGATGATATAACAAGAAAAATTCTGCTGCATGGAGTCGAGAGATCCTGTTCAGGATTTCTGTATCCTCTTCTGAATATTCAGTTCTATTTTTCTTTTCCCTTTGTTTTCCATTTTGAGGCCCCTTCAAATATAGTTTTAAACTTCCATAGCAAACTATGAAAGCAATAGCCATTTACACTTTGCTGCTTGTTTTACTCTGGGAATGCACTTGTTAAAACATAAAAAATAATTCCCTTGGGATTTTTTTGTATACATGGGTGGTAGGTAGTAGTCAGCACAGATTAACAGCACATTTATTTGGGGGGCACTAGGATGAAGAGAGAGCCAGTTTGGTGTAGTGGTTAAGGCACCAGGCTGGAAACCGGGAGACTGTGGGTTCTAGTTCCACCATAGGCACAAAGCCAGCTGGGTGACCTTGGGCCAGTCACTCTCTCTCAGCCCTAGGAAGGAAGCAATGGCAAACCACTTCTGAAAAATCTTGCCAAGAAAACTGCAGGGGCTTGTCCAGGCAGTCTCTGAGAAACGGACACGATTGAATGGATTAAAGGAAAGAAAATGATGAAGCGCAAAACAGCTTCTTTGGAGTTTCTGTTGGTGGAACACTTCCCCATTAGACTGCAGCCTTCTTGAAACCTTCTATCCAATGTGCACCTCTATAGGTTCTACTTCTATTTCTGCTTAAATATAAAGAATCGGAGTCTTGGTTCTTTAACGGTGCATGTTTGCAATTTGTTATTACCGTAGCAATAGCTCTGGCCAGGCCTTGAAATAATTGCATATAAGCAGAAAGAGTGTGTGGTCCAAAAATGGTGGATGCTCCTTCATACCGCTGAACCTACAAAGTGAGACATGAAGGTCTATGAATTCATGACAGTTTCATGATCCTAACAGAAAACCAAATTTTATACAGACTGTAGCCACAAACCATACATGCTACATATTTTTGCCTTAAGATTATTACCAGTTAATTACCTGATATTCTTCATAAGTAGCTATATAATGGGTGTAAAGGTTGCACAGTCCTGAAAGTATAATATCCATGCCTGCTTTCCCCTGAATTTCAAATTCCTATGAAACAGAAGAACAGTGTTCAATACACAAAAAACAAACAGACAAAAACCATTCTGAATTCAGAGCACAGACAGAGCATTTATTCATGTGTTTAAGATTTCTACCATGGCTAGCAATTTAGAAAAAAAAAGGAAAATGTGATAAATGTCAAAGATTCAGCCCAAAAATAATTAGAATAGAATATTTTTATTACAGCCACTGACCAGAATTGCAAACAGAAACACATTAAAATGTAATAGCCAGTCCTAAAATAATTACAATAGGCTATTAAATTAATGTCTGCCTGCCCAAGGAGTGCTACCGGCAAATAAAACACTCATATATTTAATAAAGAGCTTGGAAGACACAAATACGCTGCTTATTGTTGAAATGAAAACAATGTAGATACTAAGCAAAGACACCAAGATGCAAGCGACTAGTATTGAAAAGATTTAGGGATCCCAAACCTGGATCCATATTTCAGCGGCATGGGCATGCAGAGAGGCTACATATAAACCATATTTAAAATCTCCTGTTACCTGAAGGGATCAAACATAAATGTAGACAAGGCCCAGTTATAAACCTGATTTTCAGGTCAGATGAAGCAAGTCTTCTGCAAGTAGAAGACAGAAGTTTTCTCTCTCCTCTTGCGTAGGCTGAGGATTTAGTCATATTGATCATGTAATTATGCTATAGGTATCCTTGGAAACACTAAGATTTAAGGCGATCACAATTTCACGAAAGCTTGCAGAGGCTTCTGAGCACTGATTAAAGAGCAGCCCAGCCAAGCCTTTTTGGGGGGGTCCACACTGGGACTGAAATATTTCAATATGCAGCACCAAAATGAGCTGAGAAGGCAGCCAGAAGCAAAGGCTTAAGGGCATCAACCTCATATCTGTCCCCCCTGCCCAGCCGTTTGACCTCCTTGAGCATAAGATCATACATCCCTGAATTAGAAGAAATGAGATGTATATTCTAGAATATGGTGTAGTGGTTAAAGTTCTACCCAAGGAACAGGGAAACTTGGGCTGTAGTCTTCCCTTGGGCGTGGAAGCCAGCTGGATAACCCCGGGCAAGTCGCTCCCTCTCAGCCTAATCAGCATCAGGCTGTACAACGAGCAATGTGAATTGGGGGGGGGGGACCCTGGTAGCTTCACTGTGAGAACTGCAGCAAGCGCAGTGCAAGACAAGCAGATCCTGCAGCCAGCAGGGGAAACTCCAGGAACGCCAGCCAGAGGAAGAGACAGCAGGTTACGTTCTGCAGGGAGACAAGCAGTGGGACCCAGCTGGATGGCGGTTACCATCCAGCACAAACCTCTCCAAACTCAGTCCTTTCTTCATCATTCTTTGGATAGCTGATTTTAGGCTCTAATCTCTGATATGCAGAGCACTGGAAATAAAAGCTGCTGGCGTAGGCCACAGTGCTGTGTTTTTATACACAGGTTGTGGGTTTGTGATGTTTGTGACTGGGAGATTGGTTGCAGTGCAATGGGAAGTGAGCACCTGAGTGGGATAGGAAGGGGGAAGAACAGCCAGAAAGAACGAGGTAAGAGAGGAGATAAGAACGAAGAGGGTATCATTTTTGGAGGTAGTGGCAGTGAGATTTTGGTCGATATTGATTTATTCCCAAAAGAAACTGAAAAGAAATTATTCCCTTTCTTATCAAACAAAACCATCTTTTCATCACAAGAAGTATTACCCCAGACAATTAAATTAAGTCTTATATATTAGACAATTATGACGTCAAGGCTAAATTGAGAAACCAGAAAAAAGAGAAGTCCATCTAGAATCCATTCATTCTAGAAATTGAGTACAAATTCATTCATTCATTCAATTTTTATGGCCATCCACCTCAGTAAGTGACTCTGAGGGGCGAACAATCAAAACAAAAACAAATTGCCATCATAATAGAAAAATGAAAATGCACACAGCAGCCTTTTGAAATTCCTCAATAAACATGTGGACAGAGAAGCTGGATGGATGATTTCTCCCATTTTTTCCATGGGAAGGAGAAATTCGACAACAGTTGTTGTTTTTCTGTGCAGTGACAGTAATGCTCCTACAAAAACAAAAAAATCATGGAGGCTGCAGTTTGTTACAGGTAGTACTCGACTTATGACCATTTGTTTAATGGTGGTTCAAAGTTACGACAGCCGTGGAAAAAGTGCGTCACAACCTGTACTTGTGCTTATGACCATCGTATCACCCCTGCAGTCGCGTGATTGCAGTTCAGGCTCTTGGCAACCGACTCGCATTTATGACTGGTTGTAGCATTCTGCAGTCATGTGATCACAATTTGCAACCTTTTTTGCCGGTTTCCATCAAAAAACGTCCATTAGGGAAGCTGAATTCACTTAACGGCTGCAGTGCTTCATTTCACAGCCCGTCATTCGCTTAACAACTGCCATAAAAATGGTTGTAAAATTGGGTCTGGTCACACGGTGACTTGACTTACAACTGCAATGAGTTACAACGGAAATTCTGGTCCCCACTGTGGTCGTAACCCGAGGACTACCTGTAGTGAGCTAACTATGTAATGAAGTACAAGACGTTCATATACGTTCCTTGGCCACATCACAAACATGTGCAGGAATGCCATACTCCACTGGTAAGAATTTCTCAACTCCTTCCAAAGAAAAAGCCTCTTTTGTCGAACTGAATGAGTCCTGGCTTTCAAAATTGCACGGAGATTTCTCTACCAACATTCACTCGTTCCTCTCTTATTCTAAAGCTGCCAACTTACTTCCTTCACAGCTTCACGGACTCTTCGTCCAGCCATTGTCCTGGAAGACAAACACACGCAGAACGACTATCAGTTTCCGTATCCTTCTGTAGAGCTGCTGACAGATTCTCAAAGAAGGCTAGATTACTCGTTTTAAGAAAAACTTGAGGATAATCATTAATACTTCTGAGCAAGAGAATACAGAAAGAGATTCCTCTCTGCTCTAATGCAGTGGAAATCCACAGAAACTAACCAAGTAGTTGAGTCATCATTAACTCGTCACATTGTTTTTCTTAGGGCCTGAACATGCTACTCTAGACTCATTGAATTTAATGGGACTCCCACCAAAGGAAGTGGTGGATTGCACCTTAATCCACCTAAACTGGATCAGGAATACTGAAATGTCAATCACTGACTTTGATTTTCCCTTCTTAATTTGATAATACCTAAGTAGAGTATTGTCTGCTGCAGGCTTCTGCAACCTACTGCATTCCAGGTAGATCTGGATTTCATTTCCCAGAAGTTCCATCTATCACACCCATTCTGGCTGGTCTTTTCTGTCTTTCTATATTTCCCATTATTCTTCACTTCGTCTCTAATGTGCGGCTTGCAGGTCTGTCCTCCAGAACAAGCCTTTCCTCATAATAAATGTTTTCTCGTCTTAAAATCCATTCTCCTTTTCTGAGGTGATCATAAAATACCAAGTATGTGCATGGATGATACCATATTATAAAGACAGAGTATGAATTCATACGTAAACTCTCCCGGAAGAGCCACGATGGCTGCAGATCCAATGGTAACCATCTGAACATCAATTGTTTCTGGATGCCATGGGTAAGGCTTGGTAAGCTTAAGTAATTAAAGAAAGAAGGGGGAATCTTAGGTCAGCCTTTATATTAAATATTGTCATCAGCAATAAAACCACATTCTCTCTCGGAAGTCTCTCGAGGGGCTTGTGGCAGGTTGAAACTGGGTGTGAGCACATGGAACTCTCAGGTCAACTCCTAGGATTGATTCCATGCCGTTTTCCAGCAGAAAACATCAAAATACGATTCACAAATCCTTTGATAGGTTTGGCACACCTAAAACACCATAAACCTAGAACCCCAAATCCCTGAAAATCAAAAAAAATAAACTAAAAACCTGTCCACTATTTCCGCAATGTCATGAAGCTTTATTATGACTTCCATTCCCCGGATGATGATGATGATGATGACAATAATGACGATGATGCCAGCCTTTTTCCAAAAATTTAGAGAACAGGAAGGTATGAGTATTTTGCCAATACTCCGTTTATTCTCAGAAACCTTGCTTTTGGCTTTAATATAATGTTTTGTTTCACAATATTGTGTGCCAGTTACTGAGTAGAACGTAAAATGCAAAGCTTGCATGTTGAGGGGCATAATAATTTATGCTCCTCAGACAAGGATTCAAACACTACATCTGAGTAAGGGCTGCACTTCTTGCTGCTGCTAAGTGAAAGGAACATAATCTCTGATGCAATAACTAGCTTAACCAATGAGCTTGCTACTCCCAGTGAGGCCTAATGTTTCATACCTCTCCTGTAGGAATTAGAACAGGCTTAGGTTTGTGGCACTCCACCAATTCATCGGATGGCTGAACAAGGAGAGCATCACGGACAGCATCCCAGAATGGGTGGCCTTCCAGGGTGCCTGTCAAAAAAAAGTATGTGATAATAGGATGTTTTCCACCATTTTAAAATCCATTATTGAACTAATATGAACTATTTAAGAATATCTAATTGTAGTTATAGCAAATGAAATTTTTCTTTGAAGAAGAGCCAGTCTGGGATATTAGTCAAAGATGGGAGACTGGAAGCTGGGAGCCTGTGAGTTGTAGTCCTGCCATAGGATGAGTTTGGGCCAGTCCCACTCTCTCAACCCTAGGAAGAAGAAGATGGCAAACCACTTCTGAAAATGTTGGCAAGAAAACTGCAGGAACTTCTCCAGGCAGTTGCCAGGAGTCAAGACTAACTTAAAGGCACACGTTTTGCTTATTTTGTTTTAAAAAAAGACAGTATAACCTGAAACCTATCATTGTCAAGAGGCATTTGAGAGATTTCTAGTTTCAGTACCATTGCCTTTAAAAAAACAAACAAGAGACTCATCTAAAAATGTTTACAAGTGGAAATCATTTGCTTTGATTGCTGGTGCGGACTGGTTGGTAAAGTTAAGGATGCCTTTATCCTTACAGACACAGTTTTTAAAATGCGCATATCCCATATCCCGCCCCAACTCTGACTACTTATTTGTTGTGTTAAATCATGATCCCATACTGATTTAAGATAACCCTGTTAATCTTCAATTTCTAATAATATCTTATATATTTTAAATTGGTTTGGAGATGGCATTTGACACCTGTAAGACTAAATCAAATAGATCAGAAATATTCAGTATTATGTTGGAGGGGATAACTGGGATAAATTTGGAAGTATGTCCGGATATAGCATTTTTATCAATGTATGACAAGGTTAGATGCACTCAAGCTATTAAAGATGTAATTACAAATCTATTGACGGTGGCAAGACTAATGATTGCTAGAAAATGGAGGGCACAAGGTGATTATCAGATAGAGGAATGGTATAAAGAAGTGTGGGATATTGCAATCAGTGACAAGTTAACGTCTAATATTAAAGTTAGAAGGGGGTTGCAGAGCCGAAACTATTTTGCAGAGATATGGAACATATTTGTAGAATTCATCTTACTAAAAGGAAAAGGATGTACTGTATACCTTCACAAGAATTATTACATTTTTGGAGAGAGGAATGATTAAGCAAAATAGTGGTCCTGGGGGTGGGGTTCACATTTAGAGTTTTATTTATCATTATAATTATTAAATTTATATGTAAAAGTAATAGAGGTTGGATATAAGTTTACAAAGCTATGTATGTATGTGTTTAATGAAATAAATAAACAGCTTTCAGCTTAAAAAAAAAGTTAAGGATGCTCATTAATTTACAGCCATCTATTATTGTAGAAGTTGCAGACGAGAGAGGGATTGTGGGAGTGTGGGAAAGGGATGAAAGAGGGAGTAGACCTACAGTCAAGAGACAGCTGGCAAGACAGTTGGCAGTTTATCTCATAAATGGCAGATTAGCTCAGCTGGCAAGAGATCTGGGAAGAAGTGCTACAGATCGTTCAAAAAGACTTAATTAACTCCTTATGAATGAGGATTGGAAATTCCTCTTGCAATTTCCAACAATCTGTATTTACGCCCAGATTAGCATTAAATATACCTTATTGTAATCTGTGGAGGTTTTGCTATCTTGATCTTCCCTAGCTCAGTGCGTCTTGGCCTGATGTTTGTTTGTTTGTTTGTTTGTTTATTGTATTTTTACACCACCCATCTCAAAAACGACTCTGGGCAGTTTACAAAAATTAAGCAAATTTATTTAATTAATTAAATAAACTTCAGTGCGAAATACATTGTAAGCAGTGATAACTTTCAATAACTGGGATATGATTTGTTCTCAAAAACTTTGCTGATATACCAAACATGGGCTACTGTGCCATTTTAAAAGAAAAGGCCATCTTTAATATTAGCTGCGTTCATGGTTTTTTTATTTTATTTCATTTGTTTTAATTTTATTAATTTTATTTCATTTTGTTTTGTTGATGACATTCCTTTGTTGTTTATTCGTTTAGTCGCTTCCGACTCTTCGTGACTTCATGGACCAGCCCATGCCAGAGCTTCCTGTCGGTCATCACCACCCCCAGCTCCCTGAAGGATGAATCCGTCACCTCTAGAATATCATCCATCCATCTTCTCCTTGGTCGGCCCCTCTTCCTTTTGCCTTCCACTCTCCCTAGCATAATCAACTTCTCTAGGGTGTCCTGTCTTCTCATTATGTGGCCAAAGTATTTCAGTTTTGCCTTTAATATCATTCCCTCAAGTGAGCAGTCTGGCTTTATTTCCTGCAGCATGGACTGGTTTGATCTTCCTGCAGTCCAAGGCACTCTCAGAATTTTCCTCAAACACCACAGTTCAAAAGCATCGATCTTCCTTCTCTCAGCCTTCCTTATGGTCCAGCTCTCGCAGCCATATGTTACTACAGGGAACACCATTGCTTTAACTATGTGGACCTTTGTTGTCAGTGTGATGTCTCTGCTCTTAACTATTTTATCGAGATTTGTCATTGCTCTTCTCCCAAGGATTAAACGTCTTCTGATTTCCTGGCTGAAGTCAGCATCTGCAGTAATCTTCGCACCTAGAAATACAAAGTCTTTCACTGCCTCTACGTTTTCTGCCTCTGTTTGCCAGTTATCAATCAAGCTGGTTGCCACAATCTTGGTTTTTTTGAGGCTTAGCTGCAAGCCAGCTTTTGCACTTTCTTCTTTCACCTTCATCATAAGGCTCCTCAGTTCCTCTTCGCTTTCAGCCATCCAAGTGGTATCATCTGCATATCTGAGATTGTTAATGTTTCTTCCAGCGATTTTAACCCCAGCCTTGGATTCCTCAAGCCCAGCACGTTGCATAATGTGTTCTGCATACAAGTTGCATAGGTAGGGTGAGAGTATACAGCCCTGCCGTACTCCTTTCCCAATCTTAAACCAGTCCATTGTTCCATGGCCTGTTCTTACGGTTGCTACTTGGTCATTATACAGATTCTTCAGGAGGCATACAAGATGACTTGGTATCCCCATACCACTAAGAACTTGCCACAATTTGTTATGGTCCACACAGTCAAAGGCTTTAGGCTAGTCAATAAAACAGAAATAGATGTTTTTCTGAAACTCCCTGGCTTTTTCCATTATCCAGCGGATATTGGCAATTTGGTCCCTAGTTCCTCTGCCTTTTCTAAACCCAGCTTGTACATCTGGCAATTCTCGCTCCATGAGTTGCTGAAGTCAGCTTTGCAGGATCTTGAGCATTACCTTACTGGCATGTGAAATAAGTGCCACTGTTCGATAGTTTGAACATTCTTTAGTGTTTCCCTTTTTTGGTATGGGGATACAAGTTGATTTTTTTCCAATCTGATGGCCATTCTTGTGTTTTTCCAAATTTGCTGGCATATAGCATGCATTACCTTGACAGCATCATCTTGCAAGATTTTGAACAGTTCTCCTGCTGCCTTATTAGCAATGCTTCTTAAGGCCCACTCAACCTCACTCTTCAGGATGTCTGGCTTTAACTCACTGACCACACCGTCAAAGCTATCCCCAATGTTGTTATCCTTCCTATACAGATCTTCCGTATATTCTTGCCACCTTTTCTTGATCTCTTCTTCTTCTGTTATGTCCTTGCAATCTTTGTTTTTGATCATACCCATTTGGCCTGGAATTTACCTCCAATGTTTCTAATTTTCTGGAAGAGGTCTCTTGTCCTTCCTATTCTATTGTCTTCTTCCACTTCTATGCATTGCTTGTTTAAAAATAATTCCTTGTCTCTTCTGGCTAACCTCTGGAATTTTGCATTTAATTGGGCATATCTCCCCCTATCACTCTTGCCTTTTGCTTTCCTTCTTTCTTGGGCTACTTCTAGAGTCTCAGCAAACAGCCATTTTGCCTTCTTGGCTTTCTCTTTCTTCAGGATGTATTTTGTTGCTGCCTCCTAAACAATGTTGCGAACTTCTGTCCAGAGTTCTTCCGGGACCCTATCTACTAAATCCAGTCCCTTAAATCTATTCTTCACCTCCACTGCGTATTCCTTAGGAATATTAGTGAGCTCATATCTAACTGATCTGTGGGTCTTCCCTAATCTCTTTAGTCTGATCCTAAATTGTGCAAGAAGAAGTTCATGATCTGAACTACAGTCAGCTCCAGGTCTTGTTTTTACCGACTGTATAGATGTCCACCACCTTTGGCTGCAATGGGTATAGTCAATCTGATTTCGGTGTTGTCCATCTGGTGAAGTCCATGTATAAAGCCGTCTCTTAGGTTGTTGGAAGAGAGTGTTTGTTATGCAGAGTGAGTTGTCTTGGCAAAATTCTATTAACCTATGTCCTGCTTCGTTTTGTCCTCCCAGGCCATGCTTTCCTGTAATTCCAGGTGTCATTTGACTGCCCACCTTAGCATTCCAGTCTCCTGTGATGAAAATAACATCTCTTTTAGGCGCATTGTCCAGTAGGTGCTGCAGATCCTCATAGAACTGCTCTACTTCAGCTTCTTCAGCATCTGTGGTTGGGGCGTATATTTGGATCACTGTGATGTTAGATGGCTTGCCCTGAATTCGAATTGAGATCATTCTATCATTTTTTGGATTGTGCCTTAGCCACTTTTATATTAATTATGAAGGCAACTCCATTTCTTCTGTGGTTTTCTTGTCCGCAGTAGTAGATCTGGTGGTCATCTGATGTGAAGTGGCCCATTCCAGTCCATTTCAGTTCACTGACACCCAAAATGTCTATCCTTAATCTTGACATCTCACCAATAACCACATCCAATTTGCCCTGGCTCATAATCTTACATTCCAGGTTCCAATGGTGTGTTGATCCTTAGAACATCGGATTTACTGTTCACCACCAGCACCGTCAGCCGCTAGCCGTCCTTTTGGCTTTGAGCTAGCTGCGTCATCACATCTGGGGCTAGTTGAACTCATCCTCTGTTCCTCCCCGGTAGCATTTTGACCATCTTCCGACCTGGGAGTCTCATCTTCCGATGGCATACTGACATATCTCTGGTTGTACTGATTCATTTAGTTTTCACGGCAAGAATACTGGGGTGGGTTGCCATTACCTTCCACAGAGATCGCATTTAGTCTGACCTCTCTGTCATGACCTTCCCATCTTGGGTGGCCCTTCACAGTTTAGCTCATGGCATCATTGAGGTGCTCAAGCTCCAGCACCACGACGAGGTAACGATCCTTTGCTGAACAATGACATTCCTACACTGAGCCTTTTTCACAGAGGTGATAGAAAGCTTTGAAAGATACCCAGTTGAGCAATGTTTTACTGCCTGCTGAAACCAGAGGACAAAAGCAGCCAACCTTTTTCTACCTGGAAGTAAATTGGGTGATGCTACTGAAAAGCCCTTGTCTTATTACCCATCAGGTCCATATGAGAGCTATCCGAGTGGTAATAGTATTGATAGATTTCACAACAAAAGTCTCCTTCACTTACCTTTTAACTCATTCAGAAGTCAGCGGCTCTTCTTGACAAAAAAATGAAGGAAGGGAGAACTCTGATTGAAACCCTTGTCCTATTTCCCCTGACAAGAAAGGAGTTAAGGCTAAGGAAGACCACTGGATGATTAGTGATTAATGCTGATGATGAATCATTTAGCTAAAATCAGACAGACTAAGAGAATCAGAGTTTAGGAAAGGGGCTGGGGTGCAAAAGAGAAATGTCCACAGGACAAAGGGCCATGTTGTGGGAATCTGAATAAGAAAAAGATTTCAAATATTTGAATACAAGATCCCCAATTTGTCAGAATCAGCTGCTGGATACTGCAGGGTCAAGGCAGAATGCAAATCTTTTTTTTTAATGTGTTATTAGATTTGCATCCTGCCTTAAAAGGTCCAGTGGCAAGGTTCACAGTGCAAGCTAAGCAAATGTATTCATTATTTATTTGATTGTTATCCCGCCTTTACTTTTGGTCAACTCAAGGCAGCCTACATACCTAATGCTCCTATTTTCCCCACAACAACAACCCTGTTAGGTGTGTTAAGCTGAGAGAGGGTGACTGGCCTAAAGTCAATCTTGGCTTTCACACCTAAGGGAGGCCTAGAACTCACAGTCTCCTGGTTTCTAGCCCAGCACCTTAGCCGCTACACCAAGCTGGCTCTCCAGATTTGCCTTCCACACCTGGAGGCTCTGCAGAACATGCCTGGCTGAGAATTTGGGAAGCTGCTGAGATGGTGGTAGATTACCGAAAATTGTTTGTATTTGTTGTGATGAAGGGGGAAGTTGTTTCTTTATTTTTTTCTTCTCTTCTTTTTCTTTCTTTTTCTGCACTTTCTGTTTTTCTTTTTCATTCTTATATTTTTTGTAGTTTGTATTACTTTTTACTTTTTCTAATTGTAATCTTTAATAAAAATTATTTTTTTAAAAAGGGAATTTGGGAAGCTGCAGTCACAACACATCTGAGAGTAGTAGCTTGGGGAATGCTGTATACTAGAAAGAGTAACATAATAAATAGAATCTGAAGATACTTCTTTCCACTTGCCTTGGGTGAAATTGAACATTCCTGGTCCATCTATGGTACCTGCAGCAAAGCTGTATCCCAAGGCTGGTTTACATGTTTTACCCTTTGAAAAAGCATTGCAAACAGTTAAGGTCTGAGTTGTAAATAATTCTATATTGGTATTGTCTGCCTAGAATGGGACAATGGAGGTACACTACCGTATGAGTAGAGTTGAGCTGAACACTGACGTTACTCATGTCCACCCATCGGTGAGCTGACCTGATGGGACCATCAATCTCTTTTGAGGCCTTCATATATATTTCCTGAAATACAAATGGGAACCGACCATCACTCCAATCTGCTGATATATGTGTACTGTGTGTTGGCATATTCAAGTGTGGGTCTGTGTGTGAATATGTGGTAGGGAGATCCTGGACCTCCTGAACTGCAACTCCCAGTGACCCTCATCATTAGATATGCGGGTGGAAGCTATTATGATTTGCTGTTCAAGAGTGGGCATCAGTTCTTCAGCAAGTCTAGCAGGTGGGAGAGACATGAAATAGAGTCCTGAATAGAAAGAGTTCCAGCCATGATCGTACTCTGACAGAGGGGTAAGACTGATCATCACAGGGAAGGTCTTTTTGAACAAATTTTGGGTCCAAGCCCTCCTAGGAAAAAGATCCAAATTTATGGCAGATTCCTATTGACAGCTCTCTCAGTGTCTGTCAGGCACCATGCACCGATTTTTACATTAAAAATTATTCTAATTAAATCTCTATCTATATATATATTTGCAAATCTGTACATGCTTTATCATAGTTAAATAATTTTTAATGGAAAAATATTCTAATTAAAAAGAAATGAAAGTTGGCATGTTATCAAGAAAAGTGACCAACTCTGGTATCCATATTTTCCAAGAATTTTAAGTTTTCAGACCTACCTTTGCTGTTAAGTAGAGTTGTCTCCCAATTATTTGTGTGCTCTCAAACATGTCTTCTCCAGGACCTCTGGCAATGCACATCTTGGCCTAGGTTGGATTTCAGAGCAACAATTTAGAAAGGAAATACCATATGTGGTTGACCAGCCTTGATCTCTGCATCTGCTTCCTTCCGTTTTTTCTTTATTCCCTTTATTCTGAGTTCTGATTATAAACCCCTTTCACTTTCCCTTTAAGTTGCTGCTGATCAGGCAGCATATTTTATATGTGTCTAATACTTGGGTGGGTTTTGCTTGTTTGCTTAGATTAAACAGTCCTTACCAAAGAGTACAGCATCATTAATGCCAAAGTATTGTATGTGGTAACAGCTGATGAACTCCTGCATTCAGGGAGTTCTTGGGAAATATGGTGGTATCGATATGCAGCAAGTAAATAAAATAAATGCAGTCCAGGAAATCTTCATCTGATGCAAATGATAATTGGTGGACACTGCCTGAAGGAAAATTTCTATTAACTCTGGGCTGATTTTTTTTAAATAGTGAAATTAAAATGGACAACCTTGTGGTATGATGGACTTGACTTTCCTGAAGGAGATGAGGGAGAGGCCTCTTCTCAGGACTGCTCCATTGGGTCCTACAGAGCAGCTTCTCAACTGAGCAGGAGAAGAAATGAATGGACCACCAAGGTCCCTGTCAGCCATATAATTCTGCAGTTAGAACTAGGAGAGGTATCAAAGAGGAATGGGGAGCTAGAATTTGCCTGCAATGGATTCCTTCTCAAATAGTCTCTTCAAAACGATGGGCCACTCCTGAGGATGAGAAAGGCCATGACTAGCTCATCCTCACAATCATTTTGTGAGAACAATTGATTAATGATGAGTTTGTGAAGGCACATGGAATACTGTCTAGTTTAGCAGTAGTAGTTCTGTAAGTATTGTGGTCAAAGCCCAAAACTATACAAATCAGAAAATTAATAAAATTACTAAAACTCACATCAATAAAACATTAACATTATTCCGTACAGTCGATGGTGTCTGTATTCTGCAGACCATATAGCAGAATTTAGAGACATATGGAGAAATTAAGTCATTCTGATCTGCTAAAAGGTACCAAAGATGGAACTTCACTATGCATGGAATTATATATGTATGGGTGCCTTATAGAGAAAACCGTATAAAAGAAAATGGGATATGGTTGCTGTACAGTAAAACCAGCTTCATCTGGGATTTTTCTTATACTACCCTTCCGGTACATCTGTTGCTAGCAGATTAAAATGTGCTAACAATGTAACTCTTCCCTATTTTGATCTTTCAGTTTAACTTCAGAACCTGGCTGCGCTGAATGTACGTAGCTCTGGCCTTGAGAAGTTAGCAGGCGAGGCAAAACAGTTCTTCAGTCCTGGGACAGAAGAAAGTGTGTGAAAGAGACTCCCAACAGTCCTACCTGGACTTGTTATCCTTAAAGATGAAGGTTTTGACAGGCCTTTGAGGTTCTGTTAATATACCCCACAGCAATAAAGAAGTGCTCCTGGAATCCCTGTACGGTGTCTACTCCTTGATCTGGCCCACCTCAAAGGACTGACAGAACAGGAATCCCTCTTGGCAGACCCATTTCTCTCCCTACATCTAGAATTGTCTGGCTTAGCTCTAACTTGGCCTATTATTATTATTAGATTTTTATCCTGCCTTTTAATATGTAACTCAAGGCAGGGAACATACTTGATACTCTTGTGGGTTGGCTGAGAGAGAGTGACCGGCCCAAGGTCACCCAGCTGGCTTTGTGCACAAGGTGGGGCTAGAACTCCCGGTCTCCCAGTTTCTGGCCTGATGCCTTAACCACTGCACCCAACTGGCTATTAGGTGCAACAGAGTATTGAGAAGGAGCCAAATGATCTATCAAAGCCAGGCATGAGTGCATGTTATTACCCAACAGTCAGGGGATTATGATGTAACCAAAGGCAGCAATGGAATGATTATTTTTAATATCGCTTAATGGGCATCTAGACTATCCTGGGCATTTCACAGAATAATTTACTAGGTAAATTACCCTGAAGCCAAAACAACCAGATGCTCTCTTTGAAAGACAGTCTGGCTGGAGTCTAATTTATAATGTTCTTGTTTTCTTCGTCCTGAGTATTGTTGACCTCTGGAATATAAGAGGGAGGCTTCTGAAACCCCATATGATTTCAGCCACAAAAACCTCCCACTTTGATCCAGGTCCAATACTTACCCCACCTATTGGGCAGTAATTGCCCATGTTTTCACATGGCTCTCCTGTGTTGATGCAATGTGGGCCCTTGGTATTTGGAGACACATCACCCGAGTTAGAGGATGCAAAAGCTGCTACGTATGGACCCTGAAAGAGGAAGAAAGTCATATCAGTGACTCCCATTGATACCACAGAACTTATACTGCAGAATCACTGGCATCTGGTGAGGGGGTATGAACATTACAAGATGGCAGGCATGGCATAATCATAAAAGCCCTACTCTTTTATGAAAGCATGCAGGGTCAATGTATGTAGAAAAGGTGTTGGGACTGGCTTGCAGCACCACACCTATCATGATGCAAATTTTGACACACACACACGCATGCTCACGTGCAGAGGTTGCTGCACAGAACCATTCTCAAGTCTCAGTTAAGAAACTGAAATCCGTGTACTCTGCTTGGTAGCATGCATGATTTACAATAGTCCATTCCCTTACGAGACTAGACTAAGATGGCACGAGCGTATTTGAACAAGGTTGGCCAAACTGATTCGTATCAACATGGCCTTTAGTGAGACCTGACATTAATCACAACTTTTTAATTGTCTCCCACATTCGAGCTATATTCCGTGCTTTTGTATTTCACGCTTGAAAGACGGTTTTTCATAAAAAGGTGTACCACATGGAAATGAAAGTTCACTTTCTTATATTTATCATTTAATTTGTACTGCCATGCCTTGTTAGTAGAATTGATTTATTTAAATTTATTATAGCCACCTACTCCAATAAACTCTGGGCAGCTTACAAAACAGAAAAACAATAGAAACAGTTTGAAATGTAAAACCCCGACCAACACAGCCAAACAGTAACAAATCAGACCACACCAGGGGCCCCACAAACACAATCCTCAGGCCTGGGAAGAGGACCAGATTTTAAGCCCTTCTGGAACCCCAGGAGAGTGGGCTGCTGGCCCCCATTTCTTCAGCCAAGAAAGAAAGGAACACATTTCATTGTTCAGCCTGCTCCAATTTAGGCCCCTCCCCTTAGGCTCCTCAACTGAATTGTGCCTACAATCCCCAAATGTCTTGTTCAATAGGACAGGGAATTCTAGGAGTTGAAGTTGCAATGCTTCTCAAGAGTAACACAGTTACCAAAGTACTAATCAAGTACTAATAAAATCTTAAATATTGTTAAAATCTTAATTGAGAGTGATAGTTTGGGGTTAGGATTCCATGCATTGCATGGGAAAGGTCCCAGGTTCAAATCCCAACATCTTCACATAGCAATGGAAAGTTTCCTGTCTGAAACTCTGGTTATCTGCCAGTCACTGCCAACCACATTGGACTAGTTGAACTACTAGCTGCATTCAGTAGAAGGGCTGACTCAGCTTACTGAGTTACATAGGATGACGCACATGAGTTGTTCTTACCTTTCCTGGAAGGTATCCTTCATTTTTCTCTTGTTCAAAGAGGTAAGCGGCATAGCCAATATTGTCACTATTTATTAAACGGTTGGTGTTGTTCATACTGACAGGGTGAATGGCAAACCAGCTAGTAAATAATTAAAAGAGGTAAAACTGTTGGGAAAGCATTTATTTGTTTGTTTGTTTACTTACTAAATTACTTACTTACTAGTATGCCACCCATTCCCAGAGGCTCCAGATTTCACACCCCCACCCCCAAGCCCTCTCTCTCATCCATATAAATCAGCCATGCATGCCACAGACCCCACCTGTATATTGTAAAGCATCCTTCTCCTGTGCAGGCCAGAACACTTTTATAACTTATTCTGAAACACAGGAGGGATGAAGAGGACTGAAACATCATTGGGAGGGAGTTCCAGAGAATGGGGCACTGATGGAAAAAGCCCATCTCTGAGGCACTGTCAGATAACAATCCTGCAGGGATCAGACCTGGAGATGTATAAGACGTTGAAGGTGACAATCAACATCTTGGATCTCACCCAGAAGACCACTGGCAAACAATGGAGCTTCTGCAGCGGGGAGAACACCCGAATATATTTGGGCACATCCATCACTGCCTGGACCACAACATTTTGCACCAGCTGTAGCTTCCAGATGGTTCTTCAAGGGCAGCCCATTTAGAGTGTGTTACAGTAATCCAGCTGAGAGGTGACCAGGGCATGAGTGGCCATGAACAGGATCCGATGATCCAAGAATGGCTGCAACTGGCACACCAGATGGAACCAAAAGCACAAACTTCTCAAGGCCATGTAATGATTTCTCCAGCCATTAACGTCAGCAAGCTCATCTTAGAATCATGATGTTAAATAGATTTACAGCTTCAGATTCAGCTATCCATTGCTCTTTTTCCCCAAAGCATGAAGCAACATGTTAGAACACAAAGAAACCCAAGGCTAAATGTAACCCTGTGTGAATGTTTTGCAGGAACATATTTTTTTGTTTTTAAACAGATGAAAATCACCCTTCTAAAGCTCTATTCTTGGAAGGGAAGCTGCTAGTGGGAGGGTGGGCAGTTGATAATTAATAACCAGCAGGAACACACGTTTAACCCATCTCCCAGCAAGCCATACTTCCAATTCTGACCTCACCCTGCCTCTTGAGGTGAGAGGTGAAAGGTCCCCTGTGCAAGCACCGAGTCACGTCTGACCCTTTGGGGGGATGCTGCTTTCGCGACGTTTTCTTGGCAGACTATAGTGGGGTGCTTTGCCCTTGCCTTCCCCAGCTGTCACCTTCCCCAGCAAGCTGGGTGCTCATTTTACCAACCTCGGAAGGATGGAAGGCTGAGTAGGCCTGAGCTGGCTACCCGAGAATCCCAGCTGAGTTCTTCCTCTGAGATCGAACTCAGGTCGTGGGGAGAGTTGCAGCTGCAATTCTGCCACCTACCACTCAGTGCCACATGAACCCTGCCTCTTAGTTATCATTAAAAAACCGAACAAAACTGGGAGGTGCAGTTCCAATACCTGTGGAGGATACCAACCTGGAAATTCCTGGGGTGGGCACTTATATTCCTTCCTTTGTTCTTCACCCCACAAGTCAGCATCTCACATCTATGCCACACTTTCTTTCCTTCACCCTCCAGCCTTCCTGTCATTTCATCTTCACCAACTCATCAGACCAAGTATGAAGTAGTATAAAGGTGTGACGTAGGTAAAGGTGTTGGCCTTGAAGCAGGAAGACCAAGGTTCAAGGCTACCTTTGCCCATTCAAGCTCACAGGTGACTTTGGGCCAGTCACCCTCTCTCTCATCCCAACCTACCACACTATACCAGCCTTCCTGAGCTCCTATATATGTAGGCGATAAATCAATCGATCATGTCATTGCCCTGCTGGGAACAGAATGAACGAATACAATCTGCCTAGGATGGTTCCCTTCTGTTTTCAAAGGAGTTCTCACCTAAACATTCCAATCTCTTGGCCATTGTCTGCCACCATTTTCAGCACCACCATTTCTTTGTCTGTGTTTGATGAATACCTGGACAACATGGGGGAGGGGGGAGAAAAGAGAGACTTTCACAGCAAGTGGAATATTTAATTGTGGCCTTGTCAGGTACGTGCCAAGTTCCATTTTTATCTTGTTCTGGTTTTTCAGTTAATGATCCATGTTGCTTTATGGCTATGTTTATATCTATTACGAAAGAGCCCATCACCAGTCTCTTGAACCTCCCGGCATTGCCATTCCTATGCCCAGCAGTCGATACTCACCGTCCCTCATCAAGTAAGCAAACAGTGAGTGGAACAAGGAGGAACAAATAGTACCTTCTGAGTATCTTGTCCTCTCCCACTGGGCATGAATGGATTTTGGAAAATGATCAGGGAAAAACAACCATGAAAGGAGGGAAAGCATCGATGGAGAAACTGTTGCTAAAACCCTACCAAAACCTGAAGCCAACACCATTGCTTTGTGCTCGTTAAAGGCAACCAGAAGGGAAACCAGAACAGGCCGCCTTCTGATTCCTTGGTTTGTACCGTGGGTCATGATTTTTGGTTTTCCTTCTGTCTACAGCCCTCAAAGACTAGAGATGATGTTTTTGCTGCTCCTGTGAGGTTCTCTCCGCCCTAACTGATCAGGCAGAAGAGAAAGCTCAGCTTGATCACGGCACGTAACTTCAGGGAAACACCGCTTTAATCATTCTGGATAGGATCACAAGCTGTGGCCATATTTTAAGAACAGCAACCAAATTCCAGGAATGCCAACCAACCCTCAAACATTTGCCTCCTCCCACTCTAGAATTACTGTTGGTTGCCCAAGGACTGTAAATGGACTTTCTGTTTCCAGTTATAGAGCTTAGGCAGTGCCAACTGATGCAAACCATAATAATGAAAAGAGATGAAACATGATGCAACTCCAGGCCTTCTCTATTTGCATCCTGACCCTGGACACAAGTCACATGGTTTGCACTGCCATCTTCCAGCACACACGTTGTCATTTGATCCCCTTGCCCGGCCCCACCCCCTGGGTTGTCTATGACCAACGGGGGTAAAGGGAGCAATGATGAAATGAGCATCACGATGCTGCAACTCAAGCTCCACCCCTTTTCTTTGTGCATTGTGATGTCGCACATAAAGATATCAGGTCAGAGCAGATGTTGTGACATTGTGGTCCTTGTTCTGTCATTCCGATGAAACTACTGCATTTTACAGATACTTCTGCCTATATGTACCAAGTCATCTTGTCTGCCTCCTGAAGAATCTGTATAACGACCAAGTAGCAACAGTAAGAACAGACCACGGAACAATGGACTGGTTTAAGATTGGGAAAGGAGTATGGCAGGGCTGTATACTCTCACCCTACCTATTCAACTTGTACGCAGAACACATCATGCGACATGCTGGGCTTGAGGAATCCAAGGCTGGAGTTAAAATCTCTGGAAGAAACATTAACAATCTCAGATATGCAGATGATACCACTTTGATGGCTGAAAGCGAAGAGGAACTGAGGAGTCTTATGATGAAGGTGAAAGAAGAAAGTGCAAAAGCTGGCTTGCAGCTAAACCTCAAAAAAACCAAGATTATGGCAACCAGCTTGATTGATAACTGGCAAATAGAGGGAGAAAATGTAGAAGCAGTGAAAGACTTTGTATTTCTAGGTGAAAAGATTACTGCAGATGCTGACTGCAGTCAGAAGACGCTTAATCCTTGGGAGAAGAGCAATGACAAATCTCGATAAAATAGTTAAGAGGAGAGACATCACACTGACAACAAAGGTCCGCATAGTTAAAGCAATGGTGTTCCCCGTAGTAACATATGGCTGCGTGAGCTGGACCATAAGGAAGGCTGAGAGAAGGAAGATAGATGCTTTTGAACTGTGGTGTTGGAGGAAAATTCTGAGAGTGCCTCAGAAGATGAAACCAGTCCATACTGCAGGAAATAAAGCCAGACTGCTCACTTGAGGGAATGATATTAAAGGCAAAACTGAAATACTTTGGCCACATAATGAGAAGACAGGACACCCTGGAGAAGATGCTGATGCTAGGGAGAGTGGAGGGCAAAAGGAAGAGGGGCCAACCAAGGGCAAGATGGATGGATGATATTCTAGAGGTGACAGACTCGTCCCTGGGGGAGCTGGGGGTGTTGACGATCGACAGTCAGCTTTGGCGTGGGCTGGTCCATGAAGTCATGAAGAGTCGGAAGCGACTAAACGAATCAACAACAACTGCCTGTATGTCACTCCTGCCTAAATTCTATTGTTGTGCCTGTTTTCTTGGTAATCTCCCATAACCTGTTGAGGGAATAATTGCCTTTAAAGGTTCCCAGTTATTCTCTGCAACCAGTAATAAAATCAGCATTGCACTCAGCAACCAGGGAAATGGTTTTTCTTGTAAAGGGCAGTCATGTGCATGTCACTAGCTAAATTATTTTATTTCTTCTATTAAAAATACAAAACTATAGTAAGATAAGACTATCATTTATTGTGTCCACCTAATTATCCATAGTAAAACACAGATACACCATTCAAAATTCTTATTCATACAGAGGATAAGGCTGATGTGGGGCAGTTAATGTATAAGGAAGTCCCGAAGTTTTAACTGTGATATGAAAGAATGCAAGGCTAATTGCTTCTGTGCACTCACGCACATGTGGTACGTACATTTAAAGTGGCTCTTCTGGGAACATTCAGTAAATAACCTTTAATACTATATTAATTACAGATGAGAATGAGCTTCCTTGTTATTTGTGTGGTAATTTCGGTCATGCCAAACTGAGTTAGCAAATTTGAAACTTTTAATTGGGAGAAAAAAAAAATTCCCTAGTTGTTTTTAGTTTTCTTTTCTACAAGATTAACACCTGAAGCTTAGTTAGCAGTAAGGTATCAGTCTGTGTGCGTGCACATTGTCCCCTGTCCCAAAGTGCTGAACAGCTATCACTGTTATCACAGATAACGTTGTGTTACTTATTATCATTGGTCTTCTGGCCAAAAGTTTTAATACCCTGCTGTTGTTTACTTTTATATAAGGAATGAATGCATTCTATTAACTAACAGCAGAGTTGATTAGTACAGGTAGTCCTTGCTTACCAACGGTAACAGGGACCAGGAACTCCATGGCCAAGCAACATGGTTGTAAGGCGCAAGATCACGTGACCACATTGACTTACAACAGCACTTCCAGCAGTTCCAGTTGCCGTCATTAGGCAACTCCTGTGCAATCCCAGCATCCCGCAGTCACATATTCACTAATTGCCATCTCCTGCATCTTCTCCATTGATTTTGCTTGTCAGAAGCCAGCAGGGAAGGTTGCAAATGGCAATTACGTGACCGCAGGATGCTGAGACATCATAATTGCGAGCCTGTTGCCGAGCACCTGAATTGCGATCACAGGACCATGGGGACACTGTGACGGCTGCAACTACAAGGACCCATTATAAGTCCCCCTCGCTCAGCGTCATCATAACTTCTGTATTGCTCATTGTTTATCCACATAGGGCTCAGCAGATTTGCAAAATACATATCATGTCCCATAGTCATTGGGTTTTTTTCTCTCTCTCTTTTGGAGCTATGATTATGCACAACTTTAGCATGTCTCCCCTTAAATAAAAATCAGAGATATTCATTATATCTCTAATAGGTGGACATCTAAGTCCAGTTCTCAATTTTAATGAGAAGACAATGGGTTGATGGGCCACCTCTTCTTAAAGGTTTCCCTGTAAGCAGCTCTGGCTGATGGAACGGTACACTTCGAGAGCAGTGAAAATGAGCATCTGTGAACACAGAAGCTGTATCAGACGTCAGAAGATTACTTCTCCTCTTGTGCAACACTTCAGAGCCTTGAACCACACGGACAGCCAGATATGTTTTTGGGTTCTGGAAAAAGTTCGTGCTTCAGGAACTCAGCTTCTTCACCGATTGAAAGCTAGAGAGATTTTTGTATTTTTAATTTGCATACCTTGACTCCCCATGGAGTGAATGAGGAGTTAGATTGGATGTGTTTTTGAATCTGTTTTATCCTTGGTTATAAAGTTTACCTTTTTAGTTTGTTATTCTTTTCTCCCACTTCCCTCTCCTCTTCTACATTATCTAGGAGCTTCGCTTTAAATCCCTTGCACTACAGTCAGATGTTAATCATTACGGCATCATTCTGTACTCCTTATTTAGTTTGGCCAGGCTTATTTCACTTTATTTATGCAGATGATATCTTGTACCCAGCTTATGTACTTGCTTGGATGTAGGTATATATCTTCTTACCACTAAGAATACAATTTAACCTTGTATTTAATCATTTTAAGGTGTGGTCTGTTTAACAGGAGTTTACAACAAATTATATTTTAATTATACTACTCAAGTAAGTGCTATTTTTATTTATATTTTTATGTTAGGTTTATTTGCATTATTTTAATTGGTTGTGATATATGATTATTTATACTTTTCCCTTTTTCCTTTGTTTTTTCCAGAATCATTATAACCCTATATTTGTGACTACTGATGAAGGCTTATAAGCCGAAATGCGTTTAGTCAGGTTTTTGTATGTTAGTTAGTAAGGTTGCTTGATTTTCCTTTGCTTGATTATCTTTATAATTCTACATCTAACACTAATAAATATTATCGTTTAGCATAATTTGTGGCCCATTACATTGTTACTTGACCTTGTTGTTATCTTGAAGTATGAACAAAGTAAGTCATAGTATTCCAGATATAGCTCCTATAAAACAGCTATAGGATCCAGTTTTTTGTTGAGCAAGTTCTAAACAAACAAACAAATAATTGTTTAGAGCAGGGTTTCTCAACCTTGGCAACTTTAAGCTGTATGGACTTCAGCTCCCAGAATCCCCCAGCCAACATGCTGGGGGGAATTCTGGGAGCTGAAGTCCATATAGCTTGAAGTTGCTAAAGTTGAGAAACACTGGCTTAGAGCAAGTGAATACTGTGTCTTAGCTGAATTATAAGACCCACAATACTTCCATTATAATTAATAAAAATGCCTCAAGACTTTCCCCTATTTACCTGTGTCTTTCAGAGTCTGAATTCTGAAGGTAAGAAAGAGGACTTCTGTTGATCTGGCAGTTCTCTGCCAAACCTGTGCTGATGAAAACGTGCCCTTTCACCATATTTTGATGGGCCATCTCAATACTCTGAAAATTAGAAAATAGGGATAAAACATGGAAATTGAGACACTTTGATTTGCATCCTGCTTTTTTGCTAATGAAGGTAGTTACATTACCGAAAATCAACCACAACAAAGAGTCTCGTGGCCCCTGAAAATCTCACAGATCTTATCATGGCAGACATTCTCATGGACCGGAGTCACAAAGAAGTGTGGCTCTGAGAATGCATGGGATAACCCTTCCCTCGGATGATGCCATATTGGCCAGCAACCCTCCCAAGCCAAAGGGTGGCTGCTTGAACACTGATGTGTTATAATTATATTATAGTATAAGAAAATTCTGCTTCAGAGTAATGCATACAGGCAGGCTGCATCCTATCACAGAGGTAAATGTAAACAAATCCTATTTATGCCACTCGATATCTCCTAGATCAGGACCTGGTAGTACTATCAGATATCAGCCTGCAATGGAATATTAACATCACAATCTGATGTGTATTTAATGAGAAAAGCTCTCCCTGAATTGAACACATTTGGAACCTTATTTACTTATGTAGTAATTATGCTAAATAAATCAAAAGAAACATATGCATCTGTTGAAAAAGGTAAGGACTCCTTCAGTTGAGCTCAGCTCCTGGTGACAGCAAGGGAACATCCATGTAGTTTTCCTCAAAACAATGCAAAAGTGGTTGACCATTGCCTTCTTCTAAGTCTTTTTCTCCCCTTCTGCAATTTCCCAATGGTCTCCCATCCCACTACTAACCAGTGGCAATCCTGCTTAGCTTTCTTTGAGATCACCCAAGGACAGCTAGATGTTATCACCTGAACCGTATATAGACCATGAAGGAACTGCCCATCCAACTGTTCATTTTTAACCTTGTCTACATTGCTACCTTCTGGGTCAGCCTACTGCATCCTGCAATTAATAGGTCAAGGTTTTAGCCGTCCACCTCCCCAGAAAGCAAGATCCTTCCAGAGCTCCTGGATACAGTAAGGTTGGAGAAATCTTAGCAATGGGATTGTTTTCCCATTAGAATCCAATTTATCTTCCAGGTTCCTACAGTGGGTATTTTCTCAGGGTCTCCAGGCTGTGGAGGAAGGAGCTGTTCTCTTGGAGGAATGTCCAAAGGATGATGAGAAGCAATTTCATACCATTACATGCAGTTAATATGCTAGATTGGACATGGTCTTACCTTTAGGATCCCTTTGATAGTGGCAGTCAGTGATGGCTTTATAAATCCTCCACTTGTTATCAAAAAGAGGGTGTGTTGGAAATAGCCTCCAGGTCCAGAATGGGTATGAGTTCCACTCAATATAACATTGTCGTGACTGTAGAGATCTCCATATTTATCTTTTAACTGTTTCATTACCTTAAAAAAAGGTTTGCAAGAAATATATCCTCTTACATTGTAGATTTTACTTTTATATAAAATCTTTCCAAAAGAACAAGGAGAGGAGTAATACTGAAGGCATTCAGCAATGAGAATTAGAAGTGCATGGGTGTACACACATTCCCAGAGAAAGTGTGCTAAGGCACTTTGAAGACACACACCTGTATGCGTTTATCAAGGCATTAAGCAGGCTTCTGTAGGGAAAACTCTAAATCACGCCTGGTGATGTTAGGATTGTAATCCACATCCACTAAATCAGGATAAGAAAAGCTGTTTTAATTACAGTGCGTGTTATGGGACCAGGATTAGACCTGAAGGTTATCTGCAGTGATGAATTAAATACATTAAATAATCCATAACACAGAAAGCTTAGCCAGAAAATGGAAGCCAGCTCCCGCTAGGAATTGATACCCGACGGTCTACATGTAGAACTTAACTAAAATTAAAGATCTATCTCTTAATTCCTAATTTTCTACTGGTGGGGCATTCAGGTATATCTCTCTGGGTTTTTTCCCCTAAGAGTTACTGTTGCTCTTTCCCCCTTTCTGTTTCCTTTTTTGATTTTGGATATTATATGGTCAATGAAAAATCATTTGGTGAAATCCAGCTCCATTCCTCAAATCCCAAGGATTTCATCTGAATTCTTTCAGATATCATCTGAATAATTTCATCCTCTGAAATTATATTGCTCGTAGCTGTACAACCTCCTAGATCTTTAAGTAATTATCATTACGTCACTGTGGTAAGGAGTGTTGGTGTGTTTCAGTTCATATAAAGCAAAAAAGAAAAGGTCAGGTCACATCAGGTCCTGGTTATTCCCCACTTACCTCTAGCCTCAGTCTTTGAGACATCATTCCTAACTCAGCAACCACGAACAATACTCGTTTGGTGTTATTCTTTCGCTCCGCAAGGATGAAACTTCTGCAATATTGTCGTGAGATTATGCCGGCACCACTCTGATCTAGACTGCCATAGCCCATCTACAGCGGAACGCAAGATTTCATTATTTATTCACTTACTTAAGATTAGAAACTGCTTCAGTGGTGATTGGCTGTGAGCGGCTAAGTGAAAAAAATATATACATATAGGAATATAATTACTTACACTCCTTACTCATATTACTCATATCAAAATGTGGCTGCACGGGCAGTTTGGGGAGCCCTTAGAAGGGCACATATAACACTTCTGCTGCGCGAGCTGCACTGGATGCCAGTTTGCTTCCGGGTCCAATTCAAGGTGTTGGTTATCACCTTTAAAGCCCTGGGCAGACTACCCAGGCATGGGGCCAGACTACCTGAGGGACCGCCTCTTCCCCATTACATTGACCCGTCCCACCTGGTGAGGCAGAGACAGCAGTCCATGAGGGATTACTGATTGGCAGGTCCAGGAAGAAGGCCTTCTCTGCCACAGCACCCACCCTTTGGAACAAGCTACCCCCAGGGGTAAGACAGGCCCCCGCTATCCCAGCCTTTCGGAAGGGAGTAAAAACATGGCTATGCCACCTGGCCTGGGATGGGAGGGGGGACAGCCATTCATGGGGGTGGTTGGCCCATGAGGGTGCCAAGATTAAGATCTTCCCATCTTGAATTTTATATTTTATATTCTATATTCTGTATTTTATATTTTAGACCTTGTATTTGTATTTTTTTGCATTTATATTGAATTCTTTTAGTGACTTGCTATTTTTATTTGTAAGCTACCCAGAGTAGTCATACACAAGATGGGCGGCAGAGAAATTTAATAAATAAAATAAAATAAAATAAATATAGGAACAATAATTACTCTCTCACACATGTCATCATCCTGTACCAAGGAGCAGCAAGTAACTCATATAAGCCCTGATCTTACTATAAGAGGAGATCTAGTCATTTCAACCCCCAAAGGCCTTTCGGAACAGCCAAGCTTTCCTAAACCAACATAGGGTTGTTGCCACAGAAGACCTTGTGATCCCTGGTGGGAACACTCCTTCAGAGTAGGGTCCCAAAAGGAGCCCCCTTCCAGATTCTACTGGGGGAAGCAAGCTGGGTATCATTAACCACACACATAACCCAATCCTCTCTCTATCAGAAGTATCCTAATCTGAGACTCCAGGACTGCATGTGGCTTCTCAAACCTTGGGTGTGGTCTCCAAAACCCTTCTGAACATTTCCACCAAACTGTAATTTGTATGGGAAAGAAAGGAGAAGTTATCAAACTCACAAGGGGGAACTTTAAACAAACAAAACAAAACAGTGTGTATGGAAATGTTTCAGCTCAGGTAGGCAGAGTGGTGCATTACATTATTTACTTATTGGTATATTTTTCCTAAGAGAATCTTGAGGAGGAATGTACAGGAGTTGTAGAAGAAGGTTGGAATGAATGCAATGGCGTGTGGGAACAACCTTGGGAGAGTCACCAGCCGAAGAGGGGAGCCAGTATTCACTGTCGTGCTTCTTGTCTGTACCACCTTGAAGGGCTAAGAAGGAAAGAAGAAGCCAGAGGAGAAAAAAGTGGTCCTGGCTGGGAGCTTTAGCTTGCTGTGACATAGAAGATTGGAAGGAAGGCAGTTCAGAGGACCAGAGTGGGAATATTTTGGGACTGGAGGGGAAAGGGCTTGATGTCTGGTTTCTGGGGGGTAGGCCGGGACTGGAGGAGAAGCCTCCTCTCCCACTGCAAGAGGTCAGAAGGCATGGGGCCCCGTGCCGCCAAGCTAGGATGAGAGCGTGATAGAAGGGGGTCAGGTGGGAGGCTCTGAAGAGAGTAGGCAGGAGTTTGGGTAGGATGTTAGACGGTTGGGGTACGGAGGCTGTGAGCTATTGAATCCAGGCAAATACTCACCAAAGGTACTTCAGCTATTGGACCAGTGCAATCTGCCCGACCAACACCAACTAAGTAACCCTCTTTAGAAAATACAGAATTAACGCCTGAAAAACACACAGAGAAGAATTGGGCACTCCTTCCAACACAGAAGGGGGCAGTGCAGAATTTGGAATTTAAAAACGTATCTACTTTCTTAGACCTAGGTTTACATGGTTGAAAGAATGCTGCTTGGGGAGTCCAAAACTGAGTCTGATGAAACTGCCTTGAGAGCACAGCACCTTCAGGATGAGAAGTGTGTTCCCTCCAATCCCATCATTCCAATCCCATCCTTGGCAAGAAATCTCTCAAGTGCAGTTGATAATAACTTCATGAGCACCATTATCCCATTGGTATTACAGTGCTGATATAAGAAGACCAGAGACTTACCACCATTGCTGCCCTCACTTGGGAGAAAATAGAGGACTAAGAGGGATACAACCACTGCCAGCACTGTCATCACGAAGGCAGCAATAGCAACTCGTAGAGCAACAGCTGATTTGGATTAGTTCCTCTATTGAACAACTATAAAAAGAGAAGTAGAGGAAACAGGTCAAATAGAAGTAGTGGTAACCTAGGTAGATACTTTATGCATCTCTGGATAACCTCAGATATTTTTGTTCTTGTAAAGGAGGAGACAAGGCACCACACACAGTTCCAGAGACAGAAGTCAGCCTCAATAACAGATGAGGTTAGGGCTGCAAGATGGATATCCAGAGAGCATCCATAACTCTTGCCTCCAGCTACTTAATACTACTGCTGATCCTTGGGCAACTGCCTCACATTATCCAACAGTAGAGCCTGCCTTGATTTTATTTTTACATATGTAGCATGCACTGTGCCTGAAAAGTTAGCTATTGTCTTGTGTTCTCGCTCTCTTTTTTAACCATCTGAATACCAAAAACAAAGAAAAAGAATACACAAAATTATTTAAAAGGGGGGGGGGTTGGAAAAAAGGAACAAAAACATACAAGATGTGTATTTACAGACATACATATTTCAAAACATTGAAGCCATGATTCATTACAGTCATCCATAGCTGATTTGTATTAATAAATTCTGCAAACCACTGAATAGTTGAAGCCATTTCTTTGTCTTTCTGATGCTGAACATGTCTTTTGATTGTGAGTCTAGTTTTTTTGTCCAGAAGTCAACTCCATGTGATAAGAGATAGAATATCAACAAAAAGGTAGCTATTGTCTTCAGCTGGAAAATACAAAAGCACCCTTACCTGGTAAATGGTTGAAGAGGATCAGAGGAAAGCCAAAAATTCCTGTTTTTCACTCTACAGAATTTGAACTCTTCTCCTTTTTGTTCATGGACACTGAAAGAAACCAGCACTGTCAAAATGACATGGTAGCTTGGTGGGACTGCTGAAATGATTTCTTACTGCATTCCACTGAGCCTTGAGCAACTTTGAGTAAGAAATGTTTTGCAAATAACATATCACTCTCACTTCAAAGCACATTGGACTAATGCTTTTATAATGTTGCAATTGAGAATTGCATATTTGATGAGTATTCCTTGATAACTTCTGCTGTATCAGTTAACGTTAAAAAAAACAACTAAGCAAGATCATGTATCACTTCATCCTTGAACTCCTAACATCCTGGAATTTACAGCATTTAGATTGCAAAGTTCAGATATATCTATCTATCTAGAGAAAGAGAGAGAGAGAGAGAGAGATACAGATAGGAATTATTACAGTCTCTTATTCTCTTTCTCTTGTTAAGATATGAACCTGCCATGACACTAGTTTTGATCTCATTGCTGAGGGTTACTTAGAAATACATGTAGATAACATGTATGAATGGGTATTGAATTAATGTGGATTAGGTGCAAAAGTGAGTGCCCTGTATGAAAGGAGCATGCTGAGGTGGTTGGATCATATACAGAGAATGATTGAGGATCAAATAGCAAAACAAATATATGGAAGAAAAGAGAATTGATCAAGCGTAAGTAGAAAACCAAGATAGTTATGGCTAGATGGAACTGATGAGAGGCAGAAAGGCAGAGGTGAGAAGCTAAAAAAAGGGCAACATGTGAAGTAGTTTATGATGGAAGCAAGGATATGAAGACACTGTGAATGTGTTTTCATAAACTACATATTCTTATCTCATGCCCTTAATTTCTTTGGCTTGCTATTTCTTATTCTGTTTTGCACTTTGCATCATGTTGCATATCCCTAAAGATAATAGTGGGATGGATCTGCAATATATCCATGTATGTACAAGCACAGTAGTTTTTTTTTAAGAGCTAATGAAGAACTATTTGATAAAGTTGACTCTGCTGAAGAAACTTTGTTGGGACCTGGATGGGTCAACCTCTCTTGTTCCCACCTGACCTCTCATCAGCCTTTGATACCATCAAGCACTGTATCCTTCTGAATGATCTGAGAGAGTTAGGGATTGTAGGCACTGTTTTACAGTGGTTCTCTTCCTTCCTTAGAGAGCAGTTCCAGTCAGTTGTGGTGGGCCAGGAAAGTTCAACATCCCCTTGGGCAATTCCACAGGAATGGATTCTCTCATCTTGCTGCCTAATATCTATATAAGGCCACTGGGAGAGATCATCTGTCAGTTATTACAGTCTCTGGGCTGAAGAATTACTAGTACACTGATGATATTCAGCTACACATTACCATCCTGGGATAAGGTGGATTTGTTGTGATATGGAGTTGGTGCCTGGAAACTCGGAGCATCTGGACAGGATGAAACAAGATAAGGTTGAACCCAAACAAGACAGAGTTGCTTGTTTCTCCAGAGAACATCTGGTTCTCTCTTCCAGTGGTTACTTGAATGGAGCATCTCTCCCCTTGAAGAAGCAGGTCTGTGATGTGGGTGTCCTCCTGGACTTATTCTGACTACCTGATGGACAAGCTGAGGCCATGGCTAGGGGGACCTTTGGCTGATGCATCACTTGCAACCCTTCCTGGCTAAGGAGGTCCCACTGACAGTCACTCAAGATTTAATCACTTTATGTGTGGATTACTGTAATGTGTTCTACCTGCGACTGCTCTTGAAGACCATTCAGAAGCTGATCCAGAATGTGATGTGAGTAATTATGGGAGTGGCTGGGTACATCCATGTAATGCCTCTACTGCACTGTTTACAAGTAGGCTTCTGGATGCAATTGAAGATGCTGGTTGTTATCCAGCTTCCAGTGGGAATTGCATTTTGAACAGCATCTCTTTGCAAATTAGCTTTGCAAGGAGACCTGGCAGTATGGCATCTTAGGGCTGTGGCAGGATTCCCTGGAGCCCAAAAGTGTTCCCTGGATAAAGGGGAACCCTAGGAATTACCCCCTGAGTCCCCTGGTCATAGCCAGAAGATTGTAAATGGAGTTTATAGATCGAGTGGTGAGTGATCAGCTGGGAGGTGGGATTGTCATCCTTTCCCAAGCCACATTGCAGCCATTTATATGGACTTTAAAACTGACCACCCCATTTCTTAATGCACCAATTTGTTTGCTTTTTCTTTGTTTAAAAGAGGCTTTTTCCAACACAGAGATGAGATTTCTCTTGGTAACTTTTATATTATTTTTGAAACTTAACTGTTGAGCATTCAAACTTGGTTTTGTATTTTATGTTTTGAGCAAAAAGAACCGAAAACTGAACTGTGGATTTATTTTATAGAAGCAAAGGACTATTTTTTTATTTAATTGGTGGTATTTTTTATTGTTTCCTTTTGGGATTTAACAAACTGTCCTGCTGGAATTGGAACTTTCATGGCTATCATGAGAAAGTGAGTGTTGTTGCTTTTTTCTTAACGAGTTAACTGGATACTTCCCATAAACACCTCTAGTGGCAAGACTTTCGCTTTTGAACGATCTCAGACTCTAATATTTTTCCACTGACTTTAAGATTTGGTTGTATTGGCTAATTTTAACCACTAGAGGGAACTAATCATGGCTTCTAGGAGACCAGCTCATTGTGGTTCTGATGATGGTGAGATGATGAGAAATATGATTGATGAAATTTCTAATACCTTTAAACAATCTTTTGATGCCTTTGCGAAGAAAATGGAAAATAGATTTTCTGACTTCGAGAAAAAGATGGAAATAAAATATGGAGACTTTGAGAAAACGATGGAAAGTAAATATTCTGACTTTGAGAAAAAGATTGAACATCAGGTTTTGCAAACTCACTTTGAATCAAGATTAAATATTGACAATGTGAATATAATTGTTTTGAAAGAGATTCCTGTAAGGATTTTGAGGAAGAGAAAAGACTATGCTTTTTTAACAGAGATTCTGAAAAAGAATAAAATTGTTTTTCGATGGGAAAGATTGGAAGGTGTAAGTTTTATGTTCCTACAGCAAAGATTCAGATTGACCTCCATCCATAAGGCCAAGGACTTTCTTGCTAGATATGGACCTAGTTTGGATCAGGGTGTACATAAGAAACCTGCACCTGGAACTAGACCCCAAGAATCTGCTCTACAAGGTGTAGACATGGGTGCTACATCTATGACTTTGATGAGATATCTGCTTAATCATGGCTTGCACTTACCTTACTTGGAATGTGAACGGGGCAAATGCCCTGCCCAAAAGAATTTTTTTTCATTATTTGAAGAAATTAAACCATGGTGTGATATGCTTACAGGAGACTCATATAAGGAAAAAAGATATTAAATATTTGATGAATACAAATTTGGGAGAGGAATTTATTTCAGCAGGTTCGAAGAAGATAAATGGACTTGTAATATATGTTAAACCGCAGCTGAAGCCACATTTATTGCTTTCTGATGGACATGGCAGGTACAGTATGTAGCAGTGGAAGTCAAGCTTAATGGACTTAAATCTATTGTTGTGGGGATATATGTTCCAAACGAGGATAAAAGTAAAATTTTTAGACATCTTCTGAATGAATTGTCATCTTTTTCATATCAAAGCTGGTGTCTACTAGGAGACTAGAATAACCTCCCCACGATTGGACAGGACATCTGAAAAGGAAATTGAGCTTAAACAAGGAAGACCCCCACAGTCCTTTTTTCACATGATAGACAATTTGGCATTTGTAGATTCCTGGCAACACAAAACTGGATTGGCAAGGGAATATACTTTCTACTCAGAAAGACATAAATCCTTTTCAAGAATTGACATGATATGGATTTCAAATAATTTAGCTAATAAAATTTGCAAGGTTGATATTTTACAAAAGACTTTCTCTGATCACAATCCAGTAAGTTTGAAAATAAAGAAATCAACTATGGCTTTTTGATGGAGATTGAATGAAGCTATTTTACAAAGATAAAACATTTTGGTTGGTTGCAAGAGGAGTTTAAAGTATTTTTTTTTACATCAATTTGGACAAAGGGATTGACCTAAAAACTGTTTGGGACACCAAACAATCATTTTGTTAGGCATGCCATGCTGAGGGTTTGGAATAAATTTAAACCAATATTGTCTCCTAATGTACCTATGTGGTTGTCCCGTCAATAAGCTCTTTATAGAAGAGAGATGGCAGGCAAACCAAGCTGGTTGAGATATGAAGATTTGCTGAATTTTGAAGAAGGGATACCTAAACTTAAAACAAGGGAACAACTAGAATTGGAAGGTCGTATTTGTCACTGGTTTAATTTTGCACAACTGTCAAAACGGTTTAATTTGGATAAGAAGTTATATAATTTTGTTCATGAAAAAACACAATTCGAAATGGAACTTTGTACAAACAATGAGCATCTTATTAAGAAAATGTATAAAATGTTGTTGCAACTGAATGTAGAACATGAATATGTTAAAAAATGTATGATTAAATGGGCTAAGAATTTTGGGTATAATATTATGCTTGAACAATGGGAGAATATGTGGAACAAAGGTATGGAATTTACTCTGAATTATAATCTGAAAGAGAATTTTTATAAAATGATGTACCTTTGGTATTTAACTCCTGATAAGCTATCCAAAATGTATAATGGGCTATCAAATGTTTGTTGGAAATGTTTACAGGGTGAAGGAACTTTCTATCATTTATGGTGGACTTGTGGAAAAGCTAAAAAATTCTGGAATCAAATATGTATCATTATTCGAAAGATTCTCAAAGTGGACTTACAACTGAAACCGGAGCTGTTTCTCTTGGGTTTGATGGACCAACAGCTTGAGAAGCAACATGGAACTCTGTTCTTATATATGATAACAGCAGCAAGACTCTTATACCAATTCCCTCAATGGAGGATTGGATGATTAAGTTAATGGAACTGGCCCAAATGGCTAAACTGACAGCATTGATAAGAGAAAATACTGTTAACTGGATTTGTTTTTATTTGGAAGCCGCTTTTGGACTATTTGCTTGTAATGGAAAAAAAAATAAAGTTCTGATTTTGGGTTAGATGATTGAATGGTTTGATTTTAGAGAAATAATATTACTAAATGTTTAATTAATAGCAAGAGATTAACTTTTATGTGCTTTTATATCTGTGTTGGAGAATAAGTCACCTGTCTTTTATCATTTTGTATCTATTCTTGTACTGTTTTACTTTCTCTTTTTTCTTTTTTTTAGACTTGTATTCTATCTGTTCTATATTCTGTATTGTGTGTTTTATCTTGAAAATTAATAAAGCTTTATTTTTAAAAAAAAAGATGCTGGTTGTTATCCATAAAGCCTTAGATGGCATATTGCCTAGATATTGGCAAGACCAATTGTCTCTCTTGTATTTGCCCATCTAATAAGATCCAATGCATACCCACTGTTGAGGTTGAGTTGTTGTGTAAATTGTATAATTTCCTTTCCCTGTTATGGCTGTTTTGTTCCTCTTAATTGTTACATTGTTTTTAACCTTGTTAGTCTCATAAAGTCCATAGAAATTCAAATGATAAATAAAATAAATAAATGTTTTTTTACAGTTCTAAGCTTCCTGGAGTCTTTGGATTCTGGTGGCATATAAATGAGAGTGAAAGGTCAGTAACAATTTCATGTATCATTTTTAGATCATGAATGATGTCACCCATGATCTCTGTTAATTGTGCTAGAATTCAGCCAAAGGTTTCTTGGGCATTTTTCTTTCAACCAATGAAGCTCTAGCAGTCTTCTGGAAACAATAAAATGTGTGTCCACCTGGTAGTTGGGCATTCAGAATCATACCATATCAAGGGACAAAATATTCCACCACAAGCCATTAGGAACTCCACCAGACATTATGCAAATTATGCATCATCCTGCCCGATTCCTGATTTTATTACCTTAATTATAAGCAAGTGGGGGCCAAATATGGGGCCAACCACCACACACAAAAAGAAAAAAGTCTGTCTTTGCTCCAAACTTCCAGGTTTTAAATTAGTTCATCTTCTCTAGGACAATATGGATTTTTTTTTAGAAAAGTCATTGGTGCCAATGAAATTATTTTATAAAACTTGCATTGTTGGAAGGAAGGTTAATTTTATTTAAAACAATGAGTCTGATGAGTAATAGTAGATTTTCCCTTTTCTGGCTATCACGACTGAACCATCACCTACTTAAATCTTGTTTCTAGTAAATGGAGCATTAGTTATTGTTGGGCACTTTGGATGTAGTGTAATTCTCCACATTGGCTGACTGAACGAGGGGTTGTATGCGTGGCTGGCATGTTCTGAGGCTGCTTCTGTTGGTAAGGGGAAGAAGAGGAGAGAAGAGAAAAGTAACTATGTGTGGTTGGGATCTGTGGAATGGATGGAAATGTTATGTTAAATATAAAGAATTCTACTGGACTCTTGGTGACTTCATGGACACATACATGCAGTTTTCCTGGCAACAATATCGAAGTGGCTTGCCATTGCCTTCTTCCCCAGGATGTTTTTGTCAACTTTCCAGTCCACAGATTGCACATGTAAACTTGTAAAAGAAATTGACATGTATTTTCCTGATGAAAAAGAATTACTCTTACAGAACTGACATTCTGCTTAAGTTACAGAATAACAAATGAAAACAGATTTTGCATGTTGTAACCAGCAACTTTTATGCTGAAGGCCAAGGATCAGTGATTGCAAATATAAGATTTTCCTTGAGCAAAACAGCATTAAGAGTTATTAGACTTTGCTCTTTAGGACTTAATGACTATGAAAATAAATTGTGTGGTGATAATAGCTGTCATGAATGCTTGCTGTTAATTTCTTTGCGAACACAGATCACAGAAAACATGAGTGTTACCAAATACTGTAGTGTTTTATGTAACTTTTACGAACTCCCAGGCTAGAAAATAAAATTCAACTCATTTAGAAGGCAGCAGATTAAAAATGGCTGGCTTCATATATTGATCTCAATTCAGTTAACAGTTAGCAGGACATGAAGGCTATGAAATTAATAACTTGCAACCACCTTGTTCCATGGTTTTATTGGGGCTTAAGATGTAATCCTCATACATACTGTACATCTCATTTGAAGGGACTGGAGACTCATGCCCTTGTAATCTCCCAGTTAGACTACCACTATTTTCATAATCTTGATTTAAACCTGTCTTACTTGGTTGAAATCATAGCAATGCCATGGTGACACAGCAGAAACAGAAATTGTCTGAGTTTCTGCTGTGATTAGGGAGAAGTAGGAGAAGGTCCTAAATGTCTGTCTGTTTCTCTTGCATGTATATCAACTCTGGTATTGTTTTTAATGCTGAAAACATTGGATAGAAATGTTATTAAAAAACACATTCAGAATTCAGATCTCTGTGTCTGTCTTGATAAGATATGGAGATGGGAATATTCAACTGTTTTTCTTCTCTCTATAACACCAGCTACTGTAAAGGTAGATAACCCTGGACTTCAACTCCCATCAGCCCCTGCCCACATGGAGAATGGCAGATTGTCAGATTGTCCAGTTACTGGCATTCATGGTGCTCAACAGTCCACCAAAGTAATTTGCATTGGATTAATCATTGGTATTTTAACTGTTGAACCAGTTTCATTTCAATACATTTCCCTCATTTCTGAAAGCTCAGCCTAGCTACAGTATTTTTGTTTGAAGATGCTATTTTAAAAAAGGAAAGAGATTTAACCAATTTCTAATAGCTAGAAAGCTCATCTTTAGCTATTCTTTTTTCATTCTGTTTTACATGAGCATGAAATAATGTGAAACCAACACACAGACTTCCCTCTCTTTGAACCCATGTGGGATTACACATCACTGCATTTCAACAGGTTCTGCCTCCCTCAACCTGTACAAATTTTAATTCCTGTGCATGGGTAGAGTGAGAGATTAGCACTGTAATGGTTGATCTTTTGGGAAGTCCTTATCAATTACATTCAAATATCCATTTACTCTTTGATCATATCAGTTAAAAATATCCCTGTACAGCTTTGAGCTCACTCTGTTCCTGAGGAAAAAACTGTATATTAGTATCTATGACATTCCCAATAGCTTTATAAGGCTCCATATCAGCTCCCCATCTCTCCAGATCACTGCAATTCACCCGATGATGCCAAGATTGAGCAGGATAGTTTATAGAGAGTGGTGCAAGGCATTACTGCAACATTACCCCCCTCCCAGTGGTTGAGTGACAAAGCCCAACAGCCTCTCCCTATAGCCTAACTTTTTTCTATATGCAATCCAAAAATCATCATCTTTTCAGAACTAATTCAGCAGAAAGTCTTAGAAATATCCAACAGTTTATCCCTGGTCAAATAGTCCAACGTTATATTCCTTCTTTCTGCTGTGCACAATCTTGACTTTTAAATAATTGCCATGGGATCACAGGATTTGATCTTTCATCACTCTTTGGCATTTAAATCTTCAAAGCTTTCACCAGCCTACTTTGTAAATCCCATAAAGAAGCATCATCCAGGATTTCTTGTCGCAGCTGTTCCATGTCCAGATAGTTTTCTTGATTTGTCTTTTGTATTCTCATTTTGGCAATCTCAATTTTGTTGCCTTCCTTGCCTTCAAACTCTATAATGTCTATATCAGGTAAGAGGTTTTTTAAGTTTTTATCATCATCTTCTAAAAGTTTATCCATTGAAATCTGTATCCTTTCTGAGATATTAATATTTCAGTCCATGTTTCAAAAAACTCTTTAAGATAAGAAAAAGTTAACCAGCTTAGCCATTTTAACTCTTTTGTCCCTGGTCCTTTAGTTCCCTCTAGGATCCATTTGCAACCTTCATCAAGCCCCAGTTCCTAATATGGGTTAGTTCCATTTCAGTTGTTCCCCACAAGCATATCATTTAATTATATACTTGTTTTTCAAATCTGATAGCAAAAATAACCAATATTCCAAATCTCTCTAGTCTCACAATCCATTTACAACTTTTTAAAACTAAAATCCCATTTCCCCCCCTTTTTGCCAATTGTATACTATTTTAAATTCTTAAGCCTCTGTTTAAAATTTCTTAATCCAAAGAAGAGGGTAAAACTCACCATGTGTCAAATTAAGTTTGCCATTTTGAAGGTCTCTAATATCCATAAAGTGATTAAATTGAACATTTCCAAATGTGATTAGGAAGTGACTTCGATTGGCTTTGTGTCCTTATGAAAGGCTCCACCACTGCTGAGAGCAAAGACGTCATCTCCCTCGGCTCCTGGAGTTCAAACCCATGAGAGACTGCTGTTGAACGGTCTCCTCAGGAGGAGCTGCCATTCAGAGCACTCATGGGCAATCTCCTGTTCTTTCTTTTCTGGAGAGATTTCTAGGACCGGTCTACTCGCCAGTCTTTCATTCTTCACAGTGGTCATTTCCGCTCATTTGAGGAGACGTCTTCAGCCAGCCATGGCTCACACTGGAAGCCCATTTTTAGAAAGTACAAGTCAGAGAAACTCATAAAATTCTCTAGCAAGTATAAGCCCAGAACGATCTCTGGATAAATGATGTTTAAGTTTCGATGTGTGTGGTTTTGCTCCGCAGTTATACTGTTGCTATCATCCATTGGAAAACGGATTCTGGCTGATAGTTTCATTTTTAAAGGCTGAAGAAGGGAATCAACTGTCCTAGATCTGATTCTAATCAAAAGGTTCTATCTTATTTTCTTGTATTTAACCTAATTGTTCTGATATGTATGTTGGATCTGTGATCTGTAATAAAGTAATTCAATTCAGTTACGATCGTTTACTATTATATAGATTATACAGATTTATAATATATTATAAAATATTATATTTTAATCCAAGTTGATATATAAGAATAAAAATGTGATGTATCTTCCAATAGAATAGTTTGTACTTTTAATTTTATCTTAAATTATATTGCAATACTTGTATTTTGACATTTCCATGTATTTCTCCCCCACTCCCAACCCTCTGTGATTCCATGTCTAGCTGGAGGGAAGAGCCAAGTGGTATATTGCAGGATCCTTGTGATATTCAGCACATTTACTTAGATGAGGAGGTAGAAAATACCATTGCCAAATTTGCAGGGGGTGTATTAGATGATATCCCAAAATCCTTCCTGTCTTTATATTCATACAATTGTTTCACTTTCCTCTCTCTCTGCCTTCCCCCCCCCCCCAAGTTAATTGTTTTATTACATTATAAAATGCAAATAATACATTATGGAATACAGATGATAGCTGAGTACAGTGGTATTTATACAGTAGAAACTAGAAATTGTAAACATTATGATTATTTAGATAAACCTTTAAAGATGAGGGAAAAATGGTTTATATCAATGTTAATGAACATAAGGTTGCTTAAATTGTACAATTAATGCTAACATTGATAAACAGCTGCCAGATGCACTGAATTATTTTATAATATGAGAAAGGTTTCTGTCTTTGAGCTTAATTTGTTGTTTATTCGTTTAGTCGCTTCCGACTCTTCGTGACTGCATGGACCAGCCCACGCCAGAGCTTCCTGTCGGTTGTCAACACCCTCAGCTCCCCAAGGGACGAATCCATTAACTCTAGAATATCAAGCTTGAGCTTAATACTTAATACTAAACTCTCCACTGTATTATTGTTATTTTTTTAATGTTAAAAAAAGAGAGGGAAAAAAGGAGCTGCCTAGAAAAAATAGATAGGCATTTACTTTCTAACTTCCCTGGTGGCTTTTGCACTTGAGACACTTCGGAGGCTTATGACTGATTCTTGGAACCTCAGAAGCAGGCAGGTATGTTGTAATTCCTTCATGATGGTTCTTCCTGGAATTGAAATTAAATTCAGGAAGCCAAGCCAGGAAAGCTGCGGACTGTTGGAGAGGTGACTGTATCTGTATGTAGTGTGCGCGCGTGTGCACGTGGTTGTGTGAATGACCACAGCATGCTCTCCTTAGCTTTGCAGCTAGGCTAAGCTGAGGAATCCTCCCTACCACAGATAAATATTTGATCAAATTTCTTCCTCCTTTGAAAAAAGAACCAGATTACTTTTATCATGTATGATTGAGAAAATGCAGAACAAAAATTTAGTGGAGCACTAAGCTTCCCTGCTACTGTGTTAGTACTTATTTATGCTGTGCACATTGCATAAGACTGCAGGTCTCTAGTTAACTCACTCACAGTTTGGGAAAACTATATATCAACCAATGTAATGACATTCTCAGTCTTGCAAGGATTACAGTGTCATACTTGGATTGTATCCTGATGTGCACAAGGTACAAATAGATGGGTTGTAACCAACCACCTCTAGATAGAGTGAGCAAAATATATTTTAAATACATAATAGTCAGTTTGATGGACACTCAGACACCATGGCACCAAGGAATATTGGCAAGAAGTTAAGAGTTGTTGATCCCTTCTTCCTTTTGTATGTATAAGAAATACCTGGGCAGAAATATTTAGCTCGGTTATGTAGCTGGCTGAAGCCATTTGTGTATTCTTTCATATATAATCATCCCCAGGTGGTATTGTTTATATTCCCTGACTCTTAAGGAAAGTATTAAAAGGTAGCAAAAGCCTCCAGACAGTTTGAATCTCAATGTAAACCTTAAATCCCTGGAGGGTGCTATGCAATTACCACTATCCACTGCCACTCATGGGGCTCCAGGCATCCTGAATGGTTGTGGATTGGTATAACTTCACTCTCTTAATATTTATTTAATAAACTCCTCTTTGGCATTTCACCCTTGTTTGAGCCTAGTGCCTTCAAATCCTAAAGAACCGATTAGCTCCCGGGTTGCCAACACAGTAGATACCAAAAAGTGAAGTCCCATGATAATCCAAAGTATTGGTTATTACTTATAAAGCCCTTCCTGATACAGGCCCTGGTTATTTAAAGAACTGCCTCCCATGGGTTTTGTCTGGTCAGAGCAATTGGACAGAGTTGGCTTGCTCCAGATCCCATCCATTCAGCAATGTCATCTGATGGGACCTGGGAAGCATGCCTTCTCTGCCCTCTGGAACACCATCCCCCCTGAGAGTTGTCTGGTCCCTACCTTGGCCATATTTAAAAGAGCCCTGAAGCCTGGCTCTTTCGCCAGGCCTTGCGTTGGAGTCAGTGGTGGATCCAGTGTGTTAATTTGTCCTTTTATGGTTTTTCTTCCAGACATTTGGGTTTCAGATATATTTTATCATTCCTTTCTAATGCAGGTCACCCAGAGTCATTATAGAGTTGGCTGGCCTTATATATTTAATAACATAAGAACAATACAAATGGCAATAATATAGACAACGTTGGAGTGATCTATAGGAAATTCTGCTGGCCAACTCATAAACAATTCACATTGAGGTGTGAGAGTCAGAAATTGACACGGACCTGTCCCCCACCCCATCCCGCCTCCCCTGCCAATGTCACTGGTAGACCTCCAGGAAAAGAAACTCAATACTGGTTGCATAGCAAGGTGTGGAACCACTCCTGTCTGAGGCAAGCCTTGATCCAATTGCTGTGGTAGTTGTATCTGCTTTGCACAGGTTTGTTATTTCTGTATCTACTTGCTGTTGATGCTGTAACAATGCCTCAGCCTCTTGTTCTGCAGAGGTGGGGTGCCTTCAGGATTGTAGCCATCCTCAAAATCTAAAAGCAAGGTGTTCAATGTCTACTTTGTTGTTATATGAACAGAATCCAAAACTTTCACTGCTCCTTTTAAAAGAAAACAAGGTCAAGGTGGGGCTGTTCTGAATCTCTTTCTGACAGTGTTTATTTTCCCGAGGGCTTAGTAATCATCTTATCTCCCCCACCTGCTTCTCAAGACTAGAACTAAATTCCTGCCCACTTACACAATGAATATCTCTATATCTCTGTCGCTGTTTCTGTTTGTACCATCTTTTTTAATTGTGTGACTCCACACAATTGTGGGCATGCTCCAGGTCCTTTCTATTAGGCAGTGCCATCTTGTGGGATCTAGAAGTCATGCTTTCATGTAGAGGAGCATGGAGATAACCTTGAAGGAGGAATGCAAGAACATTTAAGTACATGTCAACTTAGCCTTGGGAAAGAAGAGGGGTGGGAAAGAAATTCAAGATAGCCCCAACTTGATTCTCTTTAGTACAAGAAGGGGCAGATGGAAACTCTATCAGGCTGTCAAGATCCTGTTATTATAAAACCACAGAGTTCCAGAGTCACTGTGGTGTGTTTCTTAACCTCAAAAGGCTGACGCTTCTCTTGCAGCTCCTGCCCTATGGAACAGCATCTTCCCAGAGATGCAGATGGCCCCACCCCTGTTGGCTTTCTCACCATTCACCACTTGGCAGAAAAATATTCTACCCCCTTCTCATGGTTCCTTCTTTGCAGCCTTCATTGATTTTAAGTCAGCTTTTGATCTAATACCAAGGGAGAGATTGTGGGATAGTCTGAGAGATTCCACAGTTGACAAAACGCTGCTAGCTCTTATTCAGTCGCTTTAATCAAACACCTTCCTGGAAATTAGATGCATCCCCTTTGGACATCTATTTAAAGCAGTCCCAACTTATAGAGGTGTAAGACAAGGCTGCATATTAGCTCCATTACCTTTCAATTTGTGTCTGAATCCAATAATCCAAGCCCTTGCTGTTTCAGCCCATCATCCAACTATTTTGGCTGATCGTGCAATTCTAGCACTATTGTATACGATGATGTAGTCATTATGTCTACCTCACAAGCGGGAATGAGAAAAGCACTTAGGGCACTAGCTTTATTTTGCACAAATCAAAAATTTTCAATAAATTATGAGAAAACTAGAGTTTTAGTTTTTGCCCGACACCATTATAAGGCTCACAAATGGCGTATAACTGGGACTCCAGTTGAACAGGTGTGCACCTATAAATACCTTGGAGTGCAGTTCCATGCTTCCTTATCCTGGAATGCTCATTTTCTGTACCGGGCAAGTGTTGCACAGCATACTTCATCAGCTATTATAAGATTCTACCATTCCAAAGGAGCCCATTATATTCCTGCAGCTTGCAAGGTCTTTCAAGCTAAGGTAGTCCCTCAGCTTCTCTATGGCTGTCAAATCTGCTCCCTTGCTAAGCTCAATACTATTGAAACCATTCAGAATAAGTTTATTAGAGCCTTATTGATGGTACCAAAAAGTATTAAAAATGCCATCCTACGGGTAGAAATAGGTATAGTTTCATTGGATGCATGGTTCCTCCTTCTTACCTTCTGGCTAAAGTTAATTCTGTTGTCTATAGGTTTAGCCCCATTAATATTTAGAGATCATTTTAAGCCATCTTGGCTAAAAAAAGCCTTAGACAAAATTTAAATTGCTGGGCTTCTCTATGGAAAGTCTGTGCTCATTAGGACTTGATAATGCTAGAACTGCCCTGAAACAACAAATCTGATATAGATCTCCAAACAAACTTAAGCAAGGTGCTGCACCCCAATATTTGTGATTTTCTTCCAGAAGGGTTCATTCCAGCTTATTTGTCATGCATCACAATTTTGAAATTTCGTAAAGCTTTCACTTTAGCCAGGCTGGACGCACTGCCCTCAGCAGTCCTTTTTGGACATTTTAAGGGTACTCCTATGCGCCTTCAGTTATGTCCATGTGGTGACGGCTCAATAGAAACCCTAGGCCATATGCTATTATACTGTTCCCTATATAAGGACTCTTGGCAAACCACCCCGCTATAGTCTGCCAAGAAAACATTGTAAAAGCAGGGTCCCCCCAAAGGGTCAGATATGACTCGGTGCTTGCACAGGGGACCTTTCACCATATAAGGACTCTAGACAGATCCTTATATATGTTATTGAAGAAATTTCCAGGCAGGGAGTGTGATTTCTATCTAATGCTACTTCTTTCAGACCTGAAAATATCCTCCCAGGTTGCCCAGTTTTGTGCTACCAACTGCACAATACACCACACCATCACTTAGATTTAGAATTTTGTAACATAGTATTTTATTTCAACTTATTTTTGTATTTTCATTCTTAATTAATTTTAGATCATAGTATACAATTTGTTGTTTTATATGTATGTATAAATGTAAGATTGTTGCTATTGTATAGTTTTATTGTGTCTGGCCTTAGGACTGTAATAAATGTGACTCGACACTACTCAAAGTTAGGAAAGCTTAAGTGTGCAAATTTGTTCAGCCAGAGAGAAGTGCAGATGCTTCTGAAGTTACAAACACACACACCAGATGCTTGGATCAAAAATGCAAGGTGCTGGATGTACCTGCTAGCAAACTGGGATTGTGGAGTTCGTTTCCAAGCAACCTATTCCTATTTCTCAGAGAATTATCCAATGTCTCATCTCAAGGAAAGTCAGCAACAAAGCTCTGAAGGCAAGTCCACTATACCTCCCAGGAGAGAATTTCTATTTGTGGAGATTCTATGTAGTGGCTATGACTCAGGAGCATTGATACCCCTGTTGTTTTTATGGTCCCTTAAGACAGCCCTGACTCCTGGTGATTGCAAGAACAGGCCCTGCGGTTTTCTTGGCAACATTTTCGTAAGCGGCTTGCCAGTACCTTCTTTCTAGGGCTGAGAGAGAGTGACTGGTCCGAAGTAACCCCGCTGGCTTCAGGCCTAAGGCAAAGACTAGAACTCATGATTCCCAGCTTCTAATTCAGCACCTTTAATTACTACACCAAACTGGTATTGTATCTTCTTAAAAATGGGTGGAATTCTTTTCAAAATCATCTACATGAGCAACCAGTCCAGCCGATCTTTCCTACTTTTACGTGTCGTGAGAAGACTTTTTTTTTCTCCATCTCAAATATAAGGAAACAAAGAAACAAAATGTTAAACAAAGAAGAGTCAAAGCCTGGTAGCTCTGTTGAAAAATGAACCAGTGGGTCATTAATCAGATCCAACCACAGGGATGAAGATAGGTCCAAATCACTCAACTAATCCCACACAAAAGATTTCAAGCTTGTTTATGATACTTGGAATACAATAATATCACACACACCTCAAGGATCCTCCCTACAGCTTTCCTGTGGGAAAGAAAGAAGCCCAATTTACTGAACAAGGTGACAAGGGCCTGGCCAGCAAGTGAGGCACATTGCAAGCCTTTGCTAAGAAACCACCATCAATCTGACCACAGCCGGCTGTTTGTGAGAGTAATGGGCCCCGGTCCAGATCCACCAGATCACATCTTCCTTGTGATCGCTTTCCAACACCACCACCCTTCCACCAGCTAGTGGCTTTGGTAGGGAGAAATCAAGGCCCTTCTCCATGAACTCTAAGTAGACCTGCCACGTACAAGGAAACCAAGCAATAAATAAATGAGTACACAGGTCAGGATATTCTAGATTGGGGACTGAGCAGTCAGCATTTTCAAAGTACAGGGAACAAAGTGTTCTTCTATGTGCAAAAAATGTAAGGCAAAAGCATACATTACACCAATGGGAAGTGGGCCCATTGTGTTATGCACATTTAGGTAACCATCCCAGTGCTGGTATCTAATCCTGTGGGAGAGATCCCATGATTGTGGCCGCATAAAGTACACAAAGGTAACCCAGGTCTTACTAAAACATCTTTCCTTCAAGGAGGACCTTCCAGTCTACACATTCAAGCAACAATGTACACGTTCAAGCTACTGGAATGCTGTACCAAGTTCAGACATTGATCCATCATAGCCCAAATGGTTCTATCTGCATTGCCTGCCTAAGGCTGCATCTTCTGCCATTCGGAGCCAAGAATATCTATTCTGGACCTGTCCCATGGATATGGAGTGTGAATTGTGCATGGTATAAAGTGCTTATTTTTTAATGTCCTGAACTTAAGTGCCAAACGGTCACCTTAGGAGTAGTCTCTGTTCTAGTAACAGAATTGCCCTGTTCTGTTGATGCTTTGATATGCCTCCCCCCCCACCCCACAGGGCGCCAGGCCCAGCACTGGCAGGGTAGTAGTATTTTAAAACTCTTCTTTGTAGGTTGGTCTTCTCCAGCCACTAACCCTCCAGCATCATTTTAATTAATTTTATTAGACTTATCAACTGCTTTAGATTTTTTGCAAGGAGAAAGATAAACGTACTTTGACTAATAAGGTTAATAAATAGAAATATACTGACCTGTAATCGGTTGTGGTGGGTTCTTTGCTTATGTATAACTCAGCAATTAGAAGATGTAGATTTGCAGCTGATGTTGGTTAATTGCAAAAAGGTAAGCAGGATTTGGTTGGTATTTGGATGGGAGACCACCAGGTAATAAAACTAAGCTAGCCTGGTGAGGCAAAAGGAATCCAAAAAGAGGCAATAGGAAATCACTTCCTCAGTTGCAAAGAAAACCACATGGATGTGTTCATAAAGTAACTGGGAACTGAACTCAACTTGAAGCCAGCTGCCTTAATTATTTGTGACGGCGTCTTCATTTATGAACAGCCCAGCAATTAAGTGGGAGTTTCTGTGAAGTCGTCATTCAGATTTGATCATACTTTTTAGTTACAGCGATTATTCCTTTCTCTATTTCTGCATGTGCCTCTTTGGAAAATTCAAATGCCAGGATATTTTATTCTTATTTAGCAGCACCAGATGTTTCATAGATTACAGTGCAGGATAAGGGGGGAAAAAAGGATGTATTATTTCCTCTCCTGTAATGGCCATAGGAGGCAGGAAAGGCCAACCTGGCACCCTGCAGATATATTGGGACTGAAACTCCTCTTCGTCCAGGGAACCAACTCCAGTCTAAAGCTGCAGGATAAATAGAAGCCTGAGGCCGCCTGCAGATTAGGCGGTGCAACGTTTCACTTTGATGAAGGTCTGAGTGATCTCCCACCCCCAAAGCTAGTTCAGGACACGACAGGAAGGAATTCCCTTCCATTCTTGAGGGAAGCAGAGCAGCCACATCGCTCCTCTTCACCTGCTCTGACATTTGCAACAGCTGAAAAAGGGGGGATACCACAGGGAAGCCTTTCAAGCTTCTGAAAGGACTAGTTGAAGCTACGAAGCATCATAGTGAAAACTGCAGAAGTTCCAGTGTGCAGGGCTCTGTCAGCTGTCTTGCACAGCTCTATTCCACATGCATCCCTTCAAACAAATGGTAGCTCATTTAATCCAAGCACTTGAGATGCATTTAATTGGTATAGCACGTGTAGATTCACTAACCCTAACAGAAAAACCAGCCCATGCAGGCAGCTCTGATAGTAAAATGTTTCCATTGCAACATTATTTAAATATTCCCCATGGGAGTCTGCAAGGGGAACAAGCATAGACAAGTATGCAGGATGACATAATCCCATGAAGATGTCTTGATACAAGCGCATAACTGGGGTATTTGTGCAGTGAAGCTACTGCACGTATATTATTTTTGGCACAATTGCAGTGTGTTGCAGATGCTGCTGCATGTCCCAACCATTTGGAAACTCAGCAGACTTTGCAAGGACTTGACTTCTCCCATCTAACAAGTTAAGGACAGATCGTCATGGAGCAAATGCACTGTATATGGTTGCTAAGATTCAACACTGACTTGACAGCACATAATCAATCAATCAACAATCAATCAATGCATTTAGCCAACTTTAATTTTTATGGTACCTTTTGCATTCTCTTTAAAACATTAGTCAACTAGAATTTAAACCCTTGAGTGGACTCATTCATTTGCTAAGGTATAAATACGTTCTATGACCAGTGGATGAGGTTTAGGGGATTAATGATGATTAATGGTGCTAAAATATAGAAACGGCCATGTAAACATTTAAGATTCAAAATCCCTATTTGTGGTACGTAGTTTTCTAACTACATTCATACATTAGAAACACTGAGGCATTCAGTCTCTTTAATGAAACTGAAGGGCACCAGAAGGCTTTATTAAAAGCGAATATTCTTCTATCAAATAATTTCAAAGAAAACACACAGCAGAAATGTAAGTACTCTAGCTCTAGACAACTGTGAACCTAAGTGTTTTGACATGGCATGACATGCAAAGCTAAAAATCTTCGGAAACCACGTGCTTTCCAAATATATGCAAACATTTAGCTCTCTAAGGAAAGCTTCAAGGCCGTAACTATACTCAGGTATTCTTCATTCAAAGGATCCATTTCCATGGCTTTTCCATAGGCTTCAAGGGCTTCTTCTTTTAATCCAATGCTTTGGCAGAAGAATCCCAGGCTTTCAAATACCTCAACACTATTTGCACCTTTCTTAACTGCCTTATCTAACAATTTCTTCAAGCTCCGTTCACACTTTTTTTTCTCAAATGAACTGTTTTTAATTTTCAGCCCTGCCAGGTACTGTTTCATAGCGTTGGCTTCTGATTTTATGTGACGCTCCAGAAAACGCCCGTAATTAAAATGGAGCTGTTGCTTCTCTGTTGAAGTTAGACTGCTCATGGCAGATACTTTCTGAAAGGTTTCATCTGCTTTCCGTAGCTGTCCTTGTTCTGCATACATGTTAGCAAGGTCAATATAAGCATAGGCAAACTTGGTTTTACGCTCCACCACTTTATTAAAATGAGAAATGCAAAGCGTATTCAGTTCATACATCTTTAGAATGGATTGGAATTTGCCTTTTGACACTTCTTTTTTCAATGCAAAGTACTGTGTCCTATAGCAAATCCCAACCTGATGGTGCAAGAATCCAGAGTTGGGGGTCAAGCTTAATGCTTTCTTCAAATGTTGCAGCGATGCCTCTACATCACCTTTCTTCCTGTAAAATTTGGCAGCGTATCTTAACACATAAGGAACATCAGGATATTTTCTAAGCGCTTCCTCAATGTACTTTTCTCCTTCCTTCACTTTGTTTGTTTCTTGCAGCTTTAATGCAAGGAGAGGAACAACAAATACGTCATCAGGATTCAGTTTTACTGCAAGCCGCAGAGGTTCCAGTGATGACCCTTTCCCTGAACACTTTTTTGCGTAATAATCTTCCAGGCGGTATACTGTGATTGCATAGCCCGAGTTAAATTCTGGGTTTTCAGGTTCTTTTTGCCGTGCCTTTTCAAAGCTCTCCTTGGCCTTTTCGTAGTACCTTCCTCCAAATTTTAGGAATGCCCAACCCTTTTCACAGTCGATCTGGGGGAGCTCCATCTTATATGGAGAGTCGCTTCCATGATGCTTGCAAATGCTTTCGACCTTCTTCACATAGGCTTGGGATTCAGTAAGATCGCCCAGGTGGTAGTACACCCAGGCATAGTTGCCCCACGTAACCAGGCTCTCCTTTTCATCTTCCCCTGGGTACTCTACGGGCACAGCCTCTTCAGCTTTCCGTAAGTTCTCCAGTGCTTCATCCTTCTGGTCATTCAGGAATTTCACATAGGCCAGCAGGTTGTAATTTTGGACTTTGGATTTGTTGCTTAAGAACCAGATCTGCTCAACAATCCTTTCCTCCAATTCATCGGGATCAATATCCTCCTTTTGCAACATCCATGTAAAATGGCATTCCAGTTGTTGGAGAATCTCCTTTAAACCCTCCCGGGAGAGGAAGCTGCAGAACAAAAGGAAACAAAATGAGAGACATTTACAATTGACAAAGAAAGAAATTCATTTCAAGAGTACATTTTTGTACTAAACCTTTCCATTTAATGTATAGAAGTTGATTAGTAATAATTAGGCTAGTAATATGTATCTAGATTATATTCCTTTGTTATATTTTGCCAAGGACTACCTGCACATGAAGCCTTGTGCCTGCCCAATGTGTATTAAAACGTGTATGACTGTGGTACGACCAGTGTTCAGGAATCCACTGCAAAATAGGGATGACATTAGACCAGTGTTTCTTAAAGTGTGGTCCCAGGACTCCTGAGGGTCCCGCAAGACCTTTTCAGGGGTCTGCAGAATCAAAATTATTTGTGATATATTGAAGATATTTGCAAAAATTTTAAACAATGTCACTCTTCTCACTTTTAAAAAATTTGTTAAAAGAATATAGATGTGATAGTATGTGGGAAAGTCCTCAGGAGATTGGGCCCAAGAGATGCTGCCAAGGGAACGGACAGAGAAGAGACAGCATAGCCCGCAGCTGGATAGTGGGTGGGGCAAGAGGCTGAGAAGGGACCCTCCCTAGTTTCGCAGGTTGTAAAGGAGATGGGGCGGGAGGATTGTACTTTCAGACCTGCAAGATTCTGTCAATGTAGCTGTACAATAAAGTACAATTAGCTGATCTGGTTGTGATTCCTATCTGGTTTACCCTGAGAGTTTTTTCATGAAAATATTTTATTTATGTTAATATCTAATGGGTTTAATATTGTTACTTTTACATGATTCTATAAATAAATATTCTACAAATATGTCAGGGCCAGTGGGCAGAGACACTCAGGCCAAGCAAGAAAGTTGGACAAATGGAACCATAGTTTATTTGGTAACTGGAGACCTGGATCAAAGAGGTGAAGAATTGTTGGCTGGTGAGGCAAACAGTCACAGCAAAAGATGACACATGTGCTAAATCTCCCCCTTTGCCTAAAGCAGATTTTGCTAAGTCTGCTACATGGTTGATCTTTTTTTTTCCTGCAATAGAGGGAGGGAGGAATTACAGACTTTTCATCCAGAAATGTTCTGTCTTCCTAGCAAATTAAATTAAAAGGCCTCTCTATCTATCTATCTATCTATCTATCTATCTATCTATCTATCTATCTATCTATCTAATTTATCCCCGCCCATCTCCTCCCATCGGAGGACTCTGGGCGGTTTACAACAATCGATTAAAACCATCACCATAAATACAATGAGTAAAATACAGTAAAAAATAATATAAATAGAGGTAAAAATAAATATTAAATGAAGGCAATGATAATGATGATGTAAAATGAGAGACAGTAACATTTTGAAAGTAAGAAATGATTCAGCCCCATAATCCACTATCATGGGAGATGTTTAAAGAAAGTGAACTAGTGAGGCATTTTTGTACTTTTTAAGTATTATTTTACTTACAGATAGGAATTAGCAGTAGTTACAGTAATGGACTTCTGTGTAAGAAATGGCAAACTGAAGACTACGGCAGAATGAAGAGCTGGCAATTAGATCTGTTCTTCATAATTCCTCTCTGGACAAGGAGAGGACTTGAGATCACCCACGAGTACTCCAGACAGCTGCTCCTCATGAGGAGACTGCAAGACAGCAGTCCCTGACAGGTTTAGAGCTCTGGGAGATGAGGGAATAGCCGTCTTGCTCAAACCATGGTTGGTACCTTTAAGGACACTGGGTACACATACTTCCTTTTCTAAGCAATTTTGGAAATTGCTTGTTAACTGCTTTCCAGCTATTGAGATCCTTTCGATTGACATGTCTGAAAACACTGGGTGAGTTTCCTTCAATGCTTAGCAAAAGAAGTTTTAAATACAAGTTCTAGGATTTTTTTTTTTAATAAACAGCAAAATAGTGATTAGAACTTCGATTTTGGAAACTTACATATGGGCTAAGGGTCCAGATGGATTTGAAATAAGATTTTGGAATTAATTATAAGAATCCTTCCCGTGGGAAAATTCTTTTGTTTTGAATGCCTTTGTTAAAAAAAAACATGATAGGATGAGACTTTGAAGGTTGGACACTAGAGGGAACCAGAAGGAACTAAAGATTGCAATTAAAGGAGAACTCTTAAATTTGACTTACTAAAACAGAACGGAGAAAAATATTTTAACATTGGACATACTGAAGGACATTTCTGAAGAATGGACCCATAAGTTAATTTTAAGAGTGTCTGCTTCTATAGATAGACTGTGTTTAAAAGATGTTATGGAAGAGGAACAAGTTTTACCTGACAAGACTGAGACTAATCTGAAAGTGGATTTAAAAATGACAGACTACAAGAATGGAATGGAAAAAGATGCTACATTGGAGATACAAAAGAAACCAGATGATATCTTAATAATTAAAAGGGATATACAAATAACAAACCAAGAGAATGACCTGGATAATTTTCCTATATTGGATTTACAAAAGAGCTTGCTGAAGCTTTGAAGAATTTTGTGAGTAGGGACAAAGAAAAAAATGAAAAGAAATCAAGCTCTACCACATTATTTGAAGGGACTCAAGATCAAGATTGCTACAACTAAAAGGAAGGAATATCAAGTTGATTTATTTGATCAAGGTTAAAATAGGTATGTTATCATCTCTGGTAACCCTCAATGGACTTTTGCTGATCAGGACTGAAACAACAAGGCTTTAAGGATTTGTTTATAGGTAAGAGATGGGTATGGAAAGGAGATCATTTGTTGCACTTTAAGAGAAGGATATAGGTTACTAAAATTGTTTATATTGTTGTGATGAAGGGGTAAATTATTTCTTTATAAATTTCTTTTTCTTTACTATATTCTTATTTTTCTTTTCTATTTTTCTTTTCCGCACCTATTTTTTTTACTCATTTTTTAGTTTGCATTAGTTTTTTTCCTTGCAATTGTAATTGTTAATGAATTATTTTAAAAAAAGCAGTAGTTACAGCAATATGTGGATCTTGATTACGTGATGTTGACTTGCATTCTAATTGTATTTCATACGAAAATAATTGTGCAGCTTCCCAACTTGGTCATTTTAAATCTGACCTAAAATCTAGCAAGACTAATATATTGTCCTATCTTCAGAAATGAGGCTGGTAATTAACCAGCAGAGGGCTTTTAGGCAGCTTTCCAAACAAGATTTTCAGGTCCACCATATTATTTTTAAAATTACTTATGAGTGTTTTTAGCCACAAAACACTTGTTGCTCTATTCCTCGTCTTCTTGGTATTCCATGCTTTCCGATCAGTATCTCACAGCCCATGAGTTTGAATGTGAGAACTGTTCTTAACAAGTTGTTGTTGTTGCTGTTGTTGCCATGAATGCCACTTGACTCTTGAGTTGAAACTTTAGGTCCAAAGCTCCTGCAAAAAGATGGAGCTAACTGCAAAATCAAACCCCTTCCCACAGCCACTGTTTATTCTATGCAGTATTCAGGGTTTAAATAATATACCCAACCGTAAGCTAACCACTAAGATACAACATGCTAGGTTTGTTAGTTGGTGGTTCTGTTCAGGTAAATACAGCCAAGGTAGACTTGAATCCATCTGTTCAATTCCTCTTCACCTTTTTTCCTTCAACAATTAGGACCCAGATTTGTGTTTTAAGACAGGCAGCCATAAAAACCAAACTTCCTTCCTTCCTTATTTTGAGAGGGAGGGAGGAAGATAAAGGTCTTTCACAACCCAAGAGTCTGCTTAGGCCCACTTCAGAACTTCTGATTTTTTAAAATTTTTTGAACTACTACAGATCTTGGAGGTCATTCCACTCATGCCCAAACTTCCTCTTGTGTAAAATTGCAGTTTAGACTAAGGACTACTGAACAGGCAGATTCAAGTCCACCCTGAATGAAACCCAAAGGAGTGATTTTGGACCAGGCATTGGGCTTATCCACACATCTTCCTTGCCCCTGGGAGAAAGACTCCACATAAGTGTAGAGTACAAAGTGGTCCTCAACTCATGCCAAGCCAGGAGTGTCTGCAGGGGGAGGTTTGGGAAAAAATGTCAAGAGTGTTGGAATATTTTCCTTACATGTTTACAATAGATTTAAATTAAGGATTGATGAAAGAGCGTACAGTATAGGCAGTAGTAATGCCATTTTATAAAAGGAAAAGGCTGGCTCCTACCATTATAAATAAATGAGCACATCAGGTAGCAAAAACCTATGTAAAGGAAGACATATATCTTACTTTTAGGAAGATATATCTATAGGAAAGATAAAATGCCAATTTATATAGACATGGTGGTTAATTATAGATAAGGAAACAGCTATTTTAATAAACTACGAAAGGAAGGAAGAACTGCACAGGAGGAGGAGGATAGAAAGCTAGCACATTCCATTCTACTGATTAGGATTGGCTAAATCTTTAAACTAAAAAAGAAGGGAAAAGAAGGTGTCTGATCCTTCTGACAAAATGGCTGCAACTGCACAATTGTAGCCCTGCCTATTTCCCCCCCCCCCCATGCATCGTCGCACATAAAGAGGGATGAAGCTCTGAGCAGTCACAGTCTGCCATCTTTTTGAAACCCCAGCCCCGAGGGACCCTGCCCCACCGCCCACAGTAGGCTTGCTCGGCTGCCATAGCGGTCTTTCTCCATTTCCGCGGCAAAGCCTTCCAAGGGTTAAGTTTAGGGGCGGGGCTGCGGAGACTACTGCGAACACACCCCGGTCTCCGATTTTCAAGGCAGTTTCCCCCCCCCCCTCTTTCAGCAGCGAGTGCGTGGCAGGAGAATCCGGGAGAAGGGGGTCTTCAGGGTGCCGGTTCGCCAATCTCCCCTCTTCTCCACCCATGGGGGGGCAGAAATGAGGGGGAGCAGGAAGTGAACCCAAGATGCGGGAGGTTTTACTGCCGGTGCCGCACTACGGATGGAAGTTCCCTTGTCTCCCAGCTGAGCCTACCTTTCAGGGTTGCTGCTGTACAGAGAAAACGGGGGGGGGGGAGAAATCGCCTTATAAACCACCCTGATCTTCTAGAGCAGGGTGTTTCAACCTTGGCAACTTTACGCTGGCTGCGGAATCCTGGAAGTTGAAGTCCACACATCTTAAAGTTGCCACGGTTGAGAAACCCGGCTCTAGAGGACGCTCGCTTGGAGCCGCAATCCAAGCGCAATCGGAGCAAAGACCGTCTCACGAGCGAGTCCTATTGACTTCTCAGCGTCAGCTCTGACTTTCAGAAAACCCGTTCAGTTACGACGCTGGTCGCTTCCTCAGACTGCGAAATCATTCGAGCTGTGCCCGCAGGGTCAAGTCGGGATGAACAACCGAAGCCAGAAATGCAGCACACGCCCATCGCAAAAAAAAAAAAAAAACCCACAAAAAACACCCTATTATTATTAGTTCCTTACCTCATGATTGCAGTTTTGTTATCAGATGTGGGGAGGGAGAAGCGATTGGATCTCCTGTTCCCAAGGAATGACTATCCCTGCTTTGCTTTTTCTTAAGCTAAGAGAGAGAGAGAGACCGACAGCCTCCCCTGTGGCCAGAAGAAACCGAAACTTGGGAAATCCAGTTTTGTGGAAACCGAAACCTAAACTTTGCGAAGATGGAAGTAAAGTCTGGAACGGAACCGGTTTCCATTTCTTCCGATTCCGTTGCATCGCTGTTAAGTGGGTAGACGCGCAAGGCAGGCTGACTCTGCCTTGGTTAGGGTAAATAACGGTAAAGCTTGGCCAATAAATCTTTCCAGGTTTAACACTTGACACTCCGTAAAACTGACGGGGAGGAACGGACGCTGCGGCTGCTTGTTTTCCTGTGCTAAGCACACGGGGGACCGCGATTTCTCGCGCATCTGGGAATTTGGCTGAACCTGTTTTCTCAAGGTGCACGATCGAAATAACGTGGGTGGCTCCAGAAGCTTTAGATTTCTATCTGGCCTTTCTTCCAAGCAGCCACTCCGCCCTCTCCCCTACAGTTTTTCCCCCGAACAGCAGCCCTGGGAGGTAGATTGGCCTGGAAGGAAGTGACTGGCCCATTGTCACTTGATGAGGTTCCATGCCGAAGCCTAGACTTGTACCTGGTCCTTAATTGCTACAGAAGTGGGAAATAGCCATAACTAGATTTTCATTTGAAGGAGAAAATGTTTAAATCGGCTAAATGCATTGTGTTTTTGTAAAAATGCTTGCACAGAAATCTCCATTTGGCCTAATGGAGAGAGACAGGTAAGCTGATGGGGTTAGAAAGAGGGGGTGACTATCCATATATGGCAAAAGAAACATTCCAAAGGGTTGTAAAATGGGTAATAGTGTGCATGCGCATGCAAAAGTGTATAAAAGGTCACTAAACTCTTTGACATACATTCCTGTTTTGGAACTGTGCCTGCTCAGCTGACCACAATAAACTCTTCCTCCTGGAAACTGATCCTGATTCAAATTTCATTCCTCAGAGCCGTCTGGCCCTAAATTTCCTTCCAGCACATTCAATTTAAATTAAACTAAAACTTTACATTTTTCTTCAGACTTCTCTTTGGGGTGCCCAGCCATTTATTTTTATTATACATGTTAGATTTGCATCCCATCTTCAAGGCAGGTGAAGCTGGTGTAGAGATTTAACTTTACTTGATCCCTACAACAACAGTCCTGTGAGGTAGATCTGGCAGAGAATTTCCATGGCTGAGGATGGAATGAGTCTTCCTAGTCCCAGTCCAAAACGTACAGATCTGTGGTCGCTGACTGGTTATAACAGCCCTGATTTTTAAATTGTGGAATTTTCTGACAATGAATATGCTCCATATAGAGGAGTCATGGTCAGGAAACATGGTGATTCAGTGGTCTTGCTTGTGTTTAAGATTTTAAAGGAGGACCTATTTTAAGAGAGCCATGCACGGCTTATTCATTGCAGCCCAGATTCTGGCATTATGTGCTTGTGCACAGTGTTGTGATACATGTACAGAAGGCAGAGCTGGTGCTGTGTCATCACTGACATGTATTTTGTCGTGTGGCAGCATTGTGATTTGGAATGGATGAGTGACGCAGAGGCCAACTGGCAGCCCTTGAAGACTGGGTCATTTCTGCCAGCTGCGATGGAAGAGGAGGAGGAGCTTGGCTACTTGTACAACCACTTGATTCCATGTCCTGGTGGTGGTGATGGTGAATTCATGTTCATTTTTGTGAGCATTTCTTATTCTGAGTTGGGATTGGTGGTGCTGCATCTTGAAGACAATGCCATGGGATGGAAGGCCGGAGCACTCAAGCTGCCTGGAGCAGGGATGCAGGCTCAGCTCTAGGATTCCCATGATGTTCTGCAAGAAGATGCCCAGCAACAGCCATGCTTGAAAGAGGAGAAATATGAGACAGGGAAGTGAGTTTTGATCCTCTCCAGATTGCTTTGCTGAGGAACGCTCAGAGGGAGGTTGGGACTTTTGCAGAAGCCATGGTGGCAAGTGCAATGGCTGTAGAAGGAGACCCCCAGTGCCAGATCCTAGACACCAGCAACTCTGTGGTAGCTACCCATGCTGCGGCCCCTCAGATTTGCTTACAATCTGGTGGTGTGTGTGTGTGTGTGCACATCCCATCATTGAGAACCCATGTTGATCTCCTGGGTCTGACATTACTCGTGTATGGCATTAGTAAAGATAAAAGATGATTTATGAGTGTTGGCAGATGCTGTCTACCCACATTCATAAATGTTGCACCTTAGTGGTTAGCTTATGGCTGGGTGTGTTATTTAAACCCTGAATACTGCATAGAATAAACAGTGGCTGGGGGAGGGGTTTGATTTTGCAGTTAGCTCCATCTTTTTGCAGGGGCTTTGGACCTAAAGTTTCAACTCAAGAGTCAAGTGGCATGCATGGCAACAACAGCAACAACAACAACTTGTTAAGAACAGTTCTCACATTCAAACTCATGGGCTGTGAGATACTAATTGGGAAGCATGGAATACCAAGAATAGAGCAACAAGTGTTTTGTGGCTAAAAACACTCATAAGTAATTTTAAAAATAATATGGTGGACCTGAAAATCTTGTTTGGAAAGCTGCCTAAAAGCCCTCTGCTAATTACCAGCCTCATTTCTGAAGATAGGACAAAATGTTGGTCTTGCTAGATTTTAGGTCAGATATAAAATGACCAAGTTGGGAAGCTGCACAATTATTTTCGTATGAAATACAATTAGAATGCAGGTCAAAATCACGTAATCAAGACCCACATATTGCTGTAAGTACTGCTTTTTTTAAATAATTTCATTAAAAATTACAATTGCAAGGAAAAAAACTAATGCAAACTAAAAAATGAATAAAAAGAAAAAATAGGTGTGGAAAAGAAAAATAGAAAAAATAGAAAAGAAAAATAAGAATATAGTAAAGAAAAAAAATTATAAAGAAATAACTTACCCCTTCATCACAACAATATAAACAATTTTAGTAACTTATCTCCTTCTCTTAAAGTGCAACAAATGATCTCTTCTTCCCATACCCATCCCTTGAGAGTTGAAAGGTCCCCTGTGCAAGCACTGAGTCATGTCATAAACAAATCCTTAAAGCCTCGTTGTTTCAGTCCTGATCAGCAAAACTCCATTGAGGGTTACCAGAGATAACAACATATCTATTTTAATCTTGATCAAATAAATCAATTTGATATTCCTTCCTTTTACTTGTAGCAATCTTGATCTTGAGTCCCTTCAAATAATGTGGTAGAGCTTGATTTCTTTTCATTTTTTTCTTTGTCCCTACTCACAAAATTCTTCAAAGCTTCAACAAGCTCTTTTGTAAATCCAGTATAGGAAAATTATCCAGGTCATTCTCTTGGTTTGTTATTTGTATATCCCTTTTAATTATTAAGGCATCAGCTGGTTTCATTTGTATGTCCAGTGTAGCATCTTTTTCCATTTCATTCTTGTAGCCTGTCATTTTTAAATCCACTTTCAGATCAGTTTTTCGGCTGTTGCAAATGTCAGAGCAGGTGAAGAAGAGCGATGTGGCTGCTCTGCTTCCCTCAAGAATGGAAGGGAATTCCTTCCTGTCATGTCCTGAACTAGCTTTGGGGGTGGGAGATCACTCAGACCTTCATCAAAGTGAAGCGTTGCACCGCCTAATCTGCAGGCAGCCTCAGGCTTCTATTTATCCCGCAGCTTTAGACTGGAGTTGGTTCCCTGGACGAAGAGGAGTTTCCGTCCCAATATATCTGCAGGGTGCCAGGTTGGCCTTTCCTGCCTCCTATGGCTGTTACAGGAGAGGAAATAATACATCCTTTTTTTTTTTCCCCCTTATCCTGCACTGTAATCTATGAAACATCTGGTGCTGCTAAATAAGAATAAAATATCCTGGCATTTGAATTTTCCAAAGAGGCACATGCAGAAATAGAGAAAGGAATAATCGCTATAACTAAAAAGTATGATCAAATCTGGATGACGACTTCACAGAAACTCCCACTTAATTGCTGGGCTGTTCTTAAGTGAAGACGCCGTCACAAATAATTAAGGCAGCTGGCTTCAAGTTGAGTTCAGTTCCCAGTTACTTTATGAACACATCCATGTGGTTTTCTTTGCAACTGAGGAAGTGATTTCCTATTGCCTCTTTTTGGATTCCTTTTGCCTCACCAGTCTAGCTTAGTTTTATTACCTGGTGGTCTCCCATCCAAATACCAACCAAATCCTGCTTACCTTTTTGCAATTAGCCAACGTCAGCTGCAAATCTACATCTTCTAATTGCTGAGTTATACATAAGCAAAGAACCCACCACAACCGATTACAGGTCAGTATATTTCTATTTATTAACCTTATTAGTCAAAGTACGTTTATCCTCTTTCTCCTTGCAAAAAATCTAAAGCAGTTGATAAGTCTAATAAAATTAATTAAAATGATGCTGGAGGGTTAGTGGCTGGAGAAGACCAACCTACAAAGAAGAGTTTTAAAATACTACTACCCTGCCAGTGCTGGGCCTGGCGCCCTGTGGGATGGGGGGGGGGAGGCATATCAAAGCATCAACAGAACAGGGCAATTCTGTTACTAGAACAGAGACTACTCCTAAGGTGACCGTTTGGCACTTAAGTTCAGGACATTAAAAAATAAGCACTTTATACCATGCACAATTCACACTCCATATCCATGGGACAGTCCAGAATAGATATTCTTGGCTCCGAATGGCAGAAGATGCAGCCTTAGGCAGGCAATGCAGATAGAACCATTTGGGCTATGATGGATCAATGTCTGAACTTGGTACAGCATTCCAGTAGCTTGAACGTGTACATTGTTGCTTGAATGTGTAGACTGGAAGGTCCTCCTTGAAGGAAAGATGTTTTAGTAAGACCTGGGTTACCTTTGTGTACTTTATGCAGCCACAATCATGGGATCTCTCCCACAGGATTAGATACCAGCACTGGGATGGTTACCTAAATGTGCATAACACAATGGGCCCACTTCCCATTGGTGTAATGTATGCTTTTGTCTCTTTTTGGATTCCTTTTGCCTTACCAGTCTAGCCTAGTGGTATTACCTGGTGGTCTCCCATCCAAATACCAAACATATCCTGCTGCTTTTTTGTTGCCTTTTATTATATGTGAAGAGACCATGTAGTAGTAGCACCAGGTTATAGTGGGATGGCTATATTGAGTAAGGGGACTTCAAGTGGGTTTAGTGTGATAATGTTCAACTTCTTCTGTTGGGTCATTGTGAGTTACAGGAGCTAGGATGGCAGTCATGGCAACAAGTAAGATAACTAAAGATATAAGACAGGTAAGTAAGAGGACATGGTCATGTAGGAATACTATATCTTCTGTTGTTGGTCCTGTGGCCTCTTGTGAAAGTTGGGTTGCATATGGCACCAGGGACCACAGAATACTGTTACTTGGCCATGTAATACATATTTACTAGGTTCTCGAGAAGGAAACGTTAAAGGCATGCAGTTGACTTGAAATAAACAGATGACGGTTGAAATCTGTCTCTTCTCAAGTCAGGGTCATTTTATGTACGAGATGTATTCACGGATTGGAGCGTACATATTGTTTAATATAAACGTTAGTTCTGTTCTATGGGTATGGTGTGGTGTACCATAAAATCACTCTACATGGGTTTTTTTCCCCCAAGGGGAATAGGTAGTTTTTTTTTTCATGTTATTGCTTCTCATACAATATATAAAGATGCTGCAATTAATGAGAGGGTAGAACTCTCCGATGATGATACTGTGTTTCACAGGGTAAAGGCATCTGGAAAGTGAGTATCGGCATGGTATTCCTGAGAGCCCTGAGAAGTGTTGTGGAAAAAAATGTTACGGTGACACCAACATATGTCCCTCAGAATTGGATTTTTGTTAAGGTTTTGTTTAGTGAGTATCATGTAAATAGTGGGACTCGGTGGCTTAGGCCACCTATAATAGTGAACACTGCTCCTATGGAGAGGATGTATGTGCTACTACATAGTATGTGTCATGTAAGATAATATCTAGTGAAAAATTTGCTAGGATGATACCCATTATTCTGCCTACAGTAAATAGGAAAATAAAGCCAATTATTATAATGGCTGCTGCTCCATTTTCTTTATCCTCTGGCTCCCTCTAGTGTCCAACCTTCAAGGTCTCATTATTTATTTATTTATCAAACTTGTCACCACTCATCTCCTCGACCGGAGGGACTCTGGGCTGCTGTTGTTTATTTGTTTAGTCACTTCCGACTCTTTGTGATTTCATGGATCAGCCCACGCCAGAGCTTCCTGTCGGTCGTCAACACCCCCAGCTCCCCCAGGGACGAGTCCGTCACCTCTAGAATGTCATCCATTCACCTTGCCCTTGGTCGGCCCCTCTTCCTTTTGCCTTCCACTTTCCCTAGCATCAGCATCTTCTCCAGGGTGTCCTGTCTTCTCATTATGTGGCCAAAGTATTTCAGTTTTGCCTTGAATATCATTCCCTCAAGTGAGCAGTCTGGCTTTATTTCCTGGAGGATGGACTAGTTTGATCTCCTTGCAGTCCAAGGCACTCTCAGAATTTTCCTCCAACACCACAGTTCAAAAGCATCGATCTTCCTTCGCTCAGCCTTCCTTATGGTCCAGCTCTCGCAGCCATATGTTACTACGGGGAACACCATTGCTTTAACTATGCGGACCTTTGTTGTCCGTGTGATGTCTCTGCTCTTAACTATTTTATCGAGATTTGTCATTGCTCTTCTCCCAAGGATTAAGCGTCTTCTGATTTCCTGACTGCAGTCAGCATCTGCAGTAATCTTTGCACCTAGAAATACAAAGTCTTTCACTGCTTCTACATTTTCTCCCTCTATTTGCCAGTTATCAATCAAGCTGGTTGCCATAATCTTGGTTTTTTTGAGGTTTAGCTGCAAGCCAGCTTTTGCACTTTCTTCTTTCACATTCATCATAAGGCTCCTCAGTTCCTCTTCGCTTTCAGCCATCTAAGTGGTATCATCTGCATATCTGAGATTGTTAATGTTTCTTCCAGCGATTTTAATTCCAGCCTTGGATTCCTCAAGCCCAGCATGTCGCATGATGTGTTCTGCGTACAAGTTGAATAGGTAGGGTGAGAGTATACAGTCCTGCCATACTCCTTTCCCAATCTTAAACCAGTCCGTTGTTCCGTGGTCTGTTCTTACTGTTGCTACTTGGTCGTTATACAGATTCTTCAGGAGGCATACAAGATGACTTGGTATTCCCATACCACTAAGAACTTGCCACAATTTGTTATGGTCCACACAAAGGCTTTAGAATAGTCAATAAAACAGAAATAGATGTTTTTCTGAAACTCCCTGGCTTTTTCCTTTATCCATCGGATATTGGCAATTTTGTCCCTAGTTCCTCTGCCTTTTCTAAACCCAGCTTGTACATCTGGCAATTCTCGCTCCATGAATTGCTGAAGTCTACCTTGCAGGATCTTGAGCATTACCTTACTGGCATGTGAAATGAGTGCCACTGTTCGATAGTTTGAACATTCTTTAGTGTTTCCCTTTTTTGGTATGGGGATATAAGTTGATTTTTTCCAATCTGATGGCCATTCTTGTGTTTTCCAAATTTGCTGGCATATAGCATGCATTACCTGTACAGCATCATCTTGCAAGATTTTGAACAGTTCAGCTGGGATGCCGTCGTCTCCTGCTGCCTTGTTATTAGCAATGCTTCTTAAGGCCCATTCAAGCTCACTCTTCAGGATGTCTGGCTCTAGCTCACTGACCACACCGTCAAAGCTATCCCCGATATTGTTATCCTTCCTATACAGGTCTTCCGTATATTCTTGCCACCTTTTCTTGATCTCTTCTTCTTCTGTTAGGTCCTTGCCATCTTTGTTTTTGATCATACCCATTTTGGCCTGGAATTTACCTCCAATATTTCTAATTTTCTGGAAGAGGTCTCTTGTCCTTCCTATTCTATTGTCTTCTTCCACTTCCGCACATTGCTTGTTTAAAAATAATTCCTTATCTCTTCTGGCTAACCTCTGGAATTTTACATTTAATTGGGCATATCTCCCCCTATCACTGTTGCCTTTTGCTTTCCTTCTTTCTTGGGCTACTTCTAGTGTCTCAGCAGACAGCCATTTTGCCTTCTTGGTTTTCTCTTTCTTTGGAATGTATTTTGTTGCCGCCTCTTGAACAATGTTGCGGACTTCTGTCCATAGTTCTTCCGGACCCTATCTACTAAGTCTTAAATTGATTCTTCACCTCCACTGCATATTCCTTAGGAATATTAGTGAGCTCATATCTAGCTGATCTGTGGGTCTTCCCTAATCTCTTTAGTCTGATCCTAAATTGTGCAAGAAGTTCGTGATCTGAACTACAGTCAGCTCCAGGTCTTGTTTTTACCAACTGTATAGATGTCCGCCACCTTTGGCTGCAAAGGATGTAGTCAATCTGGTTTCGGTGTTGTCCATCTGGTGTTGTCCATGGTTCTCTACAGACTGCTTATCCTGAGTGGTCTGTGCCTGCCCAGTGAGGCCCAGTAGGGAAGGCTTACTCTGGGCCCTGACTCCTGGGGACCCCCAGCAGAGACCTCTGAAGTAGAACCATGAGCATGAGCTTTCTCCATAGTGGCACCTGTTTTTGGAACAGTCTACCCATTATGGGTATGGAGTGTATGCTGCTGAAAGTAATTTGTTCCTGATGTGACTGATAAACCTCAGGAATCATTAATTAATTAGATATCCATGGAGGGTAACTGCCTGTCCCCACATAGTAGCATTATTTTTGGAAAATGGACTTTGCATCCATCTCTCCTGTGCCACAACAGTTCTGGAGGTCAGTTGGATCAGCTGTCAAAGAGCAGCAACAATAGGGTGGTAACCCAGGATCATGGTGCTAATCCAAGAGTTTGTGTGGGAGGGCTCACAGATGATTCCATGATTCCAACTAGATAGTTGAAGGTCACATTCCTGGAAAGAGGTGGGGAAATCTGGCTAGGAGATGAATTTGAAGAGGCAAAGTGTGGTCACAGTTCCAAGTCGTAAAAGAGAACTGGAGGGCCATAATTTTAGGAATGTGAAAAGCATCCCTCACTCGCTTTTAATCCTTTGTTTCAGAATTATTTTCTACTAGCTATTAGGAACTTGAGCAGTTTGATTTCTTTGCTTTCAGTTTTCAGCTGATGCATAAGACTATACATCACCCTATGCTCTCAACCGTATGCTTGATTGGGAGAATTCTCACAATCCTATTTGAGGATTCTTAAATTCCAGCCAGGCACAAGACATGGAGGAGTCAGTGTGCAATGGCTGAACCTCTCCAGTCCTAATATTCTTTTCACTGAATGGGAAGCACTGAATGGAGGGGAAAAAAAAGATTGGGTAATTGAATAGATGATTGAATAGATAGATCCTGGTTTGATTAGTAATAGACTAAGCCATTATGAACTAAACCATCTGCCTTATGCATTCTTGTATTTTTCCTTCCCCTCAAAAGAGTTTTTTTCTCCCTACCTCTTACTCTCAGAATTTCTTTTAGACTTTCTCCCTGTCTACTCAACACATCCCAGTTGGGGGGCAGGGTGGAATCCAAGAGACATTTCCTTCTGAAGTCTTCTCCTGGAATGTAATTGGATTGTGGGAAGTCAGGCAGACTGTTGAAGAGATTACCGTACAGTGAAAGATGGGGCAAGTTCCCCCTCTCTTTCTCTCTCTTTCCTATTTGAGCACTTCATAACTAAGAAAAAGTATTCTACCCATGAGAATAGCACCAAAATTCTTTTCTTTGGAAGAAACATGGAAGGGAATTTTTTGTGGAGTCCTTGGTGCTCTCTGAGCCTTGTTGTTTTCTTGCAGAGGTTTCATTGCCAGACTAGGCAACATCTTCAGTGCGAAGAGGGAGTGAGCCTTGTTCTCAGTTTATAGGCTTGCCCTGCTTGGGCTGGTGGGGGAGTTGTTCTCTCCTTGGGAGTTCTTTGATTGGGCTGTTGTTTATTTTATTTATTTTTATTTTATTTTATTTTATTTTTATTTATTTGATTTCTATAGCCGCCCATCTCAGCAAGTGACTTGGCAGCTTACAACAATAAAACCGTAAAATAATTAAAACAATTATAATTAAAACAATTATAATTAAAACAGTTAAAATATAAAATAAATGCAAAATAAATATACATGGCTGCCAAATCAGCAATGCATAGATATTAATACAGCCAAGAGACAGGACCATCCACATGCTCGAGGCCCCAAGCCCGAGCACAAAGCCAGGTCTTTACGGCCTTACGAAAGGCCAACAGGGTCAGGGACATCCTAATTTCTGGAGGGAGGATGCTCCAGAGGGCAGGCACTACAGAGGAGAAGGCACACCTTCTAGTTCCTGCCAGCTGACACTCCCTGGCTGATGGGACCCGCAGCGTACCCAACCCACTAGATTGAATTGGACGGACAGAAACAACTGGGAGAAGGCAGTCCCTTAGGTAACCCGGCCCCAAGCCATGAAGGGCTTTCAAGGTGACAACCAGCACCTTGAATTGTACCCGGAAGCACACTGGCAACCAATGCAGCTCACATAGCAGTGGTGTTTCATGTGCCGAGGAGCCGACACTATTTACTATCCATGCAGCTGCATTCTGTACCAGTTGAAGCTTCCGAATGCTCTTCAAGGGCAGCCCCATGTAGAGCGCATTACAGTAGTCCAGACGGGAGGTCATGAGGGCATGAGTGACTGTGAGCAAAGCCTCTCGGTCTAGGGATGGGCGCAGCTGGCAACAACCCGAAGGTGTGCAAAGGCCCTCCTAGCCACGGCTGCCACCTGCTCTTTGAGCAGGAGCCATGAGTCTATGAAGACCCCCAGATTGCGCACCTGGTCTGCCTGGGGCAGTGCAACACCATCCAAGACCAGAGGTGGAAAAACCTTAGCACCGGGAGGCCCACAAACCCAAAGCCACTCAGTCTTGCTTGGGTTGAGTCGAAGCCCATTGCACCCCATCCAGGCCCTCACAGCCTCCAGGCACTGGGTCAGGACATCCACGGCATCACTCAGGTGGTCTGGGGTAGAGATATAAAGCTGAGTATCATCAGCATATTGATGGTATCTTACCCCAAACCGTCAGATCACCTCCCCCAATGGTCTCCTGTAGATGTTAAATAGGAGAAGGGAGAGAACCGAGCCCTGAGGCACCCCACAAAGTAGGGGGCATGGGCTGGATCTTTCCCCACCTATCAACACCGACTGGAACCAACCCTGGAGGAAGGAGGAGAATCAGCACAATACTGTGCCGCCCACCCCCAACTCCCGAAGCCGTTCCAGAAGGATACCATGATCGATGGTATTGAAGGCCGCTGAGAGGTCAAGAAGAGCAAGGATGGTCACACTGCCCCCATCCTGCTCCTGCCAGAGGTCATCTAAGAGTGCGATCAATGCCGTCTCAGTCCCGTAACCCGGCCTGAACCCTGACTGAAAAGGGCCCAGATAATCCGCTTCATCCAGGGTCCTCTGCAGCTGCCATGCTACCACTCTCTCCACAACCTTCCCCAAAAAGGGGAGGTTGGAGACTGGACGAAAACTGTCCAGGCTGGTTGGGTCAAGCGATGGCCCTTTGAGGAGGGGATGCACCACCGCCTCCTTAAGAGCCGGCGAGAGTACCCCCTCTCTCAAGGAGGAATTAACCACCGCCAAGACCCAATCTCATGCCTTCTCCTGGGCAGCCTTGACCAACCAGGAAGGGCACAGATCTAATACAGAAATGGCCAAACTAGTAGCTGCGAGGGCCCTGTCCACTTCCTCAGGTGCAACCAGATCAAACTCCCCCCAGATAACCATGCCAGACTTTGCCCCCGTATCCTCCACTGGCCCTGCCTTAAAGCTGGAGTCCAACGTAGAGCGAATGCAAGCGACTTTATCCACCAGATGCGCAGCATATTCTTCACAGCGACCCTGCAGGTGAGGCTCGGTATTATTCCCTCCGAGGAGGGACCGAGTCACCCAAAATAGGGCCGCTGGACAGCTATCTGCAGATGCAATAAGGGCAGAGAAATAACCATGTTTCGCCACCCTTACCACCACGAGGTAGGCTCTAGTAGTGGCTCTAGCTCGTGTTCGGTCGTCTTCGCTCCGTTTCCACCAGTGGTGCTCCAGGCATCTCTTAGCCCTCTTAAGCCTCCTCAGCTCCTCCATGAACCACAGGGAGCTGCAGGAGCCATGGGCACGGAGAGGCCGCTCAGGCGTGATCCGATCCAAGGCCCCGGCTGCTCCCTCATTCCACGTGGCCACCAAGGCCTCAGTCGGACCATGCAGCAGACTTCCCGGAACAACCCCAAGCTCCCTCTGAAACTCAATTGGGTCCATCAGTTGCCTGGGGTGGGCCAATCTAATAGGCCCAGCCTCCCTGCAGAGGGGGGTGGCGCCAGAGAACTGGAGGCTCACCAGGCAGTGATCTGACCATGATAGGGGAGAAACCAAGATCTCCCCCAATTTCGAGCACTCTGCCACTGTTCCGACAGAAAAAACAGGTCAGGCGAATGACCACCATTATGTGTCGGGCCCTGGATTACTTGGGACAGGCCCATGGCTGTCATGGTAACCGTGAACTCCCGAGCTACCTCCGCCCCTGCCCCCAAGGAAGGCAGGTTGAAATCCCACAAGACCATAAGCCTGGGGAACTCCACCGCCAACCCGGCTACCGAGTCAAGGAGCTCAGGCAAGGAAGTTGCTATGCAGCAGGGAGGCTGGTACAATAGCAATAGTCCCAGCTGATCCCTAGAGCCCAACTTAACAAACAGGGTCTCGCACTCGGCAATCTGAGGAGCAGCGCCCCTGGATGCCTCCCAAGTGTCTCGGATGACCACCGCCACCCCACTGCCCTTACCCTGGAGTCTCAGCTGGTGCCACACCCTGTAACCAGCTGGGCACATTTCAGAAAGGGGGACTCCCCCTTCCTCTCCCAGCCAGGTTTCTGTAATACAAGCCAGGTCAGCTTTCTCATCCACGATCAAATCATGGATGAGGATGGCCTTATTACAAACTGACCTGGCATTCAGTAGCAGCAGCCGACAGCCCAGGGCCTTGAAAGTCTGCCAACTGGGGCCTGGGAGTGAGTTTGAGGGGCTGGAACGTGCCACAGGAACAATATACCTGTGACCCATTCCACGTAAAGGCCTTGCCCCTCGTCTCCCTCCATTTCTCCCTCTGCCCATCACTACTGGGATACTGTGGCCTGCCCTCATCCCTTCAGAACCCTGCCCCCTCCCCTGTCTATCGAATTCCATGCCCAGGCCTGCACCCCCCACCTCACCACAACCTACAATCCAAGAAAACTCCTTAATACCTAAGGTGCTTCTGCAGTATTAGCACTCAGCACCTCAAGTTAATTAAGGGTCACCTCCTTAAACCCCATCCACCAGCCACACCAACCATTCCTTGCCATAAGCCAGTCTCCTCTCACCGGACTGCTCAGGCCCCAATTATACAATCCCTGTGATTCAAACCCCTCCCCGGCTCTCACCCAGAGACAGGGGACAAAATCCAGGGCATAAGCCCAACACTTCTGATCACAGTCCCTTCATCCGTTCTTCAGGTCGGAGGTTATAATGACTGACACTTAGAAACAGTTCATGCAGATAACTCTCAGCAACTCTCCAGCCAGGGAAGAGGTGAAATGGCTGCCTGCCCGGGGGGGGCAGGGGGGGCAGGGTGAGTTGTAACTGCAGAGCCGTTGCAACCAGCCTGGCCCGGCTCTGCTTCCGCCACAGCAATCCCTCTGTAGGGTCCCAACGTCTGAAGTACCTTTACTTCCCAATATAGACACTTCAGACAACACGTATTTAACATCAACAACAGTTTATTTGATCAAAAAAAACGGCTGGGTGCTCAATACAGGCTTCACGTGGGAAACCGCATGACACACACACAGTGGAGGTATTGGGAGCTTTTATACATGCCTGAGACATGACGCATGTCCCCTGAGGGGTGGCATGGTCCAATCATAAAGCTATCCTCAGGTCTTTGCCCTTACTCAATAGTAGTTTGCTTGTCTTCTTTGTCCCTAGTGCAAGCCTATTACAAAAGTGAGACAGCAATAGTTAGACCAGCTCTTCACCTCATCTTCACACAGCTGCACACTCCAGCAGTTTCATCCTCCTCAACTGCTCGCAACTTGGCAGTCCCTCCTGCAAGGCAATAGGGGCTTCTTCTGTTTTCGGTGCTGGCTTCCTTCCCTCTGCCACGCTGCCAATTGATATAAAAGTCCAGAAGCACTTCCCGTGCAAGGCTGCCAATCCACACCTGGTGGTTCTGCAATCCAGCCACCTCTGCCAGCTCCAAGCCCCCAAGGCTAGCTTTCCAAGCCACGCTCCCCCTGCAATTCCAGGCAAGGGAATGGGCCCTGGAGGCCACAGGCGATCCTGTTTCAAGCCGCCAAACAGCCCAGCAAGAATTAAAAGCTGCATGGGCTAGATGGAAAACCAGTCCAATTCAATCCGATTGAAGAACAAGCCCAAGTGACTCCTCCACCAGACTAACCAAAAATCCAGTTCTCTAACTCTCCGCAACATACTAAAATCCTCCCACAAATCGTACCCGCTCTACATACACATGCTGACTCAGCGCCATCTTAAAAAAAAAGTTTGCTGCTTGGTTGATTGACTGAGTTAATAGTTCCTTGATTAAGGTGTATTGTACTGTTTGATTGTTCATCTGGTGTTAATCTTTGCATATCTGGATGTTGATTGCTGGTGACGAGGTGTTCTGGTCTTTTGGCTTTTCTATTGTCTCTTTTGAATGGTATGTAAATGCTTGTTTATCTCTATGTGTCTATTGATGGCTGCTTTGTCTCAATGCCAGGCTTCCAGGAATTCTCTGGTGTTTTTGGATTTGGCTTGGCCTAGGATGCTCACAGTTTCCCAGTTGAAACTATGGTTGAGTCTGTCCATGTGTTGTGAGATTAAGGACTTTCCATCGTGTCTTCTGACTGCTAGTTGGTGTTCATGGATGGGGTCTGCTAGTCTTCTGCCTGTCTGTCCTACATGGTGGCTGTTACAGTCTTTGCACTATATGTTGTAGATGACTCCTGTTTTTTCTTCTTGGGCTACTGGGTCTTTTGGTTTGCTTAAGAAGTTTTGAAGAGTTTTAGTTGGTTTGTGCTGCGGTGATGCCGTGTGATTGTAACAGTCTGTTGGTGGTTTCTGAGATGTTTCTGATGTATGGGAGTGTTATCCTTTTCATAGCTTCTATTGGTTGGGTTGTAGTGGGTTGGGTGGTGAGGCACTTTTTGATAAAGTTGAGCAGGGATCCATTTTGCTGGAAGATGCTGTACAGATTATCTGTTTCCTTTTTCTGGTGTGCTGGGTTGCTGCAGTGCATGAGCGTTTGTCTGAATAATGTTCTTACACAGCTCCTCTTGTGGGAGGTTGGGTTGTTGCTTTGGTAATGGAGCGTTTAGTTGGTTTGGGTAGCTTTCCGGTAGACTTGTGTTTCTAGCTTGCCATCATTTCGTCTGCTGATGAGGATGTACAAGATGGGTAGTGTGTTGTTGTTTTCTTCTTCCCTTGTGAATTTTATTCCATTGAAGATGTTGTTGATGGTTCCATGTGTTTCCTCCAGTTGTTCCTTTTTTATTATGACGAAGGTGTCATCTACATACCAGATCCATACTTTGGGTTGTATGCGTGGGAGTGCTATCCTTTCCAGACGCTGCATTACAGTCTCTGCTATGAGTCCTGAAATAAGTGATCTCATGGGTGTTCCTTTTATTTGTTGGTATATTTGTCCATCAAACTGAAAGTAGGTCGTGAGGCAGAAGTCAATGAGGTCCATTATTCTGGGTATTTCGACCTTAGTGTATTTGGCTAGGTCGGGTGTGTTGCGTAGAACTGCTGCCATTCATTCTTTTGCTAGTGCTGGGTCTATGGATTTGAAGAGGGCTGTGACTTCGAATGACACCATAATTTCATCTTCTTCTATTTTTAGGTCTTAGATTTTCTGGAGGCACTGTAGTGGGGAGTTGATAGAGTATTCACTCTCCTCTGTGAGATGCCCAGGTTTCTTTGTGAGCTCTTTAGCTATGTTGTATGTGGGAGTCCCTGGCAATGATACGACTGGCCAAAGTGATATGTCAGGCTTGTGTATTTTGGGATGTCTGTAGAAGTGTGGGAGGATGGGTCCACTGCTTTTCATCCACCTCTGTTCTTCTTTTGTGATTTGACCTTTCTTGGTAAGGTTGTTAAGAGTTCTTTTGACCTGGTTGTCCAGTTTCTGTATGGGATTGGTGTTTACTGGGGTGTAGGTTTCTTTGTTCTCAAGTAATTCTTTGGCCTTTTGTATATCTTGTGATCTGTCCATAATGACAGTGGTGCGGCCTTTGTCAGCTGGGAGGATGATGATAGTTTGGTCCATCTTTAGGTTTTTGAGGGCTGCTCTGTCCTCTGCTTTCAGTTGGTTCTGTCTCCAAGTCCTTCTGATTTGTGGTATGATTATCTGTCTTACGTTATCTTGGGTTTCTGTGGTAAGTCTTACAGTTTTAAATGCTGCTTCTAAAGCTGCAAAGAATTCTAATTTTTTGCATCCTCTGTGTTGTAGTTAAGGCCTCTCTGTAGGATATTGTGTTCTTCAGTGGATAGTGGGCAGCTGGACATGTTGACCACTCATTCCATTTCTGGTACCTCTTTGTTTCTGGAGTTTAACTTGAGTAGTTTGGTTTGGAGTTTAGTTTTCCTTTTTTCAGCTTATCTCAGTGATGTCTTGATTGTAGCTGTCAGCATGTTAATGTGTTCAGGGGTCATAGTTAGTTCTAGTTGTTCCTTGAGGTTGTCCATGGTGTGTTGATATTTGTTTAATCTGAATGGGCGTCCATGATCATTAGCCATATCATTTTTTGTCCGCTTTGTTGCACTATCTTCCATCCAGCTGTGCAGTTTATTTGAGGTTTGTATCTGACACTGGAGGGCAGGGCATACCATTCAAAAGAGACAGTAGAAAAGCCAAAATACCAGACCACCTCCTGGCCAGCAATCAACACATGGATATGCAAAGACTAACACTAGGATTAACACCAGATAAACAATCAAACAGTACATCATACCTTAATCAAGCAACTATTAACCAAGCAGCAAACAACAGCTCAATCACAGAACTCCCAAGGAGAGAACAACACCCCCACCAACACAAGCAGGACAAACTATGGTATATAAACAGAGAGCAAGGCCTACTCCCTTTTTGCATTGAAGATGTTGCCTGGTCTGGCAATGAAATGTCTGCAAGAAAACAACAAGGCTCAGAGAGCACCAAGGACTCCACAGTTCAACCCTGAGCTACAAATATTCTCTTCAATTGGGAATTTTTTTCATCAAATTTCTTGTGAGCTGGTAGTAAATAAGGCAGATTGTTTCCAACATGACCCCAGTGGGAAGGCCAGGAGAGATGCTGTATGCCATTTGGCGTGAATTTAGGTAATAATCCTCCCCATTAATAGGAAACCTGGTTATGCAGGTTTCTTAAGCATAGGGAGGATTGTAAGCCCATTTGGCTAAATTCATCTGTAAGTCACCTTCAGCCAACAGAATGGAGTTGGGGCTTGTATGCAGAAGGTGGTTGGTTTGCTTCCTGGCAACTCTAGATAATGATAGAAAACTCCTGCTCTGAAGAGTTGCCACCCATGAATGTAGATGGGTAATCAGCAGGGGGAGGTGTGTATCTATAGCCTGCTAAAGTTTTCAGCACATTGGCCTGCGTCTGATGATGAAAAAGCATTTATAAGCATAGTTTCAATTTTCCATTTGAGAGGTGGCTGAACTGCATGTGCTGAATCATCTAGCTGCGCACTTTGCAAATTAATGCCAATGTGAGGTTTAAACTTGTGTTTAGTTTAGGACTGCGAGTCTGCCTCGCTCCACCCTATATATCCAGAGGTATTGCTATCTTAGCTGAAGACAAAGATGCTTTTTTCTTCTTCCTCCTCCAGCAGGGCAAAGATTTAGAAGTCGTTCCATACAAATGTAAATCTTTGGTGTTCCCTGCGGGTCTGGATTTTTTTTTGGAAAAAGACTTGTAATATGCATAGCTGTAGACACGTGTTGGGATATTTGATTTATTTACATATACACTGCTAGAGTGGAAGCTGTGAGGCACCAGATCTAGTATTTCATTTCAGGTTCCAAGAAAAAGAACTACAGCTTACCCCGTCTACTCTACCCACTTCTAGGGTTCTGAGAATTTTTTTCAAGTGTTTTTCAAACTTGGCAACTTTAACATGTGTGGACTTCAACTCCCAGAATGCTGGCTGGGGAATTCTGGGAATTGAAATCCACACATCTTAAGGTTGCCAAGTTTGAAAAACGCTGCTTTAGAATTTCTCCAAGCTCTTTGATAGGCATCAACTTCCAAATGTAATTACTTAGTTGGTAAGGCTACCAGATTTGGGCTTCAAAAATAGTTTTTTAATAATAATAATAGTGTGCATTTTTGAACAGGAGGAAAGAAAAGAACACAATGACAATTAACACATGAAAAGTCATCCATCTTACCTCACTCCCCCAAACATGATGCCACTGTTCCAACCTTACATTTTGAATTGATATTTTTTTTTGCGCAATAAGGAAAACACAGGAGAAGTGCTGGGAGGATATGGGAGGATGACACATAGCTAATGTCATCTGCACTGCTATGAAACTCGAGAAACAGGGTACAATGATTGTGCAACAAAAAAAACTTACCTGGGAATAGTCCATGAGATGCCTGAAGCATTAGTGCAGCCTTTCTCAGTCTTTTGACCCTGGAGGAACCCTGCACATTCAGGCTCAAATATAGGCCAGAAGTTACAAAATTATTTTGTTTGTTTCATGGGTAGGCCTATATATATACATGAACAGTTTTCTTAAACTAAAAATAATGAAACGTACATCTTTAATACGAAGTTGTCTGAATTTGAAATAATTTTTTAAATAGTGATCTCCCAGGGAACCCCTAGTGATCTCTCGTGGAAACCTAGGGTGCCACAGAACCCTGGTTGAGAAACCCTGCATTAGTGGGTAAAGTAAGGATAATCATGTGCTACCTTTTCTCTCTTACGCTGAGTTTTAGAAATACTAGTCTTCATATTTGCAATAGAAATTGGCTACAGAGGCCGCAACTAGGGTCTGTCATCCGGGGCAAACATGGATTCCGCGCCCATTTTGGCACCACCACCCCCAGTGCTCATCTTGGCGCCCCACCAGCGTGGCGCCCGGGGCACATGCCCCGGTTGCCCCCCCCCCCCCCCGTTGCAACCCTGCAGAGAACATTGGTGTGGAAGACTTAACACACACACACACACACACACACACACAGCAAAGATTGCCTGAGGGGTAGAACTGATGGTTGAATGAACACGAAGTTCACTGCCATGTCATTCTGAAAGGTCAGGTTGCCCTGGACCTTGAGACAATTATTTCAAGCCTGATAAAATCTGGCAATATTGAGTTGTTAGCTCTTTACAGAAAGAAAATATGTTAGAATGCCCACTGAGACATTGCCCAAACTGAACAGAAGATGATACATGTCATCAATATAGACACATGTGCATAACATATCTATATAGATGCATGTTTATTGATAGTTGAAAAATTAGCCACTGTTCATAGCATTAAATTGAAGCAGAATGTACCTTTAAAAGACTGCAAGTGGGTGAAGTGCATGCCATTGTCTGTGTTCAGCATTTGAGCTGATTTATTTCTAGCTCAGCAACAGATATTGAAGGAGGGAAGCCATACTAGTCTATGGATGTAATGGTATGCGGGAATGACCTTGGGGGACAGGGGGAAGAGCCACAGGCTAAAAAACAGTGAGGCAAAAGGCCACTGAGTCTGCAGAAGGAATGGGGGCATGGTGAACATCTCAGAAGGGACCCTCGCTAGTTTCTTGGACTGTAAAGGTGGGGAGGGAGTGTCCTTTCAGACTTGTAAGATTCTGTTAATGTAACCTTACAATAAAGTTAGAGCTTGTACTTCTGAGTTTGGGTTCTTGTCTGAATTACTTCATGAGGCTGACAGTGGTAGTCTGACTCCTCCTGATTTTTAGCTCAGTTGCAGTGTATCTGGAATTACACAAAGGCTGATCTTTCTATCTATTGACAGAAACTGGCCACTCTCCTTCTCCTGGCAGCTGTGTTCAAATTAGCTTCTCCCCATCCTTGGTAGAGGTTTAGCCACCATAGTATTGGGCAAGGTGCGAGTTTCAACAGCGACTGTTATTGCAAAGGAGGGATAGTTCTTTCAGAACTTTGCATCTTCATTTTTAATTTGGTTCTTTCTTGAACATTGCTGGGCATATCTGTCCAAAATGAACTAAAACATGGATCGGGTGGGTCACTAATGACCATTTTTGTAATCTCTTATTGGAGAGTTGGAAGGAAGATCTGGTCCCAGCATTTTGAAGTCCATGGCAAATCCTGGTCTTGTTCTTTAAAGGCCAAAAGGTCAGCAGGACCTAAGGACATAAAGCATCATCTTCGTCCTCCTTCAAAAATCCTTTACACTTTTCCCTCCCTCCCCATGGAAGGAGGGATAAAATTAGTATAGCCATTTGTATGGAAGCCAAGATATCATTGAGACGTGGGTCAGAAAGCAGTGAGCACAATCCAGGGATTGTCAGAGCTTTCCATTCCAATGTAGACTACCTAGCAACATTTTGGCAACCCAATTAAAAGGAAAACAAGGACATGTAAACAAGGACTTGGCTTCCTACACTGGAAAACCAGCTGGACAGGTAAAATAAATAATCTGGCTCCACATGCCAATTATTTATTAAAACACCCTCCTGAAGTCTCTGATGTTCCTTTCAGGTACAGGCAAGAGGATGTGGGAGGAGGAGGTCTTTATAATAATTATTTTTTAAAAAAATCAGGTGCTGGTTTTAGTGGCCACAAGTCAAGTCACAGATTGCAACCCTAAACGCTCTTACCTGGGAGAAGATGTGAATCAACTCACACAGTATTAAAAGGATGAACTCCTGTCTTGGCTGATATCTTTTGGCTTGAGTTCTCATGGCAGGCTAAATCTGAAACCCTTATTAACAGAATGCAATTGTGCAACAAACTTAACAGAAGTGAAATATTTGGTAGGTCCAAGGAATAAACCAAATTATGGCTTAACATGATGATCTGTTTCCTATAACATGCTATGCAATGTTTGGGTTCTCAAAATACACTAAAGCTTAAACTACTCATCAAGCCACAGTATCAAGCCCATAGGGCAAGCCACGGTATATAAACTGAGAGCAAACATTGCAAACATCTTTGCACTGAAGATGTTGCCTAGCCTGGCAATGAAACATCTGCAAGAAAACAAGGCTCAGAGAGCACCAAGGACTCCACATACTCATCATCATCATCATCATCATCATCATTATCATAATCATCATCTAAATTTAAATTTGTATGCCCCAGAATCATCCAGACTCATGACAGTTTGCAACACATAAATTACTATAAAGCACCCTTGCTAAATAATAACAGTAACAACAACAACAACAACAACAACCACAGTAAGAAAAATTACCCCACAACCCCAAACAACACTATAACACAACATACATTCATGGCAACCAAAACCAAAGGCATCAATTACAAGATAAGTGGCATAAAAAGTTGATGGCAAATAATAGTAATCTCCAAAAGCCTTCCATGGAGGGTTCAGTCTTCAATAACTTCAGGAACATGTCTTTCTGTTTTTGGACATGTTATTTCCCAGGCACAGCAGCCATAGTAAAAGTAGTAGGTTCTCATGGACAGGTTTCACTAGACTAGAGAAGTGCTAGGGGCACTAGCAAAGCCCAGGAAGGGATTCCAAGGGAGTAGAAACTGACTGGACAACACAACAGCTAAGAACAAGAGAAGTCCACATTTAGAACATTTTCCAGAGGGCCAATCATGTTGGTTGCTTGAGCTCTAATCACTGCAGCCATTCACAATGCAGTAATTCTGTTGTTCCCCTTTTTTTAACTTTTCCCTTCTTTCCTCTCTCCGTATATTTGTACGTATAGTATGCCAGGACTACATTTCTTGCACCTTATTAATTGGATTGGGATCCTTGGAAGCTTATGAATAATAAATACATTGTTTATTAAAGGGACACAAGACGCCTCATTAGAGATGCCAAAAAAGGTGAAAGGTCCCCTGTGCAAGCACCAAGTCATGTCTGACCCTTTGGGGGGATGCTGCTTTTGTGACGTTTTGTTGGCAGACTATTTATTTATTTATTTATTTATCTATCTATCTAATTTATCCCCGCCCATCTCCTCCCGTTGGATCATTGTAATCATTACAACAAATGATTAAAACCATCAGAATAATAAAATACAATAGAAATAAAAATAAAGAATAAAAATCCAAGCAATGAAAGATCTAAAACAGTCCAAGTGTGGGAGGAGTGGTCTATAACAACCATCCCCATGTAGCTCTATTCCCCTCTTCACCCCAAGCAAGGCGGCAGAACCAGGTCTTCAGACTCTGCCGAAAGGCCAGGAGCAATGGGGCCAATCTCACCTCCCGGGGCAGCATGTTCCACAGGGCGGGAGCTACTGCGGAGAAGGCCCGCTTCCTGGACCCCGCCAGATGAAATTCTCTTATAGACGGGGTCCTTAGCATGCCCTCTCTGCACGATCTGGTGGGACGGGTTGATGTAATGGGGAAGAGGCGGTCCCTCAGGTAACCTGGTCCCATGCCATATAGGGCTTTAAAGGTGATAACCAACACCTTGAATTGGACCTGGAAGCAAACTGGTACCCAATGCAGCTCACGCAGCAGTGGTGTTACATGTGCCCTTCTGGGGGCACCAAAAACAGCTCGCGCAGCTGCATTCTGGACCAGCTGAAGCTTCTGGATACTTTTCAAGGGTAGCCCCATATAGAGTGCATTGCAATAGTTTATCTGAGAGATAACAAGGGCGTGAGTGACTGTTCGAAGGGCCTCCTGGTCCAGGAAGGGGTGTAACAGGTGCACAGCACGTAGCCGCACAAAGGCTCTCCTGGCCACAGCTGCCACCTGCTCTTCGAGCAGGAGCCGTGAGTCCAGGAGGACCAGTAAGTGAGCAAGCCGCATTCAAATATTTTTTTTAAAAAAGCCAAACAAACTGGGGGTGTTGCTGAGAAATATCAACTGTTGAAAAAGAAGAAGAGAAAAGTGGGGACAAGGGATCCACCAGCTAAATATTAGGAGGAAGGAGTATAGGTATGTTCACCGCCTTGAGTTATTTATAAAAATAATAAAGGCAGGATAAAAATTTAATTAATTAATTAATGTTTTACATGCTAATTTTGGAGTGAGCAGAGTGAATGCTGTGCTAGGAAAGTTGAAAAGGTGAAGGGAGGGAAATCAATCTGGTGTAATTTTTTTTTTAATGTTTCACAGTAACATTTGTAAGATGTACTGATTGCACCATCCTGAAAGCAAATGAGGTTGGTGGGCTGGCTTTCTTTCACTGCTGGATAGACAGAAACAAGTATTTGATTTAAATCAAGGACTTTACTGTTATAGTAACAATGCTATAAAATTGGCAATACGGCTCACGTTAATTTATGAGTAGGTTATTATTTATATGCTGTTTCAATCTTCCAGCCAGGTATTTTGTCTGCAACACACACTATCACAGCTGTCATCTTGACTTTTTAACCATAGCCTGTGGACACCCCTGCAGGTAGACATAAGATCTCATTGTGCCTGGATGGACTAGAGCAGTGACACTCAGCAGGGCAGAAAGAAATGCTTGCATCTGGTAGGCAGTGTCATATTTGCAAAGCAAGTTAATTTGGATTTCAGTAACTAAGTGTCATGTAGAAGATACGGAGGCTGTTTGACAGGACCTCTAGGACAAATTACTTGCAATTATGATGGTGATGAAGAAGTAACTTTACAACCAATGCCTACATTTACAACAACAAAAGCCTTCCCTATGAAACTGATCAAGATCTGGTCAGTTTCCGGTAGCAGCTGGGAGCTGGCCAGTTGGGTTCTAATTAACAAGGTCACAGCTGAGTTTGTTAACTTGCTGTTGGCATTTTTTAGGGAGGGTCTGCACTCTGGAGAAAAGCAGCTCAGGATGAGATAGCTTGTTTAAGCAATCTCTCCACCCTGCGAGGGGGCAAAAAAAAGGGGAAAAGAAAAACAGGTCAGGCACAGGACACTGTATGAGAGACCTTCATCTGAATGAGATGGCAGTAATCAGTGATCTTCACAGCATCTCTCATTCTCTCTGTCATGTGGTTCACTTAGTGACTGTGTTGCTTAGCGACCATTTGGTGAGAACCAATTGGAGTCACTAAATGAGGACTACCTGTATAGCTGTTACAATAAAAGTAGTCCTCACTACATGGCAATTATTTCTTAGTCTGGTCTACTTGTAAGGCTGACAATGGGCTTGACATTTGTGATGGAAAACAGAGCATCCTCTGGTTTAAAATAATGGGGCATAAGCCACATGTGAACAAAGATCCTAAGTTAGGGCAGTTCCTCATAGTCATGTTAAAGTCCTGCATTCTTTAAGATGGCAGAAAAACATGTCAGCATAAGTCCTTATCAGTGAGCCGTATTTTGTCCCAGTAAAGAGGCTAGTGGAATATGCAGTGGAGGAAATCAGACGTTTAATCCTTGGGAGAAGAGCAATGACAAATCTCGATAAAATAGTTAAGAGCAGAGACATCACACTGACAACAAAGGTCCGCAGAGTTAAAGCAATGGTGTTCCCCATAGCAACATATGGCTGCGAGAGCTGGACCATAAGGAAGGGTGAGCGAAGGAAGATCGATGCTTTTGAACTGTGGTGTTGGAGGAAAATTCTGAGAGTGCCTTGGATTGCAAGGAGATCAAACCAGTCCATCCTCCAGGAAATAAAGCCAGACTGCTCACTTGAGGGAATGATATTAAAGGGAAAACTGGAATACTTTGGCCACATAATGAGAAGACAGGACACCCTGGAGAAGATGCTGATGCTAGGGAGAGTGGAGGGCAAAAGGAAGAGGGGCTGACCAAGGGCAAGGTGGATGGATGATATTCTAGAGGTGACGGACTTGTCCCTGGGGGAGCTGGGGGTGTTGACGACCGACAGGAAGCTCCGGCGTGGGCTGGTCCATGAAGTCACGAAGAGTCGGAAGCGACTCAGTGAATAAACAACAAAGAGGCTAGTGAGTGATTCTGCTATAACTGTTTTAATGCAGGACACGTTAAGTAAAGCAATACGATGGATTGGACTGGCTTTGTTTACCCTCGACCATATCACATCTGGTGGGAAAAACATCCACCAATTCCAGTCCTTAACATGGCTGGCAAAGAGGCAAGTTGGAACAGGTGGAGGATGGGTTTAGTATCTGTCAGAATTTGCTTCAGTTTTACATGCCGGTTTTGCGTGGGTGCATTGAAATGGGGCAATCTATCAGTTGATAACAGCTGATCATCAGGCTTCTTTGGGACAGGGAGTTCGTGCTACTCAGGGTAACGCTATTTGGGAGTGGTGGTAAATCTCTGTTTGCAAGGTACCCGATATCAGGAGGTAGTCCTGGCTCCCTTTAGGGTGCAGCCATGCAAAAAACCTTGCTTCTATAATGCTAGTTGTTTTGCTTGCTCTTTTTCTTTTTTTCTTGCCATCGCACTTGGTCTCTCATATTATTGTCCCTGAGAATTACCATGACCTCCAAAGGGTTGTGCAAGCTATTGCATGTTGATCTCACTCTTACGAATCAGAGCTGCCAGCTAAGTCCTGATGAAAGCAATGTTGTGGTAGAGCAACTCAAAGAAACCAAGGGAGGCATCAAGGAACAGAAGCAACAAAGGAGATGCCTCTTTCGGCATTCAGTTTATGCAGTGAATAACAACACAAAGCTAGGGAAGAGGATGGTATCTTCCTGCCTCTGTCAGTCTTGTGCAAGAAATCACACTAATTGAAAGGAGCAAAAAATGCTCAGGATTTCACAACTCGTGTGGAGGCAGCCAAACTATTGAATGGCTGGTAGAGGGATGGAATGAAACACGAGAGTGGGCCACTCCATTTAGTTAGTGATCACATAAACTGAATGACCAAGGAGGACTAAGGAATCACATAGGTCACAGAGATTTGGGAGAAGAAATGGCAGTATGTGAGAGGCAGAGTTCTCACCTTCCTTTAGCAGATTGTATTGTAGCTGGGTGTGCAGGATTGCACAGAAGAAATGAAATCTTAGGGGTTCTTGTCTGATTTCCAACAGCTGCTAGGCAACCTGGTGCCCTTCATATACTTTGGACTTCTCATCAGTCCCAACTAGAACAGCTGATAATAAGGGGTAGTGGGAATTGTAGTTTTTTTTTAAAAAAAAAACTAGAGGCCTCAGGGTGCCTACTTCTAAATTAGATGACCTTGGAGGTCTTACCACTTCATGAATCTAACATCAAATCCCTACTGCACCCTCAGTTAGGCTGGCAAAACAAGTAGAAAGAGCTCTAGGTCTGAAGGACCATGAGCAGGAAGGAGGAGGAGGATACTGGAACCAGAACCACCTAGAGTCATGTATGTGAGATGGGCAGCTGTGTAAATCGAATAAATAAATGGAAAAGAAAGAAAAGCCCCCAAAATATCTAATTCTCTGTCTCTCTTACACATATACCTCACACCACACGCACACACATGCAAACATCTAGCTAAAATACAAATCAATTATAGGGAAAGACAAGAAGCTGAAGGACAGCAATGACCACCCCCTGAGGGTTTCTATTATTTTGGAATTAAAAACAAATAGAAAAAGCTATAAGGTGAACTGACCTAGTACTCAAGGAAGTGGACAGTACTATTTTAATTTTTAAAAATAAAAAATGTCAAAAGACATTTTGTCTTCCTCATCTTGGGAATTCTGGCATTATTCTAGAATATCTGGCAGGGAACAAATCGGGCAAGCTGCTTTAAAAGGATCTTTTCTATGCTGAGTGTTATGTAAAATAAGAGAAGAGAATGTGTGGAAGGCCTTACAGAAAAGCCCCAGGGACTAAGGAGGGAAAGGCTGCATTTCAGAAATAAGAAAATACAGTTTTAGAATTAAAATAGAAACGTCTATTGCACAATGCATATCTAAGTTGGGATATATGTCTACTGTTAACCTGTATTCAGATCCAAAGTTCACACCATACCCCAAGGCTGTTTGGAGGTGATATTCCACATGCTGTTGAACCATTATTTCTCACTTGGTTCAGCAGGAATTTAAAAGAGGTCATAAAACAAAACAAAACAACATGATCCTGTATGAAACTCTGAAATGAAATTCAGAGTTTCCCTTGGGGTAAGTCTGTGCTTCTCCTGCTGAACCTACCCAGAACTTTGTGCCCTTAGGACCAAGAAACCTGTTCAAATCCATAATGAAAAAGAAACGTGCAGTTTTGTTGTATATGATTAATAGGCAGTGGGAAAACCCCTGGGTTGATCATGATGGGAAACTAAGTGGTCAGCTAGTGGCAGTCCACTCGTCTTCCAGTTATTAGCCCGTTATTAGTGATTAGTTGGTTTATTTTTTAATTTATGAGCCAGGTACACAGATAGCCCCTAGTGTGGTACCTAGAAATGTCAACACATATGAAGATACTTGATTTGGTGCCTATCAATTTCTCATTCCAACCTGACTTTTCCAAATTTCTAAGATCTCCCTCTCCCTTCCCCCCCCCATTCTTCTTCTTCCTATTCTTCAGCTCATTTCATCCATAAGTAAGTATACCTATAGATCCCAAATGGGCCTCCCTGTTGGGCTTTGTCACTCAACTTTGGTGGGGGGGGGGATGCGGTAATGTTGCAGTAATGCCTTGCACCACTCTCTATAATCTATCCTGCTCAGTCTTGGCATCATCTGGTGAATTGCAGTGATCTGGTGAGATGGAGAGCTGATATGGTGATAAAGAGCCTTATAAAGCTATTGGGACTGTCATGAAATTTAATATTCAGTTTATTCCTCAGGAACGGAGTGAGCTCAAAGCTGTACAAGAGACTGCTTGCATTCCTGTGGGCAGAGTCCTTGACCGGCTGTCCAAGCATGGCAACTCAGGGCACCATCCACTTGTCAGCAAGCCAGAATAGAGTAACGATAGGGATTGGCAATGGGGACACCACATTTTATACCAGTATAATCTGATTTGAAGATGGGTGGAGTGCACTTTAATGCAGCAGCAAGGAAGGCCCAGAGAAAAAGCATATTCATGCCTCTTAAGAAAAATTTCTCAAGGGATATCTCTCACATTTACTGCTTGTATTGGATTTGGAGGGTATTATGTCTGTGTTTATTACAAATATTTGCATGCTGATCACTTGCATGACTTTAGGAGACTTACAACATCCATCAGTACAGCCATTAAAAAAACCGGCCCAACATTACAGCAAAATCTGTTAATGTCCTCAATTAAAATCGTTTCTCACTGAATGCCTTACAAAAGATGGCAATTTTTACAATTTTCTTAAAAGACAAGGTGGGTGGGGACAGTTTGACTAAGTAGAGTTGGCAGATCCTACTGGAGAAGATGGTCCTGAGGGTAACAAGGGCCCAAGCCATATAGGGCTTTATAGGTCATGACCAGCAACTTGCATTAGACCCAGAACCCTGTTGGCAACCAAGGCAGCTCCTGAAAGGTAATTGGTATTCTACTGAACTGGATAGTGCCAATCGGCAAGTAGGCACATGCATTCCTTGCCTGCTGCAACTTATAGCACATCTTCAAGATCATGAAAATAGCAGCAGTCTAACTGAGAGATTACAAGGGCATGAGTTTTCAATCCCTTCAACTGAGATGTACAGTATATATGAGGTTCATATATGAAGCCCCAATAAAACCATGGAACAAGGTGGTTGCAAGTTTTTAATTTCAGCCTTCATGTCCTGCTAACTGTTAGTTGAATTGGGATCAATATATGAAGCCAGCCATTTTCAATCTGCTGCCCTCTAAATGAGTTGAACTTTATTTCCTAGCCTGGAGGTTGGCAAAAGTTACATAAAACACTACAGTATTTGATAACACTCATGTTTTCTGTGATCTATTGGTAAAGAAATTGAAAACAAGCATTCATAATAGCTATTATCACCACACAATGGTGATATTTATTATCATCAAGTCCTAAAGAGCAAAGTCTAATAACTCTTAATGCTGTTTTGCTCAAGGAAAATCTTATATATTTGCAATCACTGATCCATGGCCTTCAACATAAAAGTTGCTGGTTACAACATGCAAAATCTGTTTTCATTTGTTATTCTATTAGTTAAGCAGGATGTCACTTGTGTAAGAGTATTCATTTTCATCAGGAAAATACATGTTAATTTCTTTCACAAGATTACATATGCAATTTTTTTTTTTTGCTTTTTAAGGATTGAGGACCTTCAGGTCAGCAAGTCTTATTGAAATCACTGGGTGAGTTTTCTTCAATCTTTTGGGAAAAAAAGTTTTAACTACAAGTTTAACGATCTGTTAAAAATGATTTTTTGGAATGTACATGTTTGGAAAGGATGATTAGTATTAGCTTTAGAAAGATTTAAACAGATTAAGGGCTCAGATGGACTTGATTTAAGACTTTAAAGTTGATTGAAAGGATCCTTTTCCATGAGAAAATACCTATGTTTCCATTGGGAAATAACTCATAAGATGACTTTGAGGACACTAGATGGCTACTTTAAGAGAGATCTGCAATGGATGGGTTAAGGAAATTTCAAAGTTATTTACTATTACAGAAGAATTAGAAGGTGTTACTGAAGAGGAACAAGCCCCATTGAATAAATCTGAAATTGATTTGAAGGTGGATTCAAAAATAATAGATTTAAAAATGAAACTGGATGATGATATAATAATTTAAAAAGACATACGTGTTAATGGTTTTCCTACTAACGATTAAGACTGCTATTGTACCTAATCATTTTGGCCAGGTGAAGAGGTTGTATTTGATTGTCTCCTTTCACATGCTTGATGGCAATCGCCTGGGGGGAGGAACCTGCCCGGACTTGTTTCACTTCCTCTTTTTCTCTGTGCCGGCATGTAGCAAGCCAGGCTTGCTCTCAATGAGAGCTAAGTCCTTTAAATATGTTTTTGCTTTTGATTTGCTTTCTGTAAATAAATTATTTTTATAGATATGCCTGGTGTGTGTGACTTTTCTGATCTCTCCTGGGCCAAAGGCTTTCCCAGCAATCTGCCAACAATACGAATATTACACAAGAGACAATTGGTCTTGCAAATATCCAGGCAATATGCCACCTAAGGCTTTATGGATAACAATCAGCATCTTGAATTGCATCCAGAAACCTACTTGTAAATAGTGCAGTTTGCATAATAGAGGCATTACATGGATGTACCCAGCCACTCCCATAATTACATCTCATTCTGGACCAGCAGCTGAGTGATCTTCAAGAGTAGCCCCAGGTAGAACAAATTACAGTAATCCGCACATAAAGTGATTAAATCTTGTGTGACTGTCAGTGGGACCTTCTTAGCCAGGAAGGGTTGCAAGTGATACATTAGCCAAAGGTCCCCTAGCCATGGCCTCAGCTTGTCCATCAGGTAGTCAGAATAAGTCCAGGAGGACACCCACATCACAGACCTGCTTCAGGGGGAGAGATGCTCCATTCAAGGGGAGAGATGCTCCATTCAAATAACCACTGGAAGAGAGAACCAGATGTTCTCTGGAGAAACAAGCAACTCTGTCTTGTTTGGGTTCAACCTTATCTTGTTTCATCCTGTCCAGACCCTCCCAGTTTCCAGGCACCAACTCCATACCACAACAAATCCACCTTATCCCAGGATGGTAATGTGTAGCTGAATATCATCAGTGTACTAGTAATTCTTCAGCCCAGAGACTGTAATAACTGACAGATGATCTCTCCCAGTGGCCTTATATAGATATTAGGCAGCAAGATGAGAGAATCCATTCCTGTGGAATTGCCCAAGGGGATGTTGAACTTTCCTGGCCCACCACAACTGACTAGAACTGCTCTCTAAGGAAGGAAGAGAACCACTGTAAAACAGTGCCTACAATCCCTAACTCTCTCAGATAATTCAGAAGGATACAGAGCTTGATGGTATCAAAGGCTGATGAGAGGTCAGGTGGGAACAAGAGAGGTTGACCCATCCTGGTCCCAACAAAGTTTCTTCAGCAGAGTCAACTTTATCAAATAGTTCTTCATTAGCTCTTAAAAAAAACTACTGTGCTTGTACATACATGGATATATTGCAGATCCATCCCACTATTATCTTTAGGGATACGCAACATGATGCAAAGTGCAAAACAGAATAAGAAATAGCAAGCCAAAGAAATTAAGGGCATGAGATAAGAATATGTAGTTTATGAAAACACATTCACAGTGTCTTCATATGCTTGCTTCCATCATATACTGCTTCATATGTTGCCCTTTTTTTAACTTCCCACCTCTGCCTTTCTGCCTCTCATCAGTTCCATCTAGCCATAACTATCTTGGTTTTCTACTTACGCTTGATCAATTCTCTTTTCTTCCATATATTTGTTTTGCTGTTTGATCCTCAGTCATTCTCTGTATATGATCCAACCACCAGAGCTTCCTGTCGGTCGTCAACACCCCCAGCTCCCCCAGGGACAAGTCCGTCACCTCTAGAATATCATCCATCCACCTTGCCCTTGGTCGGCCCCTCTTCCTTTTGCCCTCCACTCTCCCTAGCATCAGCATCTTCTCCAGGGTGTCCTGTCTTCTCATTATGTGGCCAAAGTATTCCAGTTTTCCCTTTAATATCATTCCCTCAAGTGAGCAGTCTGGCTTTATTTCCTGGAGGATGGACTGGTTGGATCTTCTTGCAGTCCAAGGCACTCTCAGAATTTTCCTCCAACACCACAGTTCAAAAGCATCGATCTTCCTTCTTTCAGCCTGCCTTATGGTCCAGCTCTTGCAGCCATATGTTACTACGGGGAACACCATTGCTTTAACTATGCGGACCTTTGTTGTCAGGGTGATGTCTCTGCTCTTAACTATTTTATCGAGATTGGTCATTGCTCTTCTCCCAAGAATTAAGCGTCTTCTGATTTCCTGGCTGCAGTCAGCATCTGCAGTAATCTTTGTGCCTACAAATACAAAGTCTTTCACTGCTTCTACATTTTCTCCCTCTATTTGCCAGTTATCAATCAAGCTGGTTGCCATAATCTTGGTTTTTTTGAGGTTTAGCTGCAAGCCAGCTTTTGCACTTTCTTCTTTCACCTTCATCATAAGGCTCCTCAGTTCCTCTTCGCTTTCAGCCATTAAAGTGGTACCATCTGCATATCTGAGATTGTTAATGTTTCTTCCAGTGATTTTAATTCCAGCCTTGGATTCCTCAAGCCCAGCATGTCGCATGATGTGTTCTGCGTACAAGTTGAATAGGTAGGGTGAGAGTATACAGCCCTGCCGTACTCCTTTCCCAATCTTAAACCAGTCCGTTGTTCCGTGGTCTGTTCTTACTGTTGCTACTTGGTCGTTATACAGATTCTTCAGGAGGCAGACAAGATGACTTGGTATCCCCATACCACTAAGAACTTGCCACAATTTGTTATGGTCCACACAGTCAAAGGATTTAGACTAGTCAATAAAACAGAAATAGATGTTTTTCTGAAACTCCCTGGGTTTTTCCATTATCCAGCGGATAATGGCAATTTGGTCCCTAGTTCCTCTGTCTTTTCTAAACCCAGCTTGTGCATCTGGCAATTCTCGCTCCATGAATTGCTGAAGTCTATCTTGCAGGATCTTGAGCATTACCTTATTGGCATGTGAAATGAGTGCCACTGTTCGATAGTTTGAACATTCTTTAGTGTTTCCCTTTTTTGGTATGGGGATATAAGTTGATTTCTTCCAGTCTGATGGCCATTCTTGTGTTTTCCAAATTTGCTGGCATATAGCATGCATTACCTTGACAGCATCATCTTGCAAGATTTTGAAAAGTTCAGCTGGGATGCCGCCGTCTCCTGCTGCCTTGTTATTAGCAATGCTTCTTAAGGCCCATTCAACCTCACTCTTCAGGATATCTGGCTCTAGCTCACTGACCACACTGTTAAAGCTATCCCTGATATTGTTATCCTTCCTATACAGGTCTTCTGTATATTCTTGCCAGCTTTTCTTGATCTCTCCTTTTTCTGTTTGGTCCTTGCCATCTTTGTTTTTGATCATACCCATTTTTGCCTGGAATTTACCTCCAGGTGTTCTAATTTTATGGAAGAGGTCTCTTCTCCTTCCTATTCTATTGTCTTCTTCCACTTCCGCGTAGTGCTTGTTTAAAAATAATTCCTTATCTCTTCTGGCTAACCTCTGGAATTTTGCATGTAATTGGGCATATCTCCCTCTACCACTGTTGCCTTTTGCTTTCCTTCTTTCTTGGGCTACTTCTAGTGTCTCAGCAGACAGCCATTTTGCCTTCTTGGTTTTCTTTTTCTTTGGGATGTATTTTGTTGCTGCCTCCTGATCAATGTTGCGAGCTTCTGTCCAGAGTTCTTCCGGGACCCTATCTACTAAGTCCAGTCCCTTAAATCCTTCACCTCCACTGCATATTCCTTAGGAATATTAGTGAGCTCATATCTAGCTGATCTGTGGGTCTTCCCTAATCTCTTTAGTCTGATCCTAAATTGTGCAATAAGAAGTTCGTGATCGGAACTACAGTCAGCTCCAGATCTTGTTTTTACCGACTGTATAGATGTCCGCCACCTTTGGCTGCAAAGGATGTAGTCAATCAGATTTCGGTGTTGTCCATCTGGTGAAGTCCATGTATAAAGCCGTCTCTTAGGTTGTTGGAAGAGAGTGTTTATTATGCAGAGTGAGTTGTCTTGGCCAAATTCTATCAGCCTATGTCCTGCTTTGTTTTGTTCTCCCAGGCCATGCTTACGTGTAATTCCAGGTGTCATTTGACTGCCCACCTTAGCATTCCAGTCTCCCGTGATGAAAATAACATCTCTTTTAGGCGTGTTGTCCAGTAGGTGCTGCAGATCCTCAGAGAACTGCTCTACTTCAGCTTCTTCAGCATCTGTGGTTGGGGCGTATATTTGGATCACTGTGATGTTAGATGGCTTGCCCTGAATTCGAACGGAGATCATTCTATCGTTTTTTGGATTGTATCCAAGCACTGCTTTAGCCACTTGACTATTAATTATGAAGGCTACTCCATTTCTTCTGTGGTCCTCTTGTCCACAGTAGTAGATCTGGTGGTCATTTGATGTGAAGTGGCCCATTTCAGTCCATTTCAGTTCACTGACGCCCAAAATGTCTATCTTTAATCTTGAGATCTCACCAATAACCACAATATCCAATTTGCCCTGGCTGATAGATCTTACATTCCAGGTTCCAATGGTGTGTTGATCCTTAGAACATCGGATTCGCCGTTCACCACCAGCACCGTCGGCCGCTAGCCATCCTTTCGGCTTTGAGCTAGCTGCGTCATCACGTCTGGGGCTAGTTGAAGTTATCCTCTGTTCCTCCCCAGTAGCATTTTGATCATCTTCCGATCTGGGGGTCTCATCTTCCGATGGTATACTGACATATCTCTGGTTGTACTGATCCATTTAGTTTTCACGCCAAGAATACTGGGGTGGGTTGCCATTACCTTCCCCAGGGATCACATTTAGTCTGACCTCTCTGTCACAACCTTCCCGTCTTGGGTGGCCCTTCATGGTTTAGCTCATGGCATCATTGAGGTGCCCAAGCTCCAGCACCACGACAAGGTAACAATCCTTTGCTGAAGCTTTTGTACCTAGTCCACATTAATTCAACACCCATTCATACATGTTATCTACACATATTTCAAAATCAAAAGAGGAAGAGATCAAAGCCAGTGTCATGGGAGGTTAATTTCTTAAAGAGAGAAAGTGAATGAGAGACTATGTAATAATTCCTATCTACCTACCTACCTACCTGAACTTTGTAATCTAAATGCTGTAAATTCCAGGATGTTAGGAGTTCAAGGATGAATTGATACATGATCTTGTTTAGTTTTTTTTTTATGTTAACTAATACAGCAGAAGTTATCAAGGAATCCTCATCCAATCTGCAATTTTTCAGGCACAGTGCATGCTACATGTGTAAAAATAAAATCAAGGCAGGCTCTACTGTTGGACAATGTGAGGCAGTTGCCCAAGGATCAGCAGTGGTATTAAGTAGCTGGAGGCAAGAGTTATGGATGCTCTCTGGATATCCATCTTGCAGCCCTAACCTCATCTGTTATTGAGGTTGACTTCTGTCTCTGGAACTGTGTGTGGTGCCTTGTCTCCTTCTTTACAAGAACAAAAATATCTGAGGTTATCCAGAGATGCATAAAGTATCTACCTAGGTTACCACTACTTCTATTTGACCTGTTTCCTCTACTTCTCTTTTTATAGTTGTTCAATAGATGAACTAATCCAAATCAGCTGTTGCTCTACGAGTTGCTATTGCTGCCTTCGTGATGACAGTGCTGGCAGTGGTTGTATCCCTCTTAGTCCTCTATTTTCTCCCAAGTGAGGGCAGCAATGGTGGTAAGTCTCTGGTCTTCTTATATCAGCACTGTAATACCAATGGGATAATGGTGCTCATGAAGTTATTATCAACTGCACTTGAGAGATTTCTTGCCAAGGATGGGATTGGAATGATGGGATTGGAGGGAACACACTTCTCATCCTGAAGGTGCTGTGCTCTCAAGGCAGTTTCATCAGACTCAGTTTTGGACTCCCCAAGCAGCATTCTTTCAACCATGTAAACCTAGGTCTAAGAAAGTAGATACGTTTTTAAATTCCAAATTCTGCACTGCCCCCTTCTGTGTTGGAAGGAGTGCCCAATTCTTCTCTGTGTGTTTTTCAGGCGTTAATTCTGTATTTTCTAAAGAGGGTTACTTAGTTGGTGTTGGTCGGGCAGATTGCACTGGTCCAATAGCTGAAGTACCTTTGGTGAGTATTTGCCTGGATTCAATAGCTCACAGCCTCCGTACCCCAACCGTCTAACATCCTACCCAAACTCCTGCCTACTCTCTTCAGAGCCTCCCACCTGACCCCCTTCTATCACGCTCTCATCCTAGCTTGGCGGCACGGGGCCCCATGCCTTCTGACCTCTTGCAGTGGGAGAGGAGGCTTCTCCTCCAGTCCCGGCCTACCCCCCAGAAACCAGACATCAAGCCCTTTCCCCTCCAGTCCCAAAATATTCCCACTCTGGTCCTCTGAACTGCCTTCCTTCCAATCTTCTATGTCACAGCAAGCTAAAGCTCCCAGCCAGGACCACTTTTTTCTCCTCTGGCTTCTTCTTTCCTTGTTAGCCCTTCAAGGTGGTACAGACAAGAAGCACGGCAGTGAATACTGGCTCCCCTCTTCGGCTGGTGACTCTCCCAAGGTCGTTCCCACATGCCATTGCATTCATTCCAACCTTCTTCTACAACTCCTGTACATTCCTCCTCAAGGTTCTCTTAGGAAAGATATACCAATAAGCAAATAATGTAATGCACCACTCTGCCTACCTGAGCTGAAACATTTCCATACACACTGGTGCTGGGTTATTTTAAAAAAAGTTCCCCCTTGTGAGTTTGATAACTTCTTCTTTCTTTCCCATACAAATTACAGTTTGGTGGAAATGTTCAGAAGGGTTTTGGAGACCACACCCAAGGTTTGAGAAGCCACATGCAGTCCTGGAGTCTCAGACTATAACATTTCTGATAGAGAGAGGATTGGGTTATGTGTGTGGTTAATGATACCCAGCTTGCATCCCCCAGTAGAATCTGGAAGGGGGCTGCCTTTGGGACCCTACTCTGAAGGAGTGATCCCACCAGGGATCACAAGGTCTTCTGCGTTGCTTTCCCCCCTTTTGGAGGAGCATTTCTCCCAAGCTTAAGCTGGCAACAACCCTATGTGGGTTTAGGAAAGCTTGGCTGTTCCGAAAGGCCTTTGGGGGTTGAAATGACTAGATCTCCTCTTATAGTAAGATGAGGGCTTATATGAGTTACTCGCTGCTCCTTGGTACAGGATGATGACATGATGTGAGAGAGTAATTATTGTTCTTACATTGAAGGAACAATATGAGTAATATGAGTAAGGAATGTTAGGAATTACATTCCTATATGTATATATTTTTTTCACTTAGCCACTCACAGCCAATCACCACTGAAGCAGTTTCTAATCTTAAGTAAGTGAATAAATAATGAAATCTTACGTTCCGCTGTAGATGGGCTATGGCAGTCTAGATCAGAGTGGTGCCGGCATAATCTCACGACAATATTGCAGAAGTTTCATCCTTGCGGAGCGAAAGAATAACACCAAACGAGTATTGTTCGTGGTTGCTGAGATAGGAATGATGTCTCAAAGACTGAGGCTAGAGGTAAGTGGGGAATAACCAGGACCTGATGTGACCTGACCTTATCTTTTTTGCTTTATATGAACTGAAACACACCAACACTCCTTACCACAGTGACGTAATGATAATTACTTAAAGATCTAGGAGGTTGTACAGCTACGAGCGATATAATTTCAGAGGATGAAATTATTCAGATGATATCTGAAAGAATTCAGATGATATCCTTGGGATTTGAGGAATGGAGCTGGATTTCACCAAATGATTTTTCATCGACCATATAATATCCAAAATCAAAAAAGAAAACAGAAAGAGGGAAAGAGCAACAGTAACTCTTAGGGGAAAAAACCCAGAGAGATATACCTGAATGCCCCACCAGTAGAAAATTAGGAATTAAGAGATAGATCTTTAATTTTAGTCAAGTTCTACATGTAGACCGTCGGGTATCAATTCCTAGCAGGAGCTGGCTTCCATTTTCTGGCTAAGCTTTCTGTGTTATGGATTATTTAATGTATTTAATTCATCACTGCAGATAACCTTCAGGTCCCATAACACAGCACTGTAATTAAGACAGCTTTTCTTATCCTGATTTAGTGGGTGTGGATTACAATCCCAACATCACCAGGTGTGATTTAGAGTTTTCCCTACAGAAGCCTGCTTAATGCCTTGATAAACGCATACAGGTGTGTGTCTTCAAAGTGCCTTAGCACACTTTCTCTGGGAATGTGTGTACACCCACGCACTTCTAATTCTCATTGCTGAATGCCTTCAGTATTACTCCTCTCCTTGTTCTTTTGGAAAGATTTTATATAAAAGTAAAATCTACAATGTAAGAGGATATATTTCTTGCAAACCTTTTTTTAAGGTAATGAAACAGTTAAAAGATAAATATGGAGATCTCTACAATCACGACAATGTTATATTGAGTGGAACTCATACCCATTCTGGACCTGGAGGCTATTTCCAATACACCCTCTTTCTGATAGCAAGCGGAGGACTTATAAAGCCATCACTGACTGCCATTATCAAAGGAATCCTAAAGGTAAGACCACGTCCAATCTAGCATATTAACTGCATGTAATGGTATGAAATTGTTTCTCATCATCCTTTGGACATTCCTCCAAGAGAACAGCTCCTTCCTCCACAGCCTGGAGACCCTGAGAAAATACCCACTGTAGGAACCTGGAAGATAAATTGGATTCTAATGGGAAAACAATCCCGTTGCTAAGATTTCTCCAACCTTACTGTATCCAGGAGCTCTGGAAGGATCTTGCTTTCTGGGGAGGTGGACGGTTAAAACCTTGACCTATTAATTGCAGGATGCAGTAGGCTGACCTAGCAGGTAGCAATGTAGACAAGGTTAAAAATGAACAGTTGGATGGGCAGTTCCTTCATGGTCTATATACGGTTCAGGTGATAACATCTAGCTGTCCTTGGGTGATCTCAAAGAAAGCTAAGCAGGATTGCATCTGGTTAGTAGTGGGATGGGAGACCATTGGGAAATTGCAGAAGGGGAGAAAAAGACTTAGAAGAAGAAGGCAATGGTCAACCACTTTTGTATTGTTTTGAGGAAAACTACATGGATGTTCCCTTGCTGTCGCCAGGAGCTGAGCTCAACTGAAGGAGTTCTTACCTTTTTCAACAGATGCATATGTTTCTTTTGATTTATTTAGCATAATTACTACATAAGTAAATAAGGTTCCAAATGTGTTCAATTCAGGGGGAGCTTTTCTCATTAAATACACATCGGATTGTGATGTAATATTCCATTGCAGGCTGATATCTGATAGTACTACCAGGTCCTGATCTAGAAGATATCGAGTGGCATAAATAGGATTTGTTTACATTTACCTCTGTGATAGGATGCAGCCTGCCTGTATGCATTACTCTGAAGCAGAATTTTCTTATACTATAATATAATTATAACACATCAGTGTTCAAGCAGCCACCCTTTGGCTTGGGAGGGTTGCTGGCCAATATGGCATCATCCGAGGGAAGGGTTATCCCATGCATTCTCAGAGCCACACTTCTTTGTGACTCCGGTCCATGTAAGATCTGTGAGATTTTCAGGGGCCACGAGACTCTTTGTTGTGGTTGATTTTCGGTAATGTAACTACCTTCATTAGCAAAAAAGCAGGATGCAAATCAAAGTGTCTCAATTTCCATGTTTTATCCCTATTTTCTAATTTTCAGAGTATTGAGATGGCCCATCAAAATATGGTGAAAGGACACGTTTTCATCAGCACAGGTTTGGCAGAGAACTGCCAGATCAACAGAAGTCCTCTTTCTTACCTTCAGAATCCAGACTCTGAAAGACACAGGTAAATAGGGGAAAGTCTTGAGGCATTTTTATTAATTATAATGGAAGTATTGTGGGTCTTATAATTCAGCTAAGACACAGTATTCACTTGCTCTAAGCCAGTGTTTCTCAACTTTAGCAACTTCAAGCTATATGGACTTCAGCTCCCAGAATTCCCCCCTGCTCTAAACAATTATTTATTTGTTTTTTAGAACTTGCTCAAAGAAACCAGAATCCTATGAGTATTTTATAGGAGCTATATCTTCATTCTTCACCCTTTTCCTGTTCTGTGCCCTTCACTTTGGACTTCAGCTCCTAATAGTTGCATCTATTAGGGCCAATAGCATAGGGGTGTGCCAGTCAGAGTCCAAAGCATCTCGAGGCATGAGGTTGCCAAGTAGGCAAGCTATCTGAAGGGCACTAGGTGCCTTTTTTTCAGCACAAAAATTGTAGACACCGTTCCATCAACCCATTGTCTTCTCAGGAAAATTGAGAACTGGACTTAGATGTCCACCTATTAGAGATATAATGAATATCTCTGATTTTTATTTAAAGGGAGACTTGCTAAAGTTGTGCATAATCATAGCTCCAAAAGAGAGAGAGAAAAAACCCAATGACTATGGGACATGATATGTATTTTGCAAATCTGCTGAGCCCTATGTGGATAAACAATGAGCAATACAGAAGTTATGATGACGCTGAGCGAGGGGGACTTATAATGGGTCCTTGTAGTTGCAGCCGTCACACTGTCCCCATGGTCCTGTCTATGGGACATGATTTGTATTTTGCAAATCTGCTGAGCCACGTGACTTGTGTCCAAGGTCAGGATGCAAACAGAAAAGGCCTGAAGTTGCATCATGACTTACTGATGCATGTTACATCTCTTTTCATTATTGCGGTTTGTATCAGTTGGTTTTGCCTCTGCTCTATAACTGGAAACATGAAGTCCATTTCACAATCCTTGGGCAACCAACAGTAATTCTAGAGTGGGAGGAGGCAAATGTTTGAGGGTTGGTTGGCATTCCTGGAATTTGGTTGCCGTTCTTAAAATATGGCCACAGCTTGTGATCCTATCCAGAATGATTAAAGCGGTGTTTCCCTGAAGTTACGTGCCGTGATCAAGCTGAGCTTTCTCTTCTGCCTGATCAGTTGGGGCGGAGAGAACCTCACAGGAGCAGCAAAAACATCATCTCTAGTCTTTGAGGGCTGTAGACAGAAGGAAAACCAAAAATCATGACCCACGGTACAAACCAAGGAATCAGAAGGCGGCCTGTTCTGGTTTCCCTTCTGGTTGCCTTTAACGAGCACAAAGCAATGGTGTTGGCTTCAGGTTTTGGTAGGGTTTTAGCAACAGTTTCTCCATCGATGCTTTCCCTCCTTTCATGGTTGTTTTTCCCTGATCATTTTCCAAAATCCATTCATGCCCAGTGGGAGAGGACAAGATACTCAGAAGGTACTATTTGTTCCTCCTTGTTCCACTCACTGTTTGCTTACTTGATGAGGGACGGTGAGTATCGACTGCTGGGCATAGGAATGGCAATGCCGGGAGGTTCAAGAGACTGGTGACGGGCTCTTTCTGGGCCATTCGTTTATTTATTCCTTTGAAACCACCTGAAACTTATGTCATTTGGCAGTTTACAGAAAACAAAACATCCTCGGTATAATAACAACGTAATAGATATAAACATAGCCATAAAGCAACATGGATCATTAACTGAAAAACCAGAACAAGATAAAAATGGAACTTGGCACGTACCTGACAAGGCCACAATTAAATATTCCAGTTGCTGTGAAAGTCTCTCTTTTCTCCCCCCTCCCCCATGTTGTCCAGGTATTCATCAAACACAGACAAAGAAATGGTGGTGCTGAAAATGGTGGCAGACAATGGCCAAGAGATTGGAATGTTTAGGTGAGAACTCCTTTGAAAACAGAAGGGAACCATCCCAGGCAGATTGTATTTGTTCATTCTGTTCCCAGCAGGGCAATGACATGATCGATTGATTTATCGCCTACATATATAGGAGCTCAGGAAGGCTGGTATAGTGTGGTAGGTTGGGATGAGAGAGAGGGTGACTGGCCCAAAGTCACCTGTGAGCTTGAATGGGCAAAGGTAGCCTTGAACCTTGGTCTTCCTGCTTCAAGGCCAACACCTTTACCTACGTCACACCTTTATACTACTTCATACTTGGTCTGATGAGTTGGTGAAGATGAAATGACAGGAAGGCTGGAGGGTGAAGGAAAGAAAGTATGGCATAGATGTGAGATGTTGACTTGTGGGGTGAAGAACAAAGGAAGGAATATAAGTCCCCATCCCAGGAATTTCCAGGTTGGTATCCTCCACAGGTATTGGAACTGCACCTCCCAGTTTTGTTCGGTTTTTTAATGGTAACTAAGAGGCAGGGTTCATGTGGCACTGAGTGGTAGGTGGCAGAATTGCAACTGCAACTCTCCCCACGACCTGAGTTCGATCCCAGAGGAAGAACTCAGCTGGGATTCTCGGGTAGCCAGCTCAGGCCGACTCAGCCTTCCATCCTTCCGAGGTTGGTAAAATGAGCACCCAGCTTGCTGGGGAAGGTGACAGCTGGGGAAGGCAATGGCAAAGCACCCCACTATAGTCTGCCAAGAAAACGTCGCAAAAGCAGCATCCCCCCAAAGGGTCAGACGTGACTCGGTGCTTGCACAGGAGACCTTTCACCTTTCACCTCAAGAGGCAGGGTGAGGTCAGAATTGGAAGTATGGCTTGCTGGGAGATGGGTTAAACGTGTGTTCCTGCTGGTTATTAATTATCAACTGCCCACCCTCCCACTAGCAGCTTCCCTTCCAAGAATAGAGCTTTAGAAGGGTGATTTTCATCTGTTTAAAAACAAAAAAATACGTTCCTGCAAAACATTCACACAGGGTTACATTTAGCCTTGGGTTTCTTTGTGTTCTAACATGTTGCTTCATGCTTTTGAGAAAAAGAGCAATGGATAGCTGAATCTGAAACTGTAAATCTATTTAACATCATGATTCTAAGATGAACTTGCTGACGTTAATGGCTGGAGAAATCATTACATGGCCTTGAGAAGTTTGTGCTTTTGGTTACATCTGGTGTGCCAGTTGCAGCCATTCTTGGATCATCGGGTCCTGTTCATGGCCACTCATGCCCTGGTCACCTCTCAGCTGGATTACTGTAACACACTCTAAATGGGCTGCCCTTGAAGAACCATCTGGAAGCTACAGCTGGTGCAAAATGTTTTGGTCCAGGCAGTGATGGATGTGCCCAAATATATTCGGGTGTTCTCCCTGCTGCAGAAGCTCCATTGTTTGCCAGTGGTCTTCTGGGTGAGATCCAAGATGTTGATTGTCACCTTCAACGTCTTATACATCTCCAGGTCTGATCCCTGCAGGATTGTTATCTGACAGGGCCTCAGAGATGGGCTTTTTCCATCAGTGCCCCATTCTCCCAATGATGTTTCAGTCCTCTTCATCCCTCCTGTGTTTCAGAATAAGTTATAAAAGTGTTCTGGCCTGCACAGGAGAAGGATGCTTTACAATATACAGGTGGGGTCTGTGGCATGCATGGCTGATTTATATGGATGAGAGAGAGGGCTTGGGGGTGGGGGTGTTAAATCTGGAGCCTCTGGAAATGGGTGGCATACTAGTAAGTAAGTAAATTAGTAAGTAAACAAACAAACAAATAAATGCTTTCCCAACAGTTTTCCCTCTTTTGATTATTTACTAGCTGGTTTGCCATTCACCCTGTCAGTATGAACAACACCAACCGTTTAATAAATAGTGACAATATTGGCTATGCCGCTTACCTCTTTGAACAAGAGAAAAATGAAGGATACCTTCCAGGAAAGGTAAGAACAACTCATGTGCGTCATCCTATGTAACTCAGTAAGCTGAGTCAGCCCTTCTATTCAATGCAGCTAGTAGTTCAACTAGTCCAATGTGGTTGGCAGTGACTGACAGATACCCAGAGTTTCAGACAGGAAACTTTCCATTGCTATGTGAAGATGTTGGGATTTGAACCTGGGACCTTTCCCATGCAATGCATGGAATCCTAACCCCAAACTATCACTCTCAATTAAGATTTTAACAATATTTAAGATTTTATTAGTACTTGATTAGTACTTTGGTAACTGTTACTCTTGAGAAGCATTGCAACTTCAACTCCTAGAATTCCCGGTCCTATTGAACAAGACATTTGGGGATTGTAGGCACAATTCAGTTGAGGAGCCTAAGGGGAGGGGCCTAAACTGGAGCAGGCTGAACAATGAAATGTGTTCCTTTCTTTCTTGGCTGAAGAAATGGGGGCCAGCAGCCCACTCTCCTGGGGTTCCAGAAGGGCTTAAAATCTGGTCCTCTTCCCAGGCCTGAGGATTGTGTTTGTGGGGCCCCTGGTGTGGTCTGATTTGTTACTGTTTGGCTGTGTTGGTCGGGGTTTTACATTTCAAACTGTTTCTATTGTTTTTCTGTTTTGTAAGCTGCCCAGAGTTTATTGGAGTAGGTGGCTATAATAAATTTAAATAAATCAATTCTACTAACAAGGCATGGCAGTACAAATTAAATGAAATAAATATAAGAAAGTGAACTTTCATTTCCATGTGGTACACCTTTTTATGAAAAATCATCTTTCAAGCGTGAAATACAAAAGCACGGAATATAGCTCGAATGTGGGAGACAATTAAAACGTTGTGATTAATGTCAGGTCTCACTAAAGGCCATGTTGATACGAATCAGTTTGGTCAACCTTGCTCAAATACGCTCGTGCCATCTTAGTCTAGTCTCGTAAGGGAATGGACTATTGTAAATCATGCACGCTACGAAGCAGAGCACACGGATTTCAGTTTCTTACCTGAGATTTGAGAATGGTTCTGTGCAGCAACCTCTGCATGTGAGCATGCGTGTGTGTGTGTCAAAATTTGCATCATGATAGGTGTGGTGCTGCAAGCCAGTCCCAACACCTTTTCTACATACATTGACCCTGCATGCTTTCATAAAAGAGTAGGGCTTTTATGATTATGCCACGCCTGCCATCTTGTAATGTTCATACCCCCGCCTTCACCAGATGCCAGTGATTCTGCAGTATAAGTTCTGTGGTATCAATGGGAGTCACTGATATGACTTTCTTCCTCTTTCAGGGTCCATACGTAGCAGCTTTTGCATCCTCTAACTTGGGTGATGTGTCTCCAAATACCAAGGGCCCACATTGCATCAACACAGGAGAGCCATGTGAAAACATGGGCAATTACTGCCCAATAGGTGGGGTAAGTATTGGACCTGGATCAAAGTGGGAGGTTTTTGTGGCTGAAATCATATGGGATTTCAGAAGCCTCCCTCTTAAATTCCAGAGGTCAACAATACTCAGGACGAAGAAAACAAGAACATTATAAATTAGACTCCAGCCAGACTGTCTTTCAAAGAGAGCATCTGGTTGTTTTGGCTTCAGGGTAATTTACCTAGTAAATTATTCTGTGAAATGCCCAGGATGGTCTAGATGCCCATTAAGCAATATTAAAAATAATCATTCCATTGCTGCCTTTGGTTACATCAGAATCCCCTGACTGTTGGGTAATAACATGCACTCATGCCTGGCTTTGATAGATCATTTGGCTCCTTCTCAATACTCTGTTGCACCTAATAGCCAGTTGGGTGCAGTGGTTAAGGCATCAGGCCAGAAACTGGGAGACCGGGAGTTCTAGCCCCACCTTGTGCACAAAGCCAGCTGGGTGACCTTGGGCCGGTCACTCTCTCTCAGCCAACCCACAAGAGTATCAAGTATGTTCCCTGCCTTGAGTTACATATTAAAAGGCAGGATAAAAATCTAATAATAATAATAGGCCAAGTTAGAGCTAAGCCAGACAATTCTAGATGTAGGGAGAGAAATGGGTCTGCCAAGAGGGATTCCTGTTCTGTCAGTCCTTTGAGGTGGGCCAGATCAAGGAGTAGACACCGTACAGGGATTCCAGGAGCACTTCTTTATTGCTGTGGGGTATATTAACAGAACCTCAAAGGCCTGTCAAAACCTTCACTGCCCCATCTTTAAGGATAACAAGTCCAGGTAGGACTGTTGGGAGTCTCTTTCACACACTTTCTTCTGTCCCAGGACTGAAGAACTGTTTTGCCTCGCCCGCTAACTTCTCAAGGCCAGAGCTACGTACATTCAGCGCAGCCAGGTTCTGAAGTTAAACTGAAAGATCAAAATAGGGAAGAGTTACATTGTTAGCACATTTTAATCTGCTAGCAACAGATGTACCGGAAGGGTAGTATAAGAAAAATCCCAGATGAAGCTGGTTTTACTGTACAACAACCATATCCCATTTTCTTTTATACGGTTTTCTCTATAAGGCACCCATACATATATAATTCCATGCATAGTGAAGTTCCATCTTTGGTACCTTTTAGCAAATCAGAATGACTTAATTTCTCCAAATGTCTCTAAATTCTGCTATATGGTCTGCAGAATACAGACACCATCGACTGTACGGAGTAATATTAATGTTTTATTGATGTGAGTTTTAGTAATTTTATTAATTTTCTGATTTGTATAGTTTTGGGCTTTGACCACAATACTTACAGAACTACTACTGCTAAACTAGACAGTATTCCATGTGCCTTCACAAACTCATCATTAATCAATTGTTCTCACAAAATGATTGTGAGGATGAGCTAGTCATGGCCTTTCTCATCCTCAGGAGTGGCCCATCGTTTTGAAGGGACTGTTTGAGAAGGAATCCATTGCAGGCAAATTCTAGCTCTCCATTCCTCTTTGATACCTCTCCTAGTTCTAACTGCAGAATTATATGGCTGACAGGGACCTTGGTGGTCCATTCATTTCTTCTCCTGCTCAGTTGAGAAGCTGCTCTGTAGGACCCAATGGAGCAGTCCTGAGAAGAGGCCTCTCCCTCACCTCCTTCAGGAAAGTCAAGTCCACCATACCACTGTCTATTTTAGACAGGCTGTCCATTTTAATTTCACTATTTTAAAAAAATCAGCCCAGAATTAATAGAAATTTTCCTTCAAGCAGTGTCCACCAATTATCATTTGCATCAGATGAAGATTTCCTGGACTGCACTTATTTTATTTACTTGCTGCATATCGATACCACCATATTTCCCAAGAACTCCCTGAATGCAGGAGTTCATCAACTGTTACCACATACAATACTTTGGCATTAATGATGCTGTACTTTTTGGTAAGGAGTGTTTAATCTAAGCAAACAAGCAAAACCCACCCAAGTATTAGACACATATAAAATATGCTGCCTGATCAGCAGCAACTTAAAGGGAAAGGGAAAGGGGTTTATAATCAGAACTCAGAATAAAGGGAATAAAGAAAAAACGGAAGGAAGCAGATGCAGAGATCAAGGCTGGTCAACCACGTATGATATTTCCTTTCTAAATTGTTGCTCTGAAATCCAACCTAGGCCAAGATGTGCATTGCCAGAGGTCCTGGAGAAGACATGTTTGAGAGCACACAAATAATTGGGAGACAACTCTACTTAACAGCAAAGGTAGGTCTGAAAACTTAAAATTCTTGGAAAATATGGATACCAGAGTTGGTCACTTTTCTTGATAACATGCCAACTTTCATTTCTTTTTAATTAGAATATTTTTCCATTAAAAATTATTTAACTATGATAAAGCATATAGAGATTTTCAAATATATATATAGATATTCAATTAGAATAATTTTTAATGTAAAAATCAGTTGGTGCATGGCACCTGACAGACACTGAGAGAGCTGTCTATAGGAATCTGCCTTGAATTTCGATCCCTTTCCTAGGAGGGCTTGGACCTAAAATTTGCTCAAATAGACTGTACGATTCAGGAAGGATATAATCTACTCTTCCATTGCTTGATACTTCTTTAAATACATTGAGCTACAGCTCCCACCATGTCCAACTAACATGCCCATTGGGGATACGAGGAAGTCGACACATATCATAGTTTTTTTCTTGTTTATTCGTTCAGTCGCTTCCGACTCTTTGTGACTTCATGGACCAGCCCAAACCAGAGCTTCCTGTAGGTCGTCAACACCCCCAGCTCCCCCAGGGATGAGTCTGTCACCTCTAGAATGTCATCTATCCATCTTGCCCTTGGTCGGCCCCTCTTCCTTTTGCCCTCCACCCTTCCTAGCATCAGCATCTTCTCCAGGGTGTCCTGTCTTCTCATTATGTGGCCAAAGTATTTCAGTTTTCCCTTTAATATCATTCCCTCAAGTGAGCAGTCTGGCTTTATTTCCTGGAGGATGGACTGGTTTGATCTTCTTGCAGTCCAAGGCACCCTCAGAATTTTCCTCCAACACCACAGTTCAAAAGCATCGATCTTCCTTCGCTCAGCCTTCCTTATGGTCCAGCTCTCACAGCCATATGTTACTACGGGGGACACCATTGCTTTAACTATGCGGACCTTTGTTGTCCGTGTGATGTCTCTGCTCTTAACTATTTTATCGAGATTGGTCATTGCTCTTCTCCCAAGGATTAAGCATCTTCTGATTTCCTGACTGCAGTCAGCATCTGCAGTAATCTTTGCACTAAAAATACAAAGTCTTTCACTGCCTCTACATTTTCTCCCTCTATTTGCCAGTTATCAATCAAGCTGGTTGCCATAATCTTGGTTTTTTGAGGTTTAACTGCAAGCCAGCTTTTGCACTTTCTTCTTTCACCTTCATCATAAGGCTCCTCAGTTCCTCTTCGCTTTCAGCCATCAAAGTGGTATCATCTGCATATCTGAGACTGTTAATGTTTCTTCCAGCGATTTTAACTCCAGCCTTGGATTCCTCAAGCCCAGCACGTTGCATGATGTGTTCTGCATACAAGTTGAATAGGTAGGGTGAGAGTATACAGCCCTGCCATACTCCTTTCCCAATCTTAAACCAGTCCATTGTTCCGTGGTCTGTTCTTACTTTTGCTACTTGGTCGTGATACAGATCCCTCAGGAGGCAGACAAGATGATTTGGTATCCCCATACCACTAAGAGCTTGCCACAATTTGTTCTGGTCCACACAGTCAAAGGCTTTAGAATAGTCAATAAAACAGAAATAGATGTTTTTCTGAAACTCCCTGGGTTTTTCCATTATCCAGCGGATACTGGCAATTTGGTCCCTAGTTCCTCTGCCTTTTCTAAACCCAGCTTGTACATCTGGCAATTCTCGCACCATGAGTTGCTGAAGTCTACCTTGCAGGATCTTGAGCATTACCTTACTGGCATGTGAAATGAGTGCCACTGTTCGATAGTTTGAACATTCTTTAGTGTTTCCCTTTTTTGGTATGGGGATATAAGTTGATTTCTTCCAGTCTGATGGCCATTCTTGTGTTTTCCAAATTTGCTGGCATATAGCATGCATTACCTTGACAGCATCATCTTGCAAGATTTTAAACAGTTCAGCTGGGATGCCGCCGTCTCCTGCTGCCTTGTTATTAGCAATGCTTCTTAAGGCCCATTCAACCTCACTCTTCAGGATGTCTGGCTCTAGCTCACTGACCACACCGTCAAAGCTATCCCCAATATTATTATCCTTCCTATACAGATCTTCCATATATTCTTGCCACCTTTTCTTGATCTCTTTTTCTTCTGTTAGATCCTTGCCATCTTTGTTTCTGATCATACCCATTTTGGCCTGGAATTTACCTCCAATGTTTCTAATTTTCTGGAAGAGGTCCCTTGTCCTTCCTATTCTATTGTCTTCTTCCATTTCCGCGCATTGCTTGTTTAAAAATAATTCCTTGTCTCTTCTGGCTAACCTCTGGAATTTTGCATGTAATTGGGCATATCTCCCCCTACCACTGTTGCCTTTTGCTTTCCTTCTTTCTTGGGCTACTTCTAGTGTCTCAGCAGACAGCCATTTTGCCTTCTTGGTTTTCTTTTTCTTTGGGATGTATTTTGTTGCTGCCTCCTGAACAATGTTGGGAACTTCTGTCCAGAGTTCTTCCGGGACCCTATCTACTAAGTCCAGTCCCTTAAATCTATTCTTCACCTTCACTGTGTATTCATTTGGAATATTAGTGAGCTCATATCTAGCTGATCTGTGGATCTTCCCTAATCTCTTTAGTCTGATCCTAAATTGTGCAATAAGAAGTTCGTGATCTGAACTACAGTCAGCTCCAGATCTTGTTTTTACCGACTGTATAGATGTCCGCCACCTTTGGCTGCAAAGGATGTAGTCAATCTGATTTTGGTGTTGTCCATCTGGTGAAGTCCATGTATAAAGCCGTCTCTTAGGTTGTTGGAAGAGAGTGTTTGTTATACAGAGTGAGTTGTCTTGGCCAAATTCTATCAGCCTATGTCCTGCTTCGTTTTGTTCACCCAGGACATGCTTACCTGTAATTCCAGGTGTCATTTGACTGCCCACCTTAGCATTCCAGTCTCCTGTGATGAAAATAGCATCTCTTTTAGGCGTGTTGTCCAGTAGGTGCTGCAGATCCTCATAGAACTGATCTACTTCAGCTTCTTCAGCATTTTTCAGTTTTTTTCTAACTTTATCTTATCTGGTTAATGTTCTCACTTCCTAACTAGCAGGAAACCTTGAGCGCATGAGCTCTCTTGAGGGAAGACAAAAGACCTTCCCTGTGATGATCAGTCTTACCCCTCTGTCAGAGTAAGATCATGGCTGGGACCCTTTCTACTCAGGACTCTATTTCATGTCTCTCCCACCTGCTAGACTTGCTGAAGAACTGATGCCCACTGTTGAACAGCAAATCATAATAGCTTCCACCCGCATATCTTATGATGAGGGTCACTGGGAGTTGCAGTTCAGGAGGTCCAGGATCTCCCTACCACATATTCACACACAGACCCACATTTTCACTCTATATATGCCCACACACAGTACACATATATCAGTGTAATGAATACCTATTCTAAAACACTGTCAGACTCATGAGCAGGAATGCAAAGATATCTGATTTATTAAAGAATAGTATGCAGGATCACAGAGAAAGCTGAGAATGATAAAAGCACGCCAAATGCAAACTAAAAACCCTCGGCACAAATGAGATCCCTCCCCCCATAGAATCTTCCCAAGCGCACAATCCCTGGTGCTCCTAACGGTTTCTGATGGTCTGCGGGAAAAGTCCTTGAACAGAGAACATAACCCAAACACATTCCATTGTAATGAAGAGAGATACAGAGCTTGGTACAAAGTTTCACAGCAGCTCCCTCCCAAACAGAAACACGCGTCAGCGCCATGGCATGTGAAACGTTACGATGTACAGTGCGCATTGAAACAGTGAACATGATAATCAGCAGATTAGAGTGATGGTCGGTTCCCATTTGTATTTCAGGAAATATATATGAAGGCCTCAAAAGAGATTGATGGTCCCATCAGGTCAGCTCACCGATGGGTGGACATGAGTAACGTCAGTGTTCAGCTCAACTCTACTCATACGGTAGTGTACCTCCATTGTCCCATTCTAGGCAGACAATACCAATATAGAATTATTTACAACTCAGACCTTAACTGTTTGCAATGCTTTTCCAAAGGGTAAAACATGTAAACCAGCCTTGGGATACAGCTTTGCTGCAGGTACCATAGATGGACCAGGAATATTCAATTTCACCCAAGGCAAGTGGAAAGAAGTATCTTCAGATTCTATTTATTATGTTACTCTTTCTAGTATACAGCATTCCCCAAGCTACTACTCTCAGATGTGTTGTGACTGCAGCTTCCCAAATTCCCTTTTTTAAAAAATAATTTTTATTAAAGATTACAATTAGAAAAAGTAAAAAGTAATACAAGCTACAAAAAATATAAGAATGAAAAAGAAAAACAGAAAGTGCAGAAAAAGAAAGAAAAAGAAGAGAAGAAAAAAATAAAGAAACAACTTCCCCCTTCATCACAACAAATACAAAATTTTCGGTAATCTACCACCATCTCAGCAGCTTCCCAAATTCTCAGCCAGGCATGTTCTGCAGAGCCTCCAGGTGTGGAAGGCAAATCTGGAGAGCCAGCTTGGTGTAGCAGCTAAGGTGCTGGGCTAGAAACCAGGAGACGGTGAGTTCTAGGCCTCTCTTAGGTGTGAAAGCCAAGATTGACTTTGGCCAGTCACCCTCTCTCAGCTCAACGCACTTCACAGGGTTGCTGTTGTGGGGAAAATAGGAGCATTAGGTATGTAGGCTGCCTTGAGTTGACCAAAAGTAAAGGCGGGATAACAATCAAATAAATAATGAATACATTTGCTTAGCTTGCACTGTGAACTTTGCCGCTGGGCCTTGTAAGGCAGGATACAAATCTCATAACACATTAAAAAAAAAATAGATGTGCATTCTGCCTTGACCCTGCAGTACCCAGCAGCTGATTCTGACAAATTGAGGATCTTATATTCAAATATTTGAAATCTTATTCAGATTCCCACAACATGGCCCTTTGTCCTGTGGACATTTCTCTTTTGCACCCCAGCCCCTTTCCTAAACTCTGAGTCTCTTAGTTTGTCCGATTTTCACTAAATGATCCCAAATCAGCAGTAATAACAACTAATCATCCAGTGGTCTTCCTTAGCCTTAACTCCTTTCTTGTCAGGGGAAATAGGATGAGGGTTTCAATCAGAGTTCTCCCTTCCTTCATTTTTTCGTCAAGAAGAGCCGCTGACTTCTGAATGAGTTAAAAGGTAAGTGAAGGAGACTTTTGTTGTGAAATCTATGAATACTATTAACACTCGGATAGCTCTCATATGGACCTGATGGGTAATAAGACAAGGGCTTTTCAGTAGCATCACCCAATTTACTTCCAGGTAGAAAAAGGTTGGCTGCTTTCATCCTCTGGTTTCAGCAGGCAGTAAAACATTGCTCAACGGGGTATCTTTCAAAGCTTTCTATCACCTCTGTGAAAAAGGCTCAGTGTAGGAATGTCATCGTTCAGCAAAGGATCGTTACCTCGTCGTGGTGCTGGAGCTTGAGCACCTCAATGATGCCATGAGCTAAACTGTGAAGGGCCACCCAAGATGGGAAGGTCATGACAGAGAGGTCAAACTAAATGCGATTCCTGGGGAAGGTAGTGGCAACCCACCCCAGTATTCTTGCCGTGAAAACTAAATGGATCAGTACAACCAGAGATATGTTGGTATACCATCGGTATAGATGCAGCTAGCTCAAAGCCGAAAGGACGGCTAGCGGCCAACGGTGCTGGTGGTGAACGGCGAATCCGATGTTCTAAGGATCAACACACCATTGGAACCTGGAATGTAAGATTATGAGCCAGGGCAAATTGGATGTGGTTATTGGTGAGATGTCAAGATTAAGGATAGACATTCTGGGTGTCAGTGAACTGAAATGGACTGGAATGGGCCACTTCACATCAGATGACCACCAGATCTACTACTGTAGACAAGAGGACCACAGAAGAAATGGAGTCACCTTCATAATTAATAGAAAAGTGGCTAAGGCAGTGCTTGGGTACAATCCAAAAAACGATAGAATGATCTCAATTCGAATACAGGGCAAGCCATCTAACATCACAGTGATCCAAATATACGCCCCAACCACAGATGCTGAAGAAGCTGAAGTAGATCAGTTCTGTGAGGATCTGCAGCACCTACTGGACAATACGCCTAAAAGAGATGTTATTTTCATCACAGGAGACTGGAATGCTAAGGTGGGCAGTCAAATGACACCTGGAATTACAGGAAAGCATGGCCTGGGAGGACAAAACGAAGCAGGACATAGGCTGATAGAATTTGGCCAAGACAACTCACTCTGTATAACAAACACTCTCTTCCAACAACCTAAGAGACGGCTTTATACATGGACTTCACCAGATGGACAACACCAAAATCAGATTGACTACATCCTTTGCAGCCAAAGGTGGCGGACATCTATACAGTCGGTAAAAACAAGATCTGGAGCTGACTGTAGTTCCGATCACGAACTTCTTCTTGCACAATTTAGGATCAGACTAAAGAGATTAGGGAAGACCCACAGATCAGCTAGATATGAGCTCACTAATATTCCTAAGGAATATGCAGTGGAGGTGAAGAATAGATTTAAGGGACTGGACTTAATAGATAGGCTCCCGGAAGAACTCTGGACAGAAGTTCGCAACATTGTTCAGGAGGCAGCAACAAAATACATCCTGAAGAAAGAGAAAACCAAGAAGGCAAAATGGCTTTCTGCTGAGACTCTAGAAGTAGCCCAAGAAAGCAGGAAAGCAAAAGGCAACAGTGATAGGGAAGATATGCCCAATTAAATGCAAAGTTCCAGAGGTTAGCCAGAGAAGACAAGGAATTATTTTTAAACAAGCAATGTGTGGAAGTGGAAGAAGACAATAGAATAGGAAGGACAAGAGACCTCTTCCAGAAAATTAGATACATTGGAGGTAAATTCCAGGCCAAAATGAGTATGATCAAAAACAAAGATGGCAAGGACCTAACAGAAGAAGAAGAGATCAAGAAAAGGTGGTAAGAATATATGGAAGACCTGTATAGGAAGGATAACAATATCAGGGATAGCTTTGATGGTGTGGTCAGTGAGTTAGAGCCAGACTGTCATGAGTAAGGATGGCAAGCAGGGGGCTCCCATCCAGACTGTTAAGCGCATGCGTAGCACTGAGGAATTGGGCAGCCATTCAAAGAGACACAGATCGGGACCGCCTTAACCTTTGGGTTTTATATGTCTGGGTTTTTCCCACGCTTCTTCAGTTTGTTAGGATTCCTGTTATGTACTAGCAATAAAACATTAGAGACCAGTTCCTTGTCTCAGCATGGTTCCTGGCTGTTAGGACATCAATCCTAACAAACTCTTACTCCCATCGAAAGAGGGAGGAACAAGAAATTAAGGAGAGACGTTTGGAAATGTCTTCAGAAAACCAAGAAATGCGGCTCGCCATCCAACAATTGGCAGCAGCCCTGCAACAACACCAACAACAAATAGATCTCCAGATCAACACATTACAAGCTGCCATGCTACAGCAGTTACAACAACCAGCTCCGATTAACCCACAACCGGCGCCAGCAGCAGCAGCAGCAGCTCCACCAGTAGTCTTGAGATCCCAGGGCAGTCTACCAGAGAAGTTTGGAGGAGAAGCAGGACAGTTGAGAACATTTCTCACACAGTGCACTATGTTTTTCAACAGCAGACCGGCAGAGTTTCCCACAGACAGAACCAGAGTCACCTTCATCCTAGGCCTGCTAAATGGACCAGCAGCCAAATGGGCTATTCCCATGGTGGAGAACAACGACCCGATTCTCAACGACTACCAGAACTTTTGGGCAGGGTTCCGAGCACACTTTGACGACCCAATTGTTGGCAGATTGCTGGGAAAGCCTTTAGCCCAGGAGAGATCAGAAAAGTCACACACACCAGGCATTTCTATAAAAATAATTTATTTACAGAAAGCAAACCAAAAGCAAAACATATTTAAAGAACTTAGCTCTCATTGAGAGCTACCTAGCTTGGCTACATATCGGCACAGAGAAAAAGAGGAAGTGAAACAAGTCCGGGCAGGTTCCTCCCCCCAGGCGATTTGCATCAAGCACGTGAAAGGAGACAATCAAATACAACCTCTTCACCCGGCCAAAATGATGAGGTACAATAGCAGTCTTAATCGTTAGTAGGAAAACCTCAACACTCCCCTTTTTACATTATAGATTAAGATGCAAACCAATCTTCTCTGACAACTCTTTGTGTCTTGGTACAGGAAGAGGTTTGGTTAAAATATCAGCAATCATGTCTTTTGATTCACAATATTTTAACATTATTTCTCCTTTGCTTATCATATCTTTGATATATTGATATCTAATATCGATATGTTTTGTTCTATTTCTGCAGGCGTCAGATTTTGCCATAGCAATGCAAGCTTGATTATCCTCATAAACAGTTATAGGCTGGTTCACTTCCATGCCTATGTCTTTTAACAAATGTTTAAACCATGTAACCTCATTACAGGTTTGTGTTAGAGAATAAAACTCTGCTTCTGCAGTGGAAAGAGCAACAAGTGTTTGTTTTCTAGAATGCCAGCCTAAGCTAGATCCAGAAAATTGAATTAAAATCCCAGAAGTGGATTTTCTGTCACTGACATCTGCTCCCCAGTCAGAATTGGCAAAAGCCTGCAATTTCTCAGTTCCAGAGGCATTTAGCTTCAGGCAATAACTCTTTGTTCATTGCAAATACCTCATTAACCTCTTCAATGCTGCTTTTCCAGTAGATGTAGGCTTCTCTACCTGTCTACTTAAAATGGCCACAGAATTTGAGATATCTGGGCGAGAATGATTTGCAATGTACAGTAAACTTCCAATTGCAGATCTATAGTTCTCTGCCTCAGTTAATTGAGTTTCTCCTATATCTTTCTGAAAATCTATTATCATCGGAGTAGAGACTGGTTTACAGTCTTGCATATTAAAATCCTCTAGGAGCTTTTGAATTTTACTACATCGGTTTAACAGAAGGCTACCATCCTTGTCTCTGTGTACTTCCAAACCTAGGTAATTGGTCACAACTCCAAGGCTTTTTAATATGAAATGGCTTTTCATGCAGGCTTCAAAATCAAGCCTTTGTTTTTCTGTTGATGTGAACAGCAGCAAATCATCAACATAAATGCACAGATACATACAGCCTTGTTTGTCCTTCTTCATATATACACAGGGATCTGCTTTTCCTTTTTCAAAACCAAAACTCTGCAGTTTTTCATCTAATTTTTGGTTCCAGGATCTAGCAGCTTGTTTTAACCCATAGATTGACTTCTGCAGTTCACAGACTAGATTCTCCCCTTTTTCATAGCCAGGGGGTTGCTGCATGTATAATCTGTGGTCTAAATCACCATAGAGAAATGCAGTTTGAATGTCATAGTGGTTAACTGACATTCCTTTCAGTGCAGCAACTTTTAACAGTAATCTAATTTATTCACCTTTAGTAACTGGTGCAAAAGTCTTGTCAAAGTCTAAATCTTTCCTTTGAGTGAACCCTTTTGCAACTAACCTTGCTTTATATTTTTGGATTTTGCCATCAGCATCCCTTTTCAGTTTGAAAAACCCACCTACAACCCAGACAGTGTTCATTGGGAGGTAGATTTACCAGTTTCCATGTTTTATTTTCTTTCAAGGATGCTAATTCCTGTTGCATGGCAGAATGCCAATTTTGTGCAATCTCAGGTGGTAAAGCATTCACTTGTTCTAAAGACTCAGGTTCTGTGAATATGTGAAAAGCCTTTACTGTTTCAGCCTGAAAACGTGATGGAGGAACACCTTTATTACTCCTCTGAGATCTGCGAGGTAATACAGGGCTTAAATTTTGACTCCTATCACTTTCCTGAGAAGCATCTGTCTCATCAGACAGATCTTCAGTTTGCTTTTCTGGTTTAATGTCCTCATCAGGCAAAAGATCACCATCAGCAAGTCCTTGCTGTTCTCTTGTGGTCAGATCAACTGGAGAGCTAGAATTTAATCTCCCCCAGTTTTGTTCAGCAAAAGAAGCACTTTTGCTAATTATTAATTTCTCTCCCATTATGAACCTGTAGCTCCTTTGGCTTTGTTCATAGCCAACAAAAATGGCTTTCTTTGTTGTGGGGCCTCCTTTCCTTCTCTGCTGTTTTGGAATGTGAACCCATGCAGTGCTACCAAACACTCTAAGATGGTTTACCTTTGGTTTCACACCATAAAACAAATGGAATTGAGTGTCCTGAATCGCACAGTTATACAATCTGTTTTGTACATAACAAGCAGTAGATATGGCCTCTCCCCAATACTTAAAAGATAAATACGAATCTTTAAGCATGCATTCCATCGCATTTTGCAAGGTTCTGCCCTTTCTTTCAGCAACACAATTTTGCTGAGGGGTGTAAGGGTTAGAAAGAATTTGTTCTATCCCTTTTTCCACTAGGAACCTTCTGAATTTGTGAGAAAGGTATTCTCCTCCTCTATCACATTGGAGTGCAGATACAGGCCTAGGGAATTTTCCATTTGCCCATGTCACAAAACTTTTAAATTTCTCAAATGCCTCATCTTTATGTTTTAAGATGTAGATAAATGTGTATCTTGAGAAATCATCAATGATTGTCATTGCATACCTTGCTTGTCCAAGACTTGGAGCAAAAGGACCAATAATGTCAGAGTGTACAATTTCCAAAGGTCTAGTTGTAACTCTGTCACTGTGCTTACTCACAGGAGCTTTTAGTGTTTTGCATTCTTTGCAAACTACACAGTCTAAGTATTTATCACAGGGTTTTATCTTTAGGTCAGCACACAGCTGTGGCATTTGTGCTATATACTTGAAATTAGCATGACCAAATCTCCTGTGCATCAGGTGTACACATTGGTCATGATATGGTGTGTTGCCAACTGCAGCCTTGCAGCTTGGCTTCCTTGCATTTTGCACAATGTACAAGGAGTCTTTTAACATACCAGTAGCACACACTTTCCCATTTTTTCGTATCTCACAACCATTTTTCTTAAATGTTATGATATACACTGTTGCAGCCAATTGTGCCACAGATAAAAGGTTTGATTGTAAATTTGGCACATACAACACACCTTTTACAGTTTCTCCTAAGCAGGATAAATACAAGTCATCTTGTCCCATAATTTTGGTGACAGACCCATCAGCCAAAGATACACTTTGTCTTTCAGTTTTAGACAGTGACACAAAAGAGCTTTTACAATTACATAAATGACAACTGGCCCCAGAATCTAACACCCATACATCAGAATTACCCTTCTCAGCAACCTGTGCAATTTGGGTTGTCTGAAGAGCCTTCTTCTGTGTTGCCCTTGTGTTCTTCTTCTCTGTCTTTCTACTCTTGGGTCTCATGGCACAGTCTCTTTGCAAATGTCCAGCTGAACCACAAGTGAAGCATTGCTGGCTGGCTAGCGCTGTGGCCTCAGATTCCTTTCCCTTCTTTTCCCTCATTTTCTGGTCTTGCAGCTTTCCAGAAGAGATGGGGGGGGATTTTTCCTCTCTCTTCTCCCATTCAGCGAGTAAGCGCTGTGTAACATACGATGGGGTGAGGTCTGCTTCAGGCATAGCCTCCAGGGTACAAATCAGCGCATCCCACGTTGCATTCAGTGAGGACAGGAGGATATATGATTTTGTGAGAGGTGTAAATTCCATTCCTCTCTCCTGCAACTCAACAAACAGCTGCTGAATATAATGCAGGTGCTCAGGAAGGCTATCTCCTTCTGCAAGGTAGGCTCTGTACAGCTTTTTCGTCAGAGTAACTTTACTCCCTGCTGTTGCCTTTACATATAAGTTTCTCAAAGCGTCCCAAAGTTGCTTTGCAGACTGCATGCCTCGCACGTGGACTAGCTGATTGTCCTCAACTCCCAGGATAATGGTGGCTCTAGCCCACTCATCCTGTCTCAGCCATTCAGCACTGGGATTTTGGGGGGTTTGCTCACCAATTGGCAGCCAAAGATTCTCTCTGCGAAGATACATCTCCATCTTCAGGGCCCAATTCAAATAGTTGGTCTCTGATAGGCGCTCCAGAGGCATTGCTGAGGGCTGGGAGGTAGCCATGGCTTCTTCCTTCTTTTGCAAGTCACCTCAGCTGGCTTCTTTGTCCTGTAGACCGGCAGTTGCTTGAAAATCTCCAGGTGGCTCCAAAGAAAATCTTCACAGGTCTTTGCTACCTGCCTTTAAATTGTGCATGAGGTGTGGAGCTGATCTCTCTTTTCTCTCTGGGTTTTACTGGGCTGTTTACTGGGCCCATAACCTGTTGGCAGATGCTGGGAAAGCCTTTAGCCCAGGAGAGGTCAAAGAAGTCACACACACCAGGCATTTCTATAAAAATAATTTATTTACAGAAAGCAAACCAAAAGCAAAACATATTTAAAGAACTTAGCTCTCATTGAGAGCTACCTAGCTTGGCTACATAACGGCACAGAGAAAAAGAGGAAGTGAAACAAGTCCGGGCAGGTTCCTCCCCCCAGGCGATTTGCATCAAGCATGTGAAAGGAGACAATCAAATACAACCTCTTCACCTGGCCAAAATGATGAGGTACAATAGCAGTCTTAATCGTTAGTAGGAAAACCTCAACACCGATCAGAGAGGCCATGGCCAGCTGAGAAATTCAGAAGCTCAAGCAAGGTAACAAGAGGGTGGGAATCTACATTGCTGATTTCAAGTTCTTAACAGGAGATCTGGACTGGAATGAGAGTGCATTAAAAGACCAATTCAAACAGGGGCTGGATGAGGAAATTAAGAATGAATTAGTGCGCCAGGGAACACCAGCTACCCTAGAAGCCTTATATCAGTTATCGCTGGTCATAGATGCCAGACTAGAAGAGCTCAGGCAGATGCAGCCGGGGAGAAACAGGACCCTCAGAGCATTTCCAGGATTTCCAGCTCTCTCTGTAGCATCCACTCACTCAGCACAAGAGGAACCAATGCAGATTGGGGCAAGCAGGAGACTGATGTCTGAGGCTGAGAGGCAGAGGAGAGAGAGAGCCCTTTGTTTCTACTGCGGAGCCCAGGGGCACATGGTGAGAGCTTGCCCAGCGAGAGGCCAAGCAACTTCAGTAGGACCCCCAAGGCAAGCAGCTGAAACAGGAACCATCTCCGCCTCTGCTTCCAACCAGGGAAACTCCATCAGTCTCCCTCCACAGAGCTCAGCAGGGAGACCATCAATCAATTAAGGAGGGCTCATTCCGAGGATTCCAGGCAAGCTTTTTACTACATACCTGTAATCATGCACGTCAGCCCAGAGCACCAGGTCAAGCTAGAGGCCATCGTGGATTCCGGAGCTTCAACCAATTTTATTGATGTGCAGACTGTTCAAGACTTCAACATCCCGACCAGAGAATTGCCATGCCCCATAGAAGTGGAGACCATTGACGGCCAGTCCCTCAAGGCAGGGCCGATTTGAAGACTCACAGAACCGGTGCAACTGACAACGGGAGACCACACTGAGTGGATCCAGCTTTATGTTACTGCATCGCTTAATGTGCCGGTAATCCTAGGCACTCCTTGGCTGGGGATCCACAACCCGTTGCTGAACTGGACTACAGGAGCAATCTCCTTCCCAGCTAAGGAATGCCAGCACCACAAGATTCAAGCCACTCCACGCTCTCCAGCAACCAATGCAGTCACGGAAGCAGGGGGGGTCCCGTTGCCAGCCAAGTATGCAGATTTTGCAGACATTTTCAGCGAACAAGAGGCCACAGCACTACCCCCCCATAGGGACTGCGATTGCACCATTGAGTTGATACCAGGAGCCAGGGTTCCAGCAAGGAAACAATATCCCATGTCTCCCAAGGAACTAGCCACCTTAAAGAATTACTTAGACTCCAATCTCCAAAAGGGATTTATCCGACCATCTACTTCCCCAGCGTCTGCTCCTACCTTCTTCGTACCAAAGAAGCCTGACCCGTTGGCACCTGCAACCCAGGAGACACCCATGAGAGTGGTCCACAACTTCAGTTTTTTAAATAAACAAAAAGAGAATCCTATCCTCTGCCCTTAATCTCAGATCTGCTAGATCGCTTACAGAAGGCACGCATTTTTACCAGGTTAGATCTCAGGAGTGCGTACAATCTGATCCGGGTGAAAGAGGGGCATGAATATCTGACTGCCTTCGACACCAGGTTTGGTAAATTTGAGTACCTTGTCATGCCCTTTGGCTTGTCTAATGCAGGAGCCATATTTTCCAGATTTATGAATCAAGTTTTTTCTGATTTACTAGATAAGTATCTGGTCATTTATCTAGATGACATATTAATTTTCTCTGAGGATGCCACAACTCATGTAACCCATGTATGTAATGTCTTGCAAAGACTGAGAGAGAACAGGCTGTTCGCCAAGCTGTGAAAGTTTGCACCGATCACAAGAATTTACAGCTTCTACAAAACACCAGATCCCTCACCCCACACCAAATTAGATGGAGCCAGTTTTTCTCCCGTTTCAATTTTGTTATTTCTTATGTGCCCGGGGCGCAAAGCTGCTTAGCAGATGCCCTGTCTCGATCCCTTCAGGCAACCCCCGCCACTCACCAGGAGGTACAGGCTACTATATTACAACCTCACAACTTTGATCAGTCTATGAGGGGGAGCCAAACAGAGATTTTAGCAGCAGGCAGACAAGCAGAGGACCTATTTACAAGAGTCAGAGCTCAGCAGCAACAAGACCCGTATGCCAGGGCCAGGATGGATGACCTCCAGAGGGCCCCGCAAGACACTGCCTCACCATTCAATGTGGAGGCAGGAATCCTCTGGCATAGTGGGCAATTATATATTCCCCCTTCATTGAGGGAAGAAGTACTGAGACTTTGCCATGACCATCAAACGGCAGGCCACGGAGGTGTTTTCAAAACTCTCCATAGAGCTCTCAGAGACTACTGGTGGCCTAAGATGGCTGCAGACATCAAGGGTTACGTTGCTTCTTGTCACACCTGCAGACGAGCCAAGCCTCTCCCAGGGAAGCCCACAGGACTCTTGCAACCCCTATCCACCCCCAGTAGGCCTTGGGATACTATCTCCATGGATTTCATCACTGATTTACCCCCGGTCCAGGGGCTGACTTCCATACCGGTGGTGGTGGACCTTTTCACAAAGATGGCGCATTTTATTCCTTGCAAGGGCCTCCCCAGCCACAGCGCAGTTGTTCATGGACCACGTTTTTAGGTATAGAGGCATGGTGAATCACTTGGTGAGTGACAGAGGCCCACAGTTCACTTCCAGGTTTTGGAGGGCCCTTTTCCAGTCATTAGGGGTCCAGATCCACCTGTCATCAGCGCATCATCCTGCCAGTAATGGGCAAGCCGAGAAAATTAACCAATGGTTACAGCAGTATCTCAGGTGTTACACCACTTATCAACAAGACAATTGGCCAGCCCTACTACCCATGGCAGAATTTACATATAATAATTCTGTACAGTCCTCTACCAAGATGTCCCCTTTCCAGGCACTCTACAGGGTTAACCCTTGGGTGTTGCCCACCTCCTCCCAACAGGGAACTGTTCCAGCCGCGGCTGATTTTCTTAAATTGCAACAAGCCGCACAGGAGTTGTTAAAGGAGCAGCTGAACAGGGCAAAGAGTGCTTACAAGAGGGCTGCAGATGCTCACAGACAGGAAGGGCCAGCGATTGCGGTAGGAGACAAAGTGTGGCTCTCTACCAAGTTTTTGAACTCTACCAGACCCTCCAAGAAATTGGACTCTAAGTTTGTGGGCCCTTTCACTGTGGCACAGCAGATAAATCCAGTGGCTTATCGTTTACAGCTCCCAGCATCCATGAAAGTCCATCCAGTATTTCACAGAGCCTTGCTAGCCAAAGACCCTCCCCCAAGTGCCTTGCGATTGCAACTGCCCCCCCCCCACCTCCAGTAATTGTGGAGGGGGAGGAGGAATACGAAGTTGAGGAAATTCTGGACTCTAGGAGGAGGGGAAGGGGCATCCAATATTTCATACACTGGAAAGGGTACCCTGAGGAAGAGCGCACGTGGGAGAATGCCAGAGATGTACATGCTCCAGCACTGGTTCATCATTTCCATCAGCTTTTTCCTCACAAACCCAAGCCTCGCACTCTACCCGAGATTCCTCTTTCGGCTGAGCAGGCCGAAGAAGCCCAAGCAGAAGAGTTTGTGAGTGTGCACCTCCCCCCCCCCCCCGCCTGAAGCCTTGACTCCAGTTACAGAGGAGGTGGGGGAGCCGCAGCCCTCCACCTCGGGCTTACATTTCCCAGGGGGGAGGGGGGACGACTTTTCTAATTATCTAGCTATTTCCCAACAGCAGCCACCTGGGCCAGAAGCATTATCAGACCTGGAGAGCAGCACTGATTCGTCCTTGGAGGAGTTTTCCTTTGAAGACTTTCCATCGTTGCCCAGTTCCCATGGGACCTTAGAAGCAGACGGCGAATCTTATCAAGACTCTGGAGGGGAGGGGGCTGAAATGGAATGTGAATCTGGAGGGGAGGGTGAGGTCATGAGTAAGGATGGCGAGCAGGGGGCTCCCATCCAGACTGTTAAGCGCATGCGTAGCACTGAGGAATTGGGCAGCCATTCAAAGAGACACGGATCGGGACCGCCTTAACCTTTGGGTTTTATATGTCTGGGTTTTTCCCACGCTTCTTCAGTTTGTTAGGATTCCTGTTATGTACTAGCAATAAAACATTAGAAACCAGTTCCTTGTCTCAGCGCGTTTCCTGGCTGTTAGGACACAGAAATCCTGAAGAGTGAGGTTGAATGGGCCTTAAGAAGCATTGCTAATAACAAAGCAGCAGGAGACGACGGCATCCCAGCTGAACTGTTCAAAATCTTGCAAGATGATGCTGTCAAGGTAATGCATGCTATATGCCAGCAAATTTGGAAAAACAGAAGAATGGCCATCAGATTGGAAAAAAATCAACTTATATCCCCATACCAAAAAAGGGAAACACTAAAGAATATTCAAACTAACAAACAGTGGCACTCATTTCACATACCAGTAAGGTAATGCTCAAGATCCTGCAAGGTAGACTTCAGCAATTCATGGAGCGAGAATTGCCAGACATATAAGGTGGGTTTAGAAAAGGCAGAGGAACTAGGGACAAAATTGCCAATATCCGCTGGATAATGGAAAAAGCCAGGGAGTTTCAGAAAAACATCTATTTCTGTTTTATTGACTATTCTAAAGCCTTTGACTGTGTGGACCATAACAAATTGTGGCAAGTTCTTAGTGGTATGGGGATACCAAGTCATCTTGTCTGCCTCCTGAGGGATCTGTATAACGACCAAGTAGCAAAAGTAAGAACAGACCACGGAACAATGGACTGGTTTAAGATTGGGAAAGGAGTATGGCAGGGCTGTATACTCTCACCCTACCTATTCAACCCGTATGCAGAACACATCATGCAACGTGCTGGGCTTGAGGAATCCAAGGCTGGAGTTAAAATCGCTGGAAGAAACATTAACAATCTCAGATATGCAGATGATACCACATTGATGGCTGAAAGCGAAGAGGAACTGAGGAGCCTTATGATGAAGGTGAAAGAAGAAAGTGTAAAAGCTGGCTTGCAGCTAAACCTCAAAAAAACCAAGATTGTGGCAACCAGCTTGATTGATAACTGGCAAACAGTGGCAGAAAACGTAGAAGCAGTGAAGGACTTCGTATTTGTAGGCACAAAGATTACTGCAGATGCTGACTGCAGCCAGGAAATCAGAAGACATTTAATCCTTGGGAGAAGAGAATGACAAATCTCGGTAAAATAGTTAAGAGCAGAGACATCACACTGACATCAAAGGTCCGCATAGTTAAAGCAATGGTGTTCCCCGTAGTAACATATGACTGCGAGAGCTGGACCATAAGGAAGGCTGGGAGAAGGAAGATAGATGCTTTTGAACTGTGGTGTTGGAGGAAAATCCTGAGAGTGCCTTGGACTGCAAGAAGATCAAACCAGTCCATCCTCCAGGAAATAAAGCCAGACTGCTCACTTGAGGGAATGATATTAAAGGCAAAACTGAAATACTTTGGCCACATAATGAGAAGACAGGACACCCTGGAGAAGCTGATTATGCTAGGGAGAGTGGAAGGCAAAAGGAAGAGGGGCCGACCAAGGAGAAGATGGATGGATGATATTCTAGAGGTGACAGATTCATCCTTGAGGGAGCTGGGGGTGGTGACGATCGACAGTCAGCTTTGGCGTGAGCTGATCCATGAAGTCACAAAGAGTCGGAAGCGACTAAACGAATAAACAACAAAGGAATGTCATCAACAAAACAAAATGAAATAAAATTAAAAAAAATAAAATAAAATAAAAAAACCATGAACGCAGCTAATATTAAAGATGGCCTGTTCTTATAAAATGGCACAGTAGCCCATGTTTTGCATATCAGCAAAGTTTCTGAAGACAAATCATATCCCAGTTATTGAAAGTTATTACTGCTTACAATGTATTTCGCACTGAAGTTTAATTAATTAATTAATTAAATTTGCTTAATTTTTGTTAACTGCTCAGAGTCGTTTTTGAGATGGGTGGTGTAAAAATACAATAAACAAACAAACATCAGGCCAAGACGCACTGAGCTAGGGAAGATCAAGATAGCAAAACCTCCACAGATTACAATAAGGTATTTTTAATGCTAATCTCGGCGTAAATACAGATTGTTGGAAATTGCAGGAGGAATTTCCAATCCTCATTCATAAGGAGTTAATTAAGTCTTTTTGAACAATCTGTAGCACTTCTTCCCAGATCTCTTGCCAGCTGAGTTATGAGATAAACTGCCAACCGTCTTGCCAGCTATCTCTTGACTGTAGGTCTACTCCCTCTTTCATCCCTTTCCCAAACTCCCACAATCCCTCTCTCGTCTGCAACTTCTACAATAATAGATGGCTGTGAATAACAAGCATCCTTTTTTTTTTTAAGCTGAAAGCTGTTTATTTCATTAAACACATACAAACATAGCTTTGTAAACTTATATCCAACCTCTATTACTTTTACATATAAATTTAATAATTATGATAAATGGGGACGCGGTGGCGCTGCGGGTTAAACTGCTGAGCTGCCGATCGGAAGGTCGGCGGTTCGAAACCGCACGGCGGGGTGAGCTCCCGTTGCTAGTCCCAGCTCCTGCTCACCTAGCAGTTCGAAAACATGCCAATGTGAGTAGATCAATAGGTACCGCTTCAGCGGGAAGGTAACGGCGTTCCGAGTCGTCATGTTGGCCACATGACCCGGAAGTGTCTATGACAACGCCGGCTCTAAGGCTTAGAAACGGAGATGAGCACCGCCCCCTAGAGTCGGACACGACTGGACTTTACGTCAAGGGAAACCTTTACCTTTACTATGATGATAAATAAAACTCTAAATGTGAACCCCACCCCCAGGACCACTATTTTGCTTAATCATTCCTCTCTCCAAAAATGTAATAATTCTTGTGAAGGTATACAGTACATCCTTTCCCTTTTAGTAAGATGAATTCTACAAATATGTTCCATATCTCTGCAAAATAGTTTCGGCTCTGCAACCCCCTTCTAACTTTAATATTAGACGTTAACTTGTCACTGATTGCAATATCCCACACTTCTTTATACCATTCCTCTATCTGATAATCACCTTGTGCCCTCCATTTTCTAGCAATCATTAGTCTTGCCACCGTCAATAGATTTGTAATTACATCTTTAATAGCTTGAGTGCATCTAACCTTGTCATACATTGATAAAAATGCTATATCCGGACATACTTCCAAATTTATCCCAGTTATCCCCTCCAACATAATACTGGCATCCCCTCCAACATAATACTGAATATTTCTGATCTATTTGATTTAGTCTTACAGGTGTCAAATGCCATCTCCAAACCAATTTAAAATATATAAGATATTATTAGAAATTGAAGATTAACAGGGTTATCTTAAATCAGTATGGGATCATGATTTAACACAACAAATAAGTAGTCAGAGTTGGGGCGGGATATGGGATATGCGCATTTTAAAAACTGTGTCTGTAAGGATAAAGGCATCCTTAACTTTACCAACCAGTCCGCACCAGCAATCAAAGCAAATGATTTCCACTTGTAAACATTTTTAGATGAGTCTCTTGTTTGTTTTTTTAAAGGCAATGGTACTGGAACTAGAAATCTCTCAAATGCCTCTTGACAATGATAGGTTTCAGGTTATACTCTCTTTTTTTAAAACAAAACAAGCAAAACGTGTGCCTTTAAGTTAGTCTTGACTCCTGGCAACTGCCTGGAGAAGTTCCTGCAGTTTTCTTGCCAACATTTTCAGAAGTGGTTTGCCATCTTCTTCTTCCTAGGGTTGAGAGAGTGGGACTGGCCCAAACTCATCCTATGGCAGGACTACAACTCACAGTCTCCCAGCTTCCAGTCTCCCATCTTTGACTAATATCCCAGACTGGCTCTTCTTCAAAGAAAAATTTCATTTGCTATAACTACAATTAGATATTCTTAAATAGTTCATATTAGTTCAATAATGGATTTTAAAATGGTGGAAAACATCCTATTATCACATACTTTTTTTTGACAGGCACCCTGGAAGGCCACCCATTCTGGGATGCTGTCCGTGATGCTCTCCTTGTTCGGCCATCCGATGAATTGGTAGAGTGCCACAAACCTAAGCCTGTTCTAATTCCTACAGGAGAGGTATGAAACATTAGGCCTCACTGGGAGTAGCAAGCTCATTGGTTAAGCTAGTTATTGCATCAGAGATTATGTTCCTTGCACTTAGCAGCAGCAAGAAGTGCAGCCCTTGCTCAGATGTATTGTTTGAATCCTCTTCTGAGGAGCATAAATTATTATGCCCCTCAACATGCAAGCTTTGCATTTTACGTTCTACTCAGTAACTGGCACACAATATTGTGAAACAAAACATTGTATTAAAGCCAAAAGCAAGGTTTCTGAGAATAAATGGAGTATTGGCAAAATACTCATACCTTCCTGTTCTCTAAATTTTTGGAAAAAGGCTGGCATCATCATTGTCATTATTGTCATCATCATCATCATCATCCGGGGAATGGAAGCCATAATAAAGCTTCATGACATTGCGGAAATAGTGGACAGGTTTTTAGTTTATTTTTTTGATTTTCAGGGATTTGGGGTTCTAGGTTTATGGTGTTTTAGGTGTGCCAAACCTGTCAAAGGATTTGTGAATCGTATTTTGATGTTTTCTGCTGGAAAACGGCATGGAATCAATCCTAGGAGTTGACCTGAGAGTTCCATGTGCTCACACCCAGTTTCAACCTGCCACAAGCCCCTCGAGTGACTTCCGAGAGAGAATGTGGTTTTATTGCTGATGACAATATTTAATATAAAGGCTGACCTAAGATTGCCCCTTCTTTCTTTAATTACTTAAGCTTACCAAGCCTTACCCATGGCATCCAGAAACAGTTGATGTTCAGATGGTTACCATTGGATCTGCAGCCATCGTGGCTCTTCCGGGAGAGTTTACGTATGAATTCATACTCTGTCTTTATAATATGGTATCATCCATGCACATACTTGGTATTTTATGATCACCTCAGAAAAGGAAAATGGATTTTAAGACGAGAAAACATTTATTATGAGGAAAGGCTTGTTCTGGAGGACAGACCTGCAAGCCGCACATTAGAGACGAAGTGAAGAATAATGGGAAATATAGAAAGACAGAAAAGACCAGCCAGAATGGGTGTGATAGATGGAACTTCTGGGAAATGAAATCCAGATCTACCTGGAATGCAGTAGGTTGCAGAAGCCTGCAGCAGACAATACTCTACTTAGGTATTATCAAATTAAGAAGGGAAAATCAAAGTCAGTGATTGACATTTCAGTATTCCTGATCCAGTTTAGGTAGATTAAGGTGCAATCCACCACTTCCTTTGGTGGGAGTCCCATTAAATTCAATGAGTCTAGAGTAGCATGTTCAGGCCCTAAGAAAAACAATGTGACGAGTTAATGATGACTCAATTACTTGGTTAGTTTCTGTGGATTTCCACTGCATTAGAGCAGAGAGGAATCTCTTTCTGTATTCTCTTGCTCAGAAGTATTAATGATTATCCTCAAGTTTTTCTTAAAACGAGTAATCTAGCCTTCTTTGAGAATCTGTCAGCAGCTCTACAGAAGGATACGGAAACTGATAGTCGTTCTGCGTGTGTTTGTCTTCCAGGACAATGGCTGGACGAAGAGTCCGTGAAGCTGTGAAGGAAGTAAGTTGGCAGCTTTAGAATAAGAGAGGAACGAGTGAATGTTGGTAGAGAAATCTCCGTGCAATTTTGAAAGCCAGGACTCATTCAGTTCGACAAAAGAGGCTTTTTCTTTGGAAGGAGTTGAGAAATTCTTACCAGTGGAGTATGGCATTCCTGCACATGTTTGTGAGGTGGCCAAGGAACGTATATGAACGTCTTGTACTTCATTACGTAGTTAGCTCACTAAAGGTAGTCCTCGGGTTACGACCACAACGGGACCAGAATTTCCGTTGTAACTCATTGCAGTTGTAAGTCAAGTCACCATGTGACCAGACCCAATTTTACAACCATTTTTACGGCAGTTGTTAAGCGAATGACGGGCTGTGAAATGAAGCACTGCAGCCGTTAAGTGAATTCAGCTTCCCTAATGGACGTTTTTTGATGGAAACCGGCAAAAAAGGTTGCAAATTGTGATCACATGACTGCAGAATGCTACAACCAGTCATAAATGCGAGTCGGTTGCCAAGAGCCTGAACTGCAATCACGCGACTGCAGGGGTGGTACGATGGTCATAAGCACAAGTACAGGTTGTGACGCACTTTTTCCACGGCTGTCGTAACTTTGAACCACCGTTAAACAAATGGTCATAAGTCGAGTACTACCTGTAACAAACTGCAGCCTCCATGATTTTTTTGTTTTTGTAGGAGCATTACTGTCACTGCACAGAAAAACAACAACTGTTGTCGAATTTCTCCTTCCCATGGAAAAAATGGGAGAAATCATCCATCCAGCTTCTCTGTCCACATGTTTATTGAGGAATTTCAAAAGGCTGCTGTGTGCATTTTCATTTTTCTATTATGATGGCAATTTGTTTTTGTTTTGATTGTTCACCCCTCAGAGTCACTTACTGAGGTGGATGGCCATAAAAATTGAATGAATGAATGAATTTGTACTCAATTTCTAGAATGAATGGATTCTAGATGGACTTCTCTTTTTTCTGGTTTCTCAATTTAGCCTTGACGTCATAATTGTCTAATATATAAGACTTAATCTAATTGTCTGGGGTAATACTTCTTGTGATGAAAAGATGGTTTTGTTTGATAAGAAAGGGAATAATTTCTTTTCAGTTTATTTTGGGAATAAATCAATATTGACCAAAATCTCACTGCCACTACCTCCAAAAATGATACCCTCTTTGTTCTTATCTCCTCTCTTACCTCGTTCTTTCTGGCTGTTCTTCCCCCTTCCTATCCCACTCAGGTGCTCACTTCCCATTGCACTGCAACCAATCTCCCAGTCACAAACATCACAAACCCACAACCTGTGTATAAAAACACAGCACTGTGGCCTACGCCAGCAGCTTTTATTTTCAGTGCTCTGCATATCAGAGATTAGAGCCTAAAATCAGCTATCCAAAGAATGATGAAGAAAGGACTGAGTTTGGAGAGGTTTGTGCTGGATGGTAACCGCCATCCAGCTGGGTCCCACTGCTTGTCTCCCTGCAGAACGTAACCTGCTGTCTCTTCCTCTGGCTGGCGTTCCTGGAGTTTCCCCTGCTGGCTGCAGGATCTGCTTGTCTTGCACTGCGCTTGCTGCAGTTCTCACAGTGAAGCTATCAGTGCATGTTGCAATGAGGGTTCCCCCCCGCCCCCAATTCACATCGCTCGTTGTACAGCCTGATGCTGATTAGGCTGAGAGGGAGCGACTTGCCCGGGGTTATCCAGCTGGCTTCCACGCCCAAGGGAAGACTACAGCCCAAGTTTCCCTGTTCCTTGGGTAGAACTTTAACCACTACACCATATTCTAGAATATAATCTTACATCTCATTTCTTCTAATTCAGGGATGTATGATCTTATGCTCAAGGAGGTCAAACGGCTGGGCAGGGGGGACAGATATGAGGTTGATGCCCTTAAGCCTTTTGCTTCTGGCTGCCTTCTCAGCTCATTTTGGTGCTGCATATTGAAATATTTCAGTCCCGGTGTGGACCCCCCCAAAAAAGGCTTGGCTGGGCTGCTCTTTAATCAGTGCTCAGAAGCCTCTGCAAGCTTTTGTGAAACTGTGATCACCTTAAATCTTAGTGTTTCCAAGGATACCTATAGCATAATTACATGATCAATATGACTAAATCCTCAGCCTACGCAAGAGGAGAGAGAAAACTTCTGTCTTCTACTTGCAGAAGACTTGCTTCATCTGACCTGAAAATCAGGTTTATAACTGGGCCTTGTCTACATTTATGTTTGATCCCTTCAGGTAACAGGAGATTTGAAATATGGTTTATATGTAGCCTCTCTGCATGCCCATGCCGCTGAAATATGGATCCAGGTTTGGGATCCCTAAATCTTTTCAATACTAGTCGCTTGCATCTTGGTGTCTTTGCTTAGTATCTACATTGTTTTCATTTCAACAATAAGCAGCGTATTTGTGTCTTCCAAGCTCTTTATTAAATATATGAGTGTTTTATTTGCCGGTAGCACTCCTTGGGCAGGCAGACATTAATTTAATAGCCTATTGTAATTATTTTAGGACTGGCTATTACATTTTAATGTGTTTCTGTTTGCAATGCTGGTCAGTGGCTGTAATAAAAATATTCTATTCTAATTATTTTTGGGCTGAATCTTTGACATTTATCACATTTTCCTTTTTTTTTCTAAATTGCTAGCCATGGTAGAAATCTTGAACACATGAATAAATGCTCTGTCTGTGCTCTGAATTCAGAATGGTTTTTGTCTGTTTGTTTTTTGTGTATTGAACACTGTTCTTCTGTTTCATAGGAATTTGAAATTCAGGGGAAAGCAGGCATGGATATTATACTTTCAGGACTGTGCAACGTTTACACCCATTATATAGCTACTTATGAAGAATATCAGGTAATTAACTGGTAATGTTCTTAAGGCAAAAATATGTAGCATGTATGGTTTGTGGCTACAGTCTGTATAAAATTTGGTTTTCTGTTAGGATCATGAAACTGTCATGAATTCATAGACCTTCATGTCTCACTTTGTAGGTTCAGCGGTATGAAGGAGCATCCACCATTTTTGGACCACACACTCTTTCTGCTTATATGCAATTATTTCAAGGCCTGGCCAGAGCTATTGCTACGGTAATAACAAATTGCAAACATGCACCGTTAAAGAACCAAGACTCCGATTCTTTATATTTAAGCAGAAATAGAAGTAGAACCTATAGAGGTGCACATTGGATAGAAGGTTTCAAGAAGGCTGCAGTCTAATGGGGAAGTGTTCCACCAACAGAAACTCCAAAGAAGCTGTTTTGCGCTTCATCATTTTCTTTCCTTTAATCCATTCAATCGTGTCCGTTTCTCAGAGACTGCCTGGACAAATCCCTGCAGTTTTCTTGGCAAGATTTTTCAGAAGTGGTTTGCCATTGCTTCCTTCCTAGGGCTGAGAGAGAGTGACTGGCCCAAGGTCACCCAGCTGGCTTTGTGCCTATGGTGGAACTAGAACCCACAGTCTCCCAGTTTCCAGCCTGGTGCCTTAACTACTACACCAAACTGGCTCTCTCTTCATCCTAGTGCCCCCCAAATAAATGTGCTGTTAATCTGTGCTGACTACTACCTACCACCCATTTATACAAAAAAATCCCAAGGGAATTATTTTTTATGTTTTAACAAGTGCATTCCCAGAGTAAAACAAGCAGCAAAGTGTAAATGGCTATTGCTTTCATAGTTTGCTATGGAAGTTTAAAACTATATTTGAAGGGGCCTCAAAATGGAAAACAAAGGGAAAAGAAAAATAGAACTGAATATTCAGAAGAGGATACAGAAATCCTGAACAGGATCTCTCGACTCCATGCAGCAGAATTTTTCTTATTATATCATCCCTCTCCCTTTCTCCTGTGCTGTATTTCCTGGTTAAGGTTAAAGCACCTTTCATTCCAAACTGAATTACCTTTGTTTCAGGATGCCACTCAGGATTTACCAAATACTCCAGAGCCACCCTGCTTAAATATAACAAACCTGAACATTTTGCCTCTTGTTATTGATGCAAAGCCACTTGGACGGAAGTATGGTGATATACTACAGGATGTTCAGCCAGCATACAAAGTGGTATGTCTACTTGTTCCCCCCCCCCCCAACGATTGTATTTGGCTGTATCTTTAAACCTTGTTTAATCGTATCATTTTCACGGACAATATACTAGCTCTCTCCACGGCTGTGTCCTGAGGTTTTCACACATCAGTTCCACGAATTGTCTAGCTTGAGAGAGAGATCGGGCCTCTCTCTCAACCTAGCCTGTTTTATTTATTATGAAATTTATACCCGCTTTTCTGATCATAAAACCAGTCAAGGCACTTAACAATAAATTAAGCGCAAAATATAAATATGACAGTACGATGAAAATAAGGATCGTGCCTCTTCTTCCGTAGCACCCGCCCTTAGGAAACGTCTCCCTGTAGAGAGTAGGATGGCCCTGATCCTGCCGGCCTTTCGTAAGACCTTAAAGACCAGGTTCTGGGCCTGGGCCTGGGGCCCCGAGGGTGTGAAGGGACCCATCTCCTGGCTGTATTAGCATTTGTTGACCGTGATACTTTCCTCAGCTGCTATGTGTTTCGATTTTTGTACTAGGGTTGTAATTGTTTTTATTTTTATTTCATCTTGTTTGCTGTCCAGAGTCATTTCCTGAGATGGACAGCTGTACAAATTGACCAAACAAAATAAATAAGGATCATAATTGACGATTAAAAGCTTACAGAAAAAGATGCACCTTTGCCATTTTTCTGACTGCTGGAGGGATAGAGACAAACACGACCCTTGGGGAATGCAATCCACCACCTGGGAGTTGCACAGGAGGAAGTCCTTTCCCATGCGCCGGGCAGCTGAACAGTGGGGGCATCTTCCGAAGGGCCCCTTCTGTGATCTGAGTACCTGGACAGATTCATACGGGGAAATACAGTGCCCAGGCTGTTAGATCCTAAGCTGAATAGGCCTTAACAGCCATTCCCAACACATTAAATTGGCAGGGGGTAGCCAGTGCAGCTGTTTCAGTCCAGGCATCCTATGTTCCCCATACCTTCTACTGGTTGGCAGCGTAGCGGATGTCTTTTGCACCAGTTGCAATGTCCAAATACTTTTCAAGAAAATTCCACAAAGAATGTGTTTCAATAGTAGGGCAGGCTATAACCAAGGCGCAAATAACTCGTTGCAAAGTCCACCAGCTCAGGAAGGAACACGACCCATAGTTGGGCAGAGATGCTTCTCACTGCAACTGCTATGTGCAAATCTATGATAGGGGACTTCAGCAAAGGATCGTTACCTTGTCGTGGTGCTGGAGCTTGAGCACCTCAATGATGCCATGAGCTAAACCGTGAAGGGCCACCCAAGACGGGAAGGTCATGACAGAGAGGTCAGACAAAATGCGATCCCTGGGGAAGGTAATGGCAACCCACCCCAGTATTCTTGCCGTGAAAACTAAATGGATCAGTACAACCAGAGATATGTCGGTATACCATCGGAAGATGAGACCCCCAGGTCGGAAGATTGTCAAAATGCTACTGGGGAGGAACAGAGGATGAGCTCAACTAGCCCCAGACGTGATGACGCAGCTAGCTCAAAGCCGAAAGGACGGCTAGCGGCCGACGGTGCTGGTGGTGAACGGCGAATCCGATGTTCTAAGGATCAACACACCATTGGAACCTGGAATGTAAGATCTATGAGCCAGGGCAAATTGGATGTGGTTATTGGTGAGATGTCAAGATTAAAGATAGACATTCTGGGCGTCAGTGAACTGAAATGGACTGGAATGGGCCACTTCACATCAAATGACCACCAGATCTACTACTGTGGACAAGAGGACCACAGAAGAAATGGAGTAGCTTTCATAATTAATAGTAAAGTGGCTAAAGCAGTGCTTGGATACAACCCAAAAAACGATAGAATGATCTCAATTCGAATTCAGGGCAAGCCATCTAACATCACAGTGATCCAAATATACGCCCCAACCACAAATGCTGAAGAAGCTGAAGTAGAGCAGTTCTATGAGGATCTGCAGCACCTACTGGACAACATGCCTAAAAGAGATGTTATTTTCATCACAGGAGACTGGAATGCTAAGGTGGGCAGTCAAATGACACCTCGAATTACAGGTAAGTATGGCCTGGGAGAACAAAATGAAGCAGGACATAGGCTGATAGAATTTTGCCAAGACAATTCACTCTGCATAACAAACACTCTCTTCCAACAACCTAAGAGACGGCTTTATACATGGACTTCACCAGATGGACAACACCGAAATCAGATTGACTACCTCCTTTGCAGCCAAAGGTGGCGGACATCTGTACAGTCGGTAAAAACAAGGCCTGGAGCTGACTGTAGTTCCGATCACGAACTTCTTCTTGCACAATTTAGGATCAGACTAAAGAGATTAGGGAAGACCCACAGATCAGCTAGATATGAGCTCACTAATATTCCTAAGGAATATGCAGTGGAGGTGAAGAATAGATTTAAGGGACTGGACTTAGTAGATAGGGTCCCGGAAGAACTCTGGACAGAAGTTGGCAGCATTGTTCAGGAGGCGGCAACAAAATACATCCCAAAGAAAGAGAAAACCAAGAAGGCAAAATGGCTGTCTGCTGAGACACTAGAAGTAGCCCAAGAAAGAAGGAAAGCAAAAGGCAACAGTGATAGGGGGAGATATGCCCAATTAAATGCAAAATTCCAGAGGTTAGCCAGAAGAGATAAGGAATTATTTTTAAACAAGCAATGCGCGGAAGTGGAAGAAGACAATAGAATAGGAAGGACAAGAGACCTCTTCCAGAAAATTAGAAACATCGGAGGTAAATTCCAGGCCAAAATGGGCATGATCAAAAACAAAGATGGCAAGGACCTAACAGAAGAAGAAGAGATCAAGAAAAGGTGGCAAGAATATACAGAAGACCTGTATAGGAAGGATAACAATATCGGGGATAGCTTTGACGGTGTGGTCAGTGAGCTAGAGCCAGACATCCTGAAGAGTGAGGTTGAGTGGGCCTTAAGAAGCATTGCTAATAACAAGGCAGCAGGAGACGACGGCATCCCAGCTGAACTGTTCAAAATCTTGCAAGATGATGCTGTCAAGGTAATGCATGCTATATGCCAGCAAATTTGGAAAACACAAGAATGGCCATCAGATTGGAAAAAATCAACTAATATCCCCATACCAAAAAAGGGAAACACTAAAGAATGTTCAAACTATCGAACAGTGGCACTCATTTCGCATGCCAGTAAGGTAATGCTCAAGATCCTGCAAGGTAGACTTCAGCAGTTCATGGAGCGAGAATTGCCAGATGTACAAGCTGGGTTTAGAAAAGGCAGAGGAACTAGAGACCAAATTGCCAATATCCGCTGGATAATGGAAAAAAGCCAGGGAGTTTCAGAAAAACATCTATTTCTGTTTTATTGACTATTCTAAAGCCTTTGACTGTGTGGACCATAACAAATTGTGGCAAGTTCTTAGTGGTATGGGGATACCAAGTCATCTTGTATGCCTCCTGAAGAATCTGTATAACGACCAAGTAGCAACAGTAAGAACAGACCACGGAACAACGGACTGGTTTAAGATTGGGAAAGGAGTACGGCAGGGCTGTATACTCTCACCCTACCTATTCAACTTGTATGCAGAACACATCATGCGACAAGCTAGCCTTGAGGAATCCAAGGCTGGAGTTAAAATCTCTGGAAGAAACATTAACAATCTCAGATATGCAGATGATACCACTTTGATGGCTGAAAGTGAAGAGGAACTGAGGAGCCTTATGATGAAGGTGAAAGAAGAAAGTGCAAAAGCTGGTTTGCAGCTAAACCTCAAAAAAACCAAGATTATGGCAACCAGCTTGATTGATAACTGGCAAATAGAGGGAGAAAATGTAGAAGCAGTGAAAGATTTTGTATTCCTAGGTGCAAAGATTACTGCAGATGCTGACTGCAGTCAGGAAATCAGAAGACGCTTAATCCTTGGGAGAAGAGCAATGACCAATCTCGATAAAATAGTGAAGAGCAGAGACATCACACTGACAACAAAGGTCCGCATAGTTAAAGCAATGGTGTTCCCTGTAGTAACATATGGCTGCGAGAGCTGGACCATAAGGAAGGCTGAGCGAAGGAAGATCGATGCTTTTGAACTGTGGTGTTGGAGGAAAATTCTGAGAGTGCCTTGGACTGCAAGAAGATCAAACCAGTCCATCCTCCAGGAAATAAAGCCAGACTGCTCACTTGAGGGAATGATATTAAAGGCAAAACTGAAGTACTTTGGCCACATAATGAGAAGACAGGACACCCTGGAGAAGATGCTGATGCTAGGGAGAGTGGAAGGCAAAAGGAAGAGGGGCCGACCACGGGCAAGATGGATAGATGATATTCTAGAGGTGACGGACTTCCCTGGGGGAGCTGGGGGTGTTGACGACCGACAGGAAGCTCTGGCGTGGGCTGGTCCATGAGGTCACGAAGAGTCGGAAGCGACTAAACGAATAAACAACAACATGATAGGGGAGAGTCAAGATGCCGACTGCACTTTTGGGGGGGAGTTCATCCCCATCTAAACCAAGTCTCATCTCAGTCCCAGAATTCACTTTTCCTTTTATCATCAGCACCTCAACTTTGCCTAATTCTTTTCAGTTTATTCTCCTTCATCTAACCCCTTATTGATATTAGGCGTAGTTCAAGAGTACTGACTGCTTCCCTGGACTTAGAAATGTATGGAGCATCATAGGGGCAAGCATTCCGATGGCACTCCATTCCAAAGTGATCCCTCTCCTAAGTGATTTTGTGCAGATCTTAAATAACATAGGAGACAGGACATCACAGGTCAACCTTCTAGGTGTTGAACAGTAGTCTCCCCACACCACCTTCTAAACATATCCCAAGAAGAAGGATCCAACCCACTGCAAATCAGCATCCCCGACCACATCAGATGGACCAGAAAGATACCACGGCTGGTGGTATAAAATGCTGCTCAGATATTCAGGACAGTTAATAGGATTGAACTCCTTCTCCATTTAATGTAGGTTCCAGTGTAGGTCATTCACAGAGGAAACCAAAGCAGTATCAGTGCCATATCCTAGATGAAAGCCCAGTTGAAATGGGTCCAGAAAATCAGCGTCATCCAAATGCATCTGGAACTGTGAGGCCATAACTTCTTCAATCACCCTTCAAGACAAGAATTAATTTATAATTACAGAAGTAGGGAGGGTTCTTGCAGTAAAAGCCTTGTAACGTCCTCCTTGAATCGGGTAGGAACCTATCCCTCACTCAAGGGCAGGCTCTATGTTGATGATCCCTAATTGTACATCTCAAGCCCAGGCTGCATAGGTGAAGCGGTCAGTGTACTGACCTAGTGTCTGGAGGCCGTTCAGCCTGGTGGGGAAGAACACTCAACCCTGATGATGGAATGGCTGTGGCTGTTTGGGCCCCCGAGGTCTGGAATGTTTTCACCTTTGGTCTTGGGTAGGGTCGCACTTCTCCATTCAAGACCAATGCGTAACTTGGGGTTCCTCCTGGACTCACAGCTGCTGCTCCAGGAGTACCCCTGAACAGCCTCCAGCCATTGAGCCAATACATCGACAGCTTCGTGTTGTGCGCCACTTCTGCCCGTTCACTGGCAGTTAAGGAGAGGGCGATTATCTTCCACAACGAAGCTCTGAACACTGTTGTACGTATCTGCAGCGGTACTAGAATGTTCCTGGCACTAAGGATGCTCCTACTCTTTCAAGAAATGCCTAGTAGAATATGTATCTGCACGCAAGTACACACATCTCCTTACCCATTCATATTTTAAGCGTTGAACAACCACCAGCATAACACCCGGGGCAGCTGCTCACTTTGAACACAAGGGAATCTCTGACGTTCAAGAGGCTTTGGCCATAACAGTATCGATTAGCTTGTGCCATGTCTATGACTTACAGCTCATTTTCTCAAAACTCACGTCATCTCTTTCACCTAGGGGGAGACTGCTGAAGTGCATTTTATAGGTGCAAATCCAAGGAGTTCTGCAGAGAATATGGTAAGAAAAGAACTTGGAGAGATTATTCAGAAGAACTGAGTGGTCTTTAGATTCTCTGCATTTAAGTAATTCCGAGATGCAGTCTCTCTCTCTCTCTCTCTCTCTCTCTCTATCTCTCTGTCTCTGTCTCTCTCTATCTTCTCTCTCTCTATCTCTCATCTATCTCTCTATCTTCTATCTATCTATCTATCTATCTATCTATCTATCTATCTATCTATCATCTCTCTATCTATATTCATAGCTGCAAATACGGAGAGGGAAGGTGGGGAAGAGGAAACAAATGAACAGAAGAGATACAATTGTGAAGGAGGTTTAAACAGTAAAGCATTAGGTGACCTAAGGAGATCCTCTGATCTTATCCAATATATATCCATAATTGATAGTCTCTGGGAAGCTATTTTACATGTTGGTATTTCATGTCTCTATCACTATTATTCTTTCCAGGCCACTTTTACTTTCCTTACAGTAGAGAAATACGACAACGTTTCTAAAAGTTGGCAAGTGCTGTATGACGATGCCTCATGGGATACCCGGTAAGCAAGCCTGTCAAGACTTTCTATAGATTTCAGCAGCTATTCCAGTTGTGCCACATTTCCCAAAAGCAGATGCACGCTCTCATCTGATGGTGCTTGGGTCCTTTTTAAAGACTGCAACGGTGCAGGGGGGTCAAAATCAGGAGCAGGTCCTGCATGGACAGAGGTGTAAGGGTTATGTTTACGCGTGGCATCCGAGAGACGTTCCTGCTCTGGTCAAATAATACTTGCAAGCAGACAGTTGTGGCAGGACCAGAGCTTCAGAGGAATGACTTAAACCTCTTCCGTGTGCAGTTTGAACCAGGACAGTCAGAGACGTGGCATGCATCTATTCATAGACTCTAGAGATGTGCTCTAGCGTTAAGTGCCAGAGAAGAGACAAAATGCGCACAAACATTAGATCGGTAAGTCATAATGACGACTCTTTAACATTCACCTGTGAGCTTTGAGGATGATAAGGTGAGATGCTACGGAAGTATTATAATTCAGCCACTGAGCTCATTGATATAGGACTTAATCTTTCATTTGTGGATATTATGACATTAAAGGCCTTGGCCACAAATGAAAGATTTTTTTTCTTTTTAACTCTTTCCCTGAAGACATTGGCCTGGAAAGTACGAGGCGGGTCGTGTTCTTCACTTCCCCACAGTGAGTGAATTCCCACTGACAGGCTATAGTCCGGCGTGTCTTTGCATTATAATGCTACATTATACTGTGGTTTCTTTGCTGTTGTTCTTGCCTTTCATCCCCACCACATCACTGTGTCCTGGTAGCAAAGGTGTTGGGTTCGGAATGGACAGAATCACGTTCAAGTCCACCTTCAGCTATAGGAGTGTTATGAGAAACCCTCCTTTTCTGTCCCCCAGAGCTTGGGAGAACCTTCTTCTTTCATTCTGTGCTGATCTGAATTTGGAAAAGGAAGAATTTCTAGAACATGCCTGTTTTCTCCCTGGTATTCCACAAATGAAAGTGGAGCCGTTTTATAGCCCATAGGCTGGGTTGTTATGCCAGAGATTTTGGTAGTTCTTCGACTGTGTTTATTTCCTTAAAGAAGTAGCGCTGCAGTGTGAATATAAATGCAGCAGTTTTCCAGAAAGCGAGAAATGAGATTATATGATTAAGCCCTGAGTTAAAACAAAATGAAAAAAATCAGAAAGGAGAGTGGTGGGGGCATACAAACCTAAGCAGTTGATTTCCTCCACTTTCCAACCAGAACTTTTTGATGCAATGGGCTTTTCTGATACTGTATTGAAACCTGAGAGTGATCTGTATTTGACTGGGTCACGCCTGCATTACTCTTAAGACAACCTATTTATTTACTTATTCACTCGATTTCTATAGCCGCCCATCTCAACAAGTGACAAGTGACTCTGGGCAGCTATCGAAATCACTTATGAAACTTATGAAATCACAATTCACTTATGAAACTTGCTTTTCCCATTAGGTTCGTCTGGAAGAAAGGCAAGAGGAGCCAAAGTACATCTATAATAGAATGGCGCATCCCAAAGACCACTGGATCAGGAATGTACAGAATGCAGTATTTTGGACACAGCAAAGAATTATTTAGTCCAGTCCAGGCATTTAATGGGTCATCTTCAACATTTGGAGTTTCTAATTGACAATTTCCTATTTGAAAGCATCAAGCTGCCACTTTCAGCTTAAAGAAAGGATGATTCCAAAGCCCCTCCCTTGCCCATTAAGACTTTGCAAGTTGCTAAAGCAGAGATGGAAGATTTACTACCTGTGGGGGCTGTGTGCAACCTGCGGTTCCCAGTAGTATCAAATTTTGGAAACTCATTTTGTTTGCATTTTGTTTATTTGTTTAGTCGCTTCCGACTCTTCGTGACTTCATGGACCAGCCCATGCCAGAGCTTCCTGTCAGTCGTCAACACCCCCAGCTCCCCCAGGGATGAGTCCGTCACCTCTAGAATATCATCCATCCACCTTGCCCTTGGTCGGCCCCTCTTCCTTTTGCCCTCCACTCTCCCTAGCATCAGCATCTTCTCCAGGGTGTCCTGTCTTCTCATTATGTGGCCAAAGTATTTCAGTTTTGCCTTTAATATCGTTCCCTCAAGTGAGCAGTCTGGCTTTATTTCCTGGAGGATGGACTGGTTGGATCTTCTTGCAGTCCAAGGCACTCTCAGAATTTTCCTCCAACACCACAGTTCAAAAGCATCGATCTTCCTTCGCTCAGCCTGCCTTATGGTCCAGCTCTCGCAGCCATATGTTACTACGGGGAACACCATTGCTTTAACTATGCGGACCTTTGTTGTCCGTGTGATGTCTCTGCTCTTAACTATTTTATCGAGATTGGTCATTGCTCTCCTCCCAAGGATTAAGTGTCTTCTGATTTCCTGACTGCAGTCAGCATCTGCAGTAATCTTTGCACCTAGAAATACAAAGTCTTTCACTGCTTCTACATTTTCTCCCTCTATTTGCCAGTTATCAATCAAGCTGGTTGCCACAATCTTGGTTTTTTTGAGGTTTAGCTGCAAGCCAGCTCTTGCACTTTCTTCTTTCACCTTCATATAAGGCTCCTCAGTTCCTCTTCGCTTTCAGCCATCAAAGTGGTATCATCTGCATATCTGAGATTGTTAATGTTTTTTCCAGCAATTTTAACTCCAGCCTTGGATTCCTCAAGCCCAGCATGTCGCATGATGTGTTCTGAATACAAGTTGAATAGGTAGGGTGAGAGTATACAGCCCTGCCGTACTCCTTTCCCAATCTTAAACCAGTCCGTTGTTCTGTGGTCTGTTCTTACTGTTGCTACTTGGTCGTTATACAGATTCTTCAGGAGGCATACAAGATGACTTGGTATCCCCATACCACTAAGAACTTGCCACAATTTGTTATGGTCCACACAGTCAAAGGCTTTAGAATAGTCAATAAAACAGAAATAGATGTTTTTCTGAAACTCCCTGGTTTTTTCCATTATCCAGCGGATATTGGCAATTTGGTCCCTAGTTCCTCTGCCTTTTCTAAACCCAGCTTGTACATCTGGCAATTCTCGCTCCATGAGTTGCTGAAGTCTACCTTGCAGGATCTTGAGCATTACCTTACTGGCATGTGAAATGAGTGCCACTGTTCGATAGTTTGAACATTCTTTAGTGTTTCCCTTTTTTGGTATGGGGATATAAGTTGATTTTTTCCAATCTGATGGCCATTCTTGTGTTTTCCAAATTTGCTGGCACATAGCATGCATTACCTTGACAGCATCATCTCGCAAGATTTTGAACAGTTCAGCTGGGATGCCATCGTCTCCTGCTGCCTTGTTATTAGCAATGCTTCTTAAGGCCCATTCAACCTCACTCTTCAGGATGTCTGGCTCTAGCTCACTGACCACACCGTCAAAGCTATCCCCGATATTGTTATCCTTCCTATACAGGTCTTCCGTATATTCTTGCCACCTTTTCTTGATCTCTTCTTCTTCTGTTAGGCCCTTGCCATCTTTGTTTTTGATCATACCCATTTTGGCCTGGAATTTACCTCCGATGTTTCTAATTTTCTGGAAGAGGTCTCTTGTCCTTCCTATTCTATTGTCTTCTTCCACTTCCACACATTGCTTGTTTAAAAATAATTCCTTATTTTTCGTGATCTGAACTACAGTCAGCTCCAGGTCTTGTTTTTACCGACTGTGTAGATGTCCGCCACCTTTGGCTGCAAAGGATGTAGTCAATCTGGTTTCGGTGTTGTCCATCTGGGGAAGTCCATGTATAAAGCCGTCTCTTAGGTTGCTGGAAGAGAGTGTTTGTTATGCAGAGTGAGTTGTCTTGGCAAAATTCTATCAGCCTACGTCCTGCTTCGTTTTGTTCTCCCAGGCCATGCTTACCTGTAATTCCAGGTGTCATTTGACTGCCCACCTTAGGATTCCAGTCTCCTGTGATGAAAATAACATCTCTTTTAGGTGTGTTGTCCAGTAGGTGCTGCAGATCCTCAGAGAACTGCTCTACTTCAGCTTCTTCAGCATCTGTGGTTGGGGCGTATATTTGGATCACTGTGATGTTAGATGGCTGGCCCTGAATTCGAATTGAGATCATTCTATCGTTTTTTGGATTGTATCCAAGCACTGCTTTAGCCACTTGACTATTAATTATGAAGGCGACTCCATTTCTTCTGTGGTCCTCTTGTCCACAGTAGTAGATCTGGTGGTCATTTGATGTGAAGTGGCCCATTCCAGTCCATTTCAGTTCACTGACGCCCAGAATGTCTATTTTTAATCTTGACATCTCACCAATAACCACATCCAATTTGCCCTGGCTCATAGATCTTACATTCCAGGTTCCAATGGTGTGTTGATCCTTAGAACATCGGATTTGCCATTCACCACCAGCACCGTCGGCCGCTAGTCGTCCTTTCGGCTTTGAGCTAGCTGCGTCATCACGTCTGGGGCTAGTTGAGCTCATCCTCTGTTCCTCCCCAGTAGCATTTTGACCATCTTCCGACCTGGGGGTCTCATCTTCCGATGGTATACCAACATATCTCTGGTTGTACTGATCCATTTAGTTTTCACGGCAAGAATACTGGGGTGGGTTGCCATTACCTTCCCCAGGGATCGCATTTAGTCTGACCTCTCTGTCATGACCTTCCCGTTTTGGGTGGCCGTTCACGGTTTAGCTCATGGCATCATTGAGGTGCTCAAGCTCCAGCACGACAAGGTAACGATCCTTTGCTGAAGTTTGTTTGCATACCACTAAGAATTTTTTTTCCCATCTTCCTTAGTTTTTCCCCACAAACCCATCAAAACTGAAAGAGGCTCCCAAATTTATGGCCTGTTCTTTCCAAAGTAGTCCCTGCATTGTCACCATGGCCCATGATGCCCTCTAAGCCTTCCCTGAAATGTAAAACCTTTTAAAAACATTCTTCATTCCTTCTCTTGGGAAACCTACACTGAAGATTTGGAAGAGCAAACTACAGTATGATGTGAATCCTTGTGCTACAATTAACACTTTTCTCAAGTCTCAGAATCTCTTCTGGGTAGAGCAGCTGTTAATTTCTGAGATTTAATATGTATATGGAGGAGCTAGACCTAGGGCTGAGACCCATCACAAATAATAGCTCAGCTTACTTGGACTTATCAGCAAGAGGACCAGTAATTAAAGTGAATCAACATTTTGGAAACTGCTTTCTGAACCTTTGGAAAGCTGATTTGTGATGAAAGGTTGTGTTACTTCACCTTGTGTTGAAACTGATGAAGGAACACAATCAGTTTATGTATAAATTGTTTAGCTATGTTCGCAGATGAATTCAAGAAACACTTTGGTTTCTAAAGGATCAGACAGCAGAATGATCTGTTTTATCAAGTAACAGTTGATAAAAGTTGAAATGAGAAGAACATCAAAGATTCATAATTCAGAAACTGGAAGTGTGTCCATGCAACTGGATATCTTCAGTGAGGCTGGTACTGTTGAGGTGATCCTGAACAAAACACCCTACAGATTGTTTACATACACACATAAACACCCTCACGGGCATACCATCCAATAGTTGGTGAATCCCTCCTTCCCTCCTCTCTCTCTTACACTCTTGAAACTTGTTTAGAAGAGTTTGGATAAGCTGCTGGGTAAAGCATCCTCAAATGGAGGAGGAGGACAAGACCTCTGCCATTTTTGTTTTGATTTTTTAATACATGCAAAGCTGAATTTGTCCTGCCCAGCCTTAGCAACACTGCTGGAGATCCTGATAGCGTAACTTCCAAATTCTCTTGCAGACCAGATTATATATTCAATAGTTGAACTAGAGACTTTGAGCAGATTTCCACCAAGCCAATTGTATTTGGTATACATCTGAGAAAGAATGGGAAACACTCCCAGAGATAAAGTGGACTGTAGTCCAAAAATTCACATGCTGTAATAAACTTGATAGTTCTTAACATGTCACAAGATTCTTAGGTGTTTTTGCTGCAACAAAGCAAATACAAGTGAAATGTGCAAATAGGACATTTGAAGTCACACAGACTGCCTTACTAAACAAGCTACCATATAATGCTATAACTACGTGGTTAATTCATAAGCAAGTACTCCTGTGTATAGGCACAGGTTTAAAATGGTTCACAGAGACCTCTTGAGTTACCCTTATACTCCAAAGGACTTGGCTGAAACCAGTTGGAACCACTGCCTGTTGCGATAGTGTAGGAATACATCTCGGCAGTTTTGACAGCCCCACAGTGTGGTTTCTAAATCAAGCCTTAATAGATTACTTAACTGCTCTGCCCTTTAAAATGAGTTCTCAGTGTCTTGTTAGTAATCCAGGATCCACTTCTGGCATCCTTCCTTCCATTTCACATGCCAAAAGTAATCAGAGGCAAACATGACACCATCGGGAAGTCCTTGTCCTAACAGTCAGGAACCACGCTGAGACAAGGAATAAGTCTCTAGTGTTTTATTACTGCTACATTAGATAGAAAATCCTAACAAACTGAAGAAGCATGAGAAAACCCATACAGATAAACCCCCAAAGTCAAGGCAGATCTGTTCTGAGTTTCTTTGAATGAGTGCTCAATTCCTCGCTACTATGCATGCATTTTCCCCCCTGGATAGGGGCCCCCTCCTGCTCACCATCAGTGCTCATGGCAGTCCTGAAGGCAATTGATTAAAGATGTGGTTGCAACTCCTACCTGTCCAGGAGCAGGATTTTTTATGGCAGCCAATGCAGCCGTATCAGGAAAGTGTTTATTGCATTAAGAAAACACTAATGTGTTATTTCCCTCTGAGCAGTACAAAGAAAAAGTAGGCTGTTGCTAGGTGTGAATGCATCCAGCATCAATAATGATGAACTGTCTTTGGTTTCCAATAAACTTGATAGATGGGGAAAATCAACTCGAAGGTTTTGATGTTGGATAGCTTTTTAGAAAAAGCAAGGAGGTTTCGAATTATTGATTGATTGATTGATTGAACAAACTACCCTACCACAATCAAAGTAACTTTAAGCAGCTAACGATGTGCGTGTTTGTGTGTGTGTACACACAGTATATGTGCACACACACACATACATACTGCTATAGATCCCTTTATATACAAAGCAAGAATTAAAACAACCACTCAAGTTAAAGCCACTCCCAATCACCATATAAAATATATGTGAATATTAGAGACATCTCTTGCCAATTAACTGGTACTAACTTATTACCAGCTTATGTTTCCCCAGCAAGAGCAATAATAGCTGTGTTATGGAGGCTATTGCACAAGCCAGCATCCATGCTTGTATGAACCACATAAAAGATAGTAAACTGTGTGCCTGTGGCTTGAAGACAGGAGATCAAATTATGAGCAGAAATAAATCATTGCAGCAGAAGTCCAGGGCATAAACATAAATTCACCTATGGGATACCAATTTCTTGAA